>NC_065518.1:6474799-6519334 GCF_006386435.1 Epinephelus moara | reverse complement strand
AGCCATGTTTAATGTGTGTTTAATGTGTGTTTAATATGTGTTTTGAATCAACTAAACTTTACAGCACTTAACAGAAACCCCACCACCAATTGGTATTTTGGAGGTGTAGCTGCAGAGTGACACAGACACACCACCGCAGAAGTATAAATGCTCACAACAGTGTAGGCCATGTGTGTAGGCTATGGCGCTGCATAGAGCTGACACACAAGTATAAATCCAGCTTTAAAGTTACACATAATTAAGGGCGGGCCAGTTTGAGTGACAGGCAATCTGCTGATTGTGTCCTTGGCTTCTCAGTCAGTCAGTTTCACAACATAACTGCAACTGTTTGTTATCGACTACACATAATTCTTTAACATATTTTTTTGTTTTTGTAACATATAAACTGTTACACAGCATTACAAAAGAAAAAACACAACCCATGTATACATATGCACAAGTAGACACATATACAGATTCCCACATACATAAAGAACCTTTAAAGGAACATGAAGGTAAAGACCCAATCAGGGCCTGTCTCATCACGATTGGCTCCAACAAGATGTAAAAAATAAATAAATAAATGTGACTTACTTCATGTAGAGTTATTAATAAAGACGAGGTTTAGAGTCTAGCTTTTATATATTCCATTAATGGATTCCAGATTCTCATAAATTTATCAGAGGAGCCTTTAATGTGAATTTTTAGTTTCTTAGTTTGGGATGTTGCATCACTTCCCTCGACCACTGAGTCCAGCTCTGTGGAGAAGGATTAACCTCTGAGCTAATAAAGTGACAAATCTCGTTACTCTGAGTTTAGATCCTGAAAGATTATTTTCCTCTCCTGCTACGCCCAAAACAGACTGCACATCATGTGAACACATTTTGTGATCGACACCATAAAATGTTTTGTTAAGAGGTCGCATCCATTTCACACGTTTCTGTGAGACTGTTGAACGATGTTACTACACACATTTACTGTCCGGTAGCACTGAAAAGTTTATGTCTCTGATCTGCTGTTCTGTTATGACCCGTCCTGTCTCCAGAGTCAAAACTAAAGACGCAACATTTAGTTTTTATGCACCAAATATCTAAAGCCAGAAAAACTGCAAGTCTGCGTCAACTCTCACTTCCCCTTCAAGTGAGTGCTGTTTCTCCTCCGTTTGCTTCTGTGTTTTATCAAATTAAATCTGGGTCTATCGATCAGAGATGAGAGCAGGTCAAGTCTTTACACTTAAGTCTCAAGTCAAGTACCAAGTCCTGAACAAACTCCTGCCCCCCTTTTAATGCTGCAACGTTTCAGTGACTAGAACTTCATCAGACAGTCAGACTGTTTGCCTGATGAAGGTCTAGTCACTGAAACGTTGCAGCATTAGAATCATTATTTTTTGCAAGTTAGACAGTGTGCGGGAGTTTTTTTATGTTTGTCCTGCTCCTACTCACCTGTTGGACATAGATGTGCAAAGTATTTCTTTGTTCTGAGTTTTGATTCCTGAACAAGTCATAATAATAATATATTAAATTTACAAAAATAATTTATCCTTTTTAAAGTTTATTTGTTAAACAAGTGCGACTGAATTTAGTTTTTTTTTTTATCAACGAACACTTTTAACCAGTAGTTTACCACAAGGGAATAAATTTTGTATTTTTCCGTCCGTCTTGTTCAAATTCACTCGTCACAAATTGGAAAAATATCTACAACTTTCTCTTTTTAGATTTGGATTATTTTTTGTGAGACTGTTCCTTTAAAGTGATAATTTATGTTGTTGCAGGTTTTATGTCATATATCATATGTCATATGAAATTAAAAGAATAACGTTAACAGATTCAGGATTGAAAGTGACTTGTGGCACACTTTTTAGATACCCGTTTTAATCTCTGGGTTTGGGGGGGAAGGTATCAAATATTTTCACCTCAAAAGGTTCAGGGCCATGTGAAGTCACAAGTTGCAAGTCTTTTGGTTTTATAAAGTCAAAATCAACAAGTCATGTGACTTGAGTCCACACCTCTGCACTTTATTCACATCTTGTACATCACTGTAGCTGTGCTGTAATTCCTATTCTCTTGTTTAATCAGTCTCATTCATCTGCATTGTGTCTCAATTCCTTTTATGTCTTCGAATTACCTTGTTCCTGAAAGGTGAATGGAGTTATTTCATGACACCATGTTCTTAAATGGCCACATTAACATGAGTGTACCAGTGACAGGTCAGTGATGATCACTAAATGAATATTGAATTGTTTAGTACCCACTAAAAATCACCAGGTCAAAATTTGAGTGTTACAAGCTAAAATGATAACTAACAAGTCACTGTTTGTTAATAACACGAGTCTCCTTTGCAGGTTTGATGTCATATACACATCGTCTTGAACAATTAACACATTTGTGACAGTTTTAAGGTGGACGTGATGCGTTTAACACTGAGTCACAGTTAGTTTGAGTAAATTACATGACAGTGACATAAACAACAAACTATTCATACTGGGAGAAGCTAACTCAGTATTGTATGTCTGTGGCACTTTTTAACCCACTGATTTTAGTGTGTATTATTTATCATAACACTTGACTGTTGTCTCACACTTCTGAGTGTTTGTCCAATATTTTCTTTATGTCTTATTTGTTTTTTGTGTGTTTGAACCCTGCTGCACATCAGTTACATTGGCAATAAAACTCTACAACAAATTAACTCTCTGTAGGCAAATTTTAACTTTTTATTAATAATTAATAATTTACATTTTGATCCACTCACGAAAACATTTAAGTTGATTATAATCACACTTTCTGCTTTTGCTTTTCTTTATTGTTTATTTATTGTTGACACATGGCTGCAATTTTTTTTCTTTAAGTTTTATATTAAATTGTTTCATAAGATTAGGCTTCATGTAGTCCTTCCCTGTACTCTCACTCCTCTGCTTCTTCACTTGAGGGTTTAGAGCGGACCTGAAAAATACAATAGTTGGTAGTTGACGCCACCTTGTGGTCAGTTACAACACTGCATGTCACAGCAGTTATACCGAGGCTGCAGGATTATTTGAGCTGGTAGATAGTTCATATAATGACTAACAAACATGTAATACAACATGATCAATTAAAAAATAAAACAATATACCATATTATTTTTATTTTTTTTCCACAGATGACATTTTGTCTTGTCAAAGCAGGAAGAGCACAGGTGTTAGTGATTATATTAACAATGACTGTGTCAGTGAGCCAATTGAGGAAAGCACATTTTGAGGTGTTTGTACTTAATTTTTTTGCAGTTTATAGTACTTTAAACTTTCTTTTTACTATTGCACTTTTTACTCCCCTACATATACTCATCAGCTATAGTTACTTTGGTTTTTCTTGTAAAACATATGATTGATTTGTCTGATCAGACCTGCTCAGTTTTGAGTTTTTGTTTTTTTTTCTTCAAAGCTCTGCTGGGATTATTTGTCGTCACCAATAAGAATCATAAAGTTGTAACTAACAGGTGAAGTTTCAAAAATAAATTTTCCTCTTTTTGAACTAGATAGTAACTTGTGTGTGCACAGGACTTAAAAAACAATCATCTTTCAGGACCTTGTGGTCTCCACAACACTCTGAAAGAGGACATTATGTGTCATGAGTTTTTTAGTCAGTGGCTCCAAATCTCTTCCCTGAGGGACCTCTTTTCTATCACTGAAATAAAAAAAAACTTTTTTTTTTTTTTTTTTTTTTTTTTTTTACACTGCTTAAAATCGAAAAGGCCTCGCAACTGCCCCGTGACCTTTGGCGACCCCTAGTGTGGGTTCGGTGGTTTAAGTATATTTTAGTAGTGATATGTATGTAGTTTTAGTCAAGTGGAATTTGAATACACGACTGTTACTTTTAAAAGTCATATTCTGCAGTGAGCCAGCACTTTGAAACTAGTCATCATTCTTTTTACTTTATTTTTTACAACAATGTAAACAGTTTTCTTAAAGTTGCATTGCATAACTTTTACCTGAATTTAACTTTCTTCAGCCTGAAAAGTTCTTTTTTAGCTTTTCTTTTTTAAACTGTGAGTGACAGTAAGACATGAGCGATGTTTGATTTCTCTGCACAGTCACAGAAGTGCAAACAAAACCACACGCCGACAAACAGTGACACACACCTAGACACTTTTGTTTCTGTGACTCACTCAGCTCTGTTGCACCAAAGCAGCCTGACAGTGTTAATCCCCACCTACAGTGTAAGAGAACGTCTGTTATTCCTGCCCAGACATTTAGAATTTAATCATATGTAAAGTTTTGTGCTGTGAAGCTGCAAAATGTTTATAGTTCATGTTTATTTTGTTTCTGATTCAGTTTAATAACTCCTCTGATCATTGACTGACCTTTGCCCCAAACGTGACTAAAATTACATCAATATCCAGCTACAGGCCGGCGGACAGTCTGCACTCTACCAGAAGTGACCTCACGGTGGCGCCTGTGACTACAACATGACCTGTGAGTCACATTTCAGATCTTTAAACTCCTCTTTCCTTTCAAGTGATCATTACTGGAATCAGCCTGCAAACAGAAACCACCATTAAACCTCACAGAGGTGCTGGATAAACAGAGTTCCTCCTCTCGCTCCTCAGTCATGAGCAGTGCCACTGAATATGACAGACCAGTCACACGGTTGCCACCATCCACCCTCCAAAATATTTACTCAAACCAAACACGGCAGCAGAGTTTTATCTCACACACATTGTGTTGCTCGGGGACGTCACCATAAACCTTATCGTCCTCTTTCAGTTCATCACCTCGGCCATCTGCTCTCACTTACAGTCAGGCACAGGTAGAGACACGGTCAGAGAGTGGAGGGAAGTCATCTCAGTGTTGTTTTATACTTATCTCTCTTCCTGTTTCACACTCTGCTGTGTTGGGACCACTGCAGTAGAAGCTAAAAGTTAACGCTAAGACTACATAGAATGATTTTAAGAATGAGCCTTTTTATAATGGAATCAAAATATATTTAACTAGATCTGTCATGAAGGAAAAACTTTATGTAAATTTTATTTAATTTTAAAGGAATAGGTGGAATTTTGGGTAATAGACCATCAATTATCACATTGATGCTAAGGGTGCACGATATTGGATTTTTTTGCTGATATCTGATGTGCCGATATGTAACAACTCATTTAGCCAATAACTGATACTGTTATCGATACGTCCACTCTTTTCCCCACTTAATTTAAATGATTATCAAGTCTCTTCTGTAGTGGAATTGACATCATATTATGCATACATGCTCTTATCGTGATGGCCCTCCAGCAGATGGAGACATGAATCACGATGCTTTTCAGTGTATGTAATAATTATTCTGCAATAAGAGAAGGCATGTTGGACAGTTTTGATTTTAAAGCCGGTATCAGCCAATACAGATAATGTGCCGATATTAAAGTTCATCCCTAATCGATGCCGCTCTCATGTCTGTCCATGTTATGGAGCTAGAGCCAGGAGAGGTTAGCTAAACTTAGCATTACGACGTTAAAGTCTTCTCACTTCTCACTCCAGAATTCGTATATAACCCACATAATCGGGAAGGCTGCGATCATGTGACCAATTCCCCGAGTTAAGACGGAAGAAGTATAAAGAGGGAGGGTTAGCGTTAGGACACATGTTGGAGTGGTGGATGGGTTAAATTAGCACATGACTTTCCCCCAGAGACCAGTGTTTGTGTCCCGTGTGAAACAAAGTGGACTTGGAGTTATTTTAAGGTGCGTCGTCACCATGTTTCTTTTCCTAAACCTAACTTAAGTAATTTTACGTTAAGTATGAAATGTGCCGACGCCATTCTTGGTGCACTGATTTGTTACATATCCTATGAATCATACGATACGGTACGGTACGGTATGATACGATACGATGTGATGCAATATGTGCAAATGCATGAGGATGCGTTGTTTTAGTACGTAACCACTGGTAAACATGCTGTTTTTAACCAATATTCTGGATTTATATAGAAACAAACGTGATGTAATTCAGTCGTCATTTAGTGAGCTTTACAGGTGCGTTTTGGCCACTAAACGTAGGTGTAGGTTTTTTCCCCGAGACTTTGACAGCTTCTCCAGCAGTGATTGTGCGTTTGAGTTTTTTTAGCCTTGTTTACCTAACAATAACCAGCTTGTTTTTGTGCCTTAACATAACCACACATTTACCAGAGCGTTGTTGACTAAAGGAATGTAAAGTTTTAACATATCCACTACACAATAGTGTACAATTGTAACGTAGCCGTGGTTTGGAAAAATCGTACAATGCCAACATTTTTTTCTGGAGACTGGGTTGCATTCAAATATGGTCACTTCTTTCTCAGAAAAAAACAGGGGTCCACTAACCAGTGGGTGACAACATGGTGGCTACGTTCATTTACACAGTAAAGAACATCAATATCCATTGCTATCAGACCAAGTAAGGCTTTATCAGCAAAAATCCATTGAATTGACGGAGGATGTGTTTTATCGCTTATTATTTCAACTTCTTATTTGTTATTTCTTCTCTTAAAAAGTTCTTAAAGAGTTCTTATGTTTGTCAAATTTTACAGTAGTTTAGCAGATTGTTGCAATGAGAACCTGTACTGCACCATTCAATAATATTCCCAATGATTTTAACTTTAACTTACTGTAAATTAAATTATATTATATTAAAGACCGTATGAGTGAAATCAAACTCTCAGACTTATTAATCTAGTTTTTGTCTGTTGCATAAAGGCCTAATGCTTTCTGAATCGAGCCAATCAATCGTTCTATCTTTATCACACAATCAATTCCCATGTGAAACTGGACTCCGAGCCAGATCAATCGGCATGACTGTCAAAACAGGTCCTCCAAAGATCTTAAATAACAAGTGCCTCAATGACCCATTTAGACTTGCTTGTGATTATGTAATGGCATGTGTAACCGAATATCACAGGGAAAATGTTTTCACTGAACCAGACCCACCCGTATCAGATGAGCTCTGTGTCATAATACGGCATTATTGGCTGCAGGGATAAAGCACAGGGTTTTTTTCACATGCAGTACGCCTGAGTTTAGTGAGGAAGGTCACTTAACACGTATTTGTAAATCTATCTGAGCGGCCACATGGCTTTGCTTCTTGAGCCTTTCACGTTAAGGAACAGGCTTCTGTGTGTTTGAGTGACGTATGTTGGTTACTTCTTTTCTCTGTGCAGGGTTATATCTATCATGCACCATAGGTTGTCTGTATTTTAACAAGAATAAGAATCTGAAGCCAAGTAACTCTGTCAGGCTGTTAGGCACATGGATATATAAAGATAAAGAATACAGTGAAGAGTGGTGCAGGAGTGAGTCCGAAAACTCGGAGTTGCTATTTTAGCACTCCCGGTTCCCTTGTCTCAAAGTCAGTGGGTTTTTTGAATGGGTTTTTGTTTAGATACCTAAATTAAGGTCTGTGCTGTGGTGAACACAAGGTTTTTACGTTTTGTTCTTCGATACAAAATATGCCAGTAAATACCCCACTCAGGAATTTTGAAGCTTTTACGTGGCTTAAAAACAGTGGATGCTAACACGTGGATACATTTTTGTGGTGATGTTGAGGCAGTGTTTCCCCCATAAAGCGATTGGATGTGTGGCGATAGCTGATAACTGGGGGGGTTCTTTTAATGTCTGTGTGTTTCTTCATGTCATTTGTGTCCCCTCTCCACATTAGGAGGTTGTTGCAGGTTCGTGAACGCAGCATAGGCGTAGCTCTCCATGACTTCTTTTTTTCCTCAGCAGCAGTTTGTCATTCGCAGCAGGGATATTGATCCGTCAGTCACTTCACAACTAATCTAATTTGATCAGATTGATGTGTGAGAGGAGCAGCTGCCGCAAGTGAAAGCAAACTTTTAGACCCAGCAAAATGATTAGTGTCAGTTTGACTGCGCCTGATGTTCTTCTGCGTCAAAGTCACTCTGTGCTCCAACAGTATAGCTCTATAAATAACCAAACAGTATATATATGTCCCAAAAACACTCCTAATGAGCGGTCCATCCCCAAAAATAGAAAACTATTTGTGGCGGCAGATGTTTTAATGGGTCATGTGACATTTATAGCCTAACATTAGCTTTTTACTTCTTTTGACTAAGCTTCAAAATCATAAAAGTGGTTCATCTGTGGAGATTATCTTGCTGAACAAAACATGTCGTACCATTAACATTTGTTTGCCACAGAGCTTATTTTCTTCAATAGTACAAAATCCAATGGAAAAATCCCACAGGCTTCTTTACAGAGGGAACCATGGCGACATTCACTTCTGCTTCAGCCTACAAATAACATCATTCCTGCAGTTCTGTAATGGAGGCAGGGCCCCGTTCATTCCTATAAAAATAGCTCAGTGGCACATGGAACCTAAAAAGTTCCACTGTCACATATAAAGTTATTGATCGGCTCTGCTTCTGCACAGTTTGACCCATAAAGCAGACGCACCAGAGACTTGTGCAGGTTGAGCCGGCTACTTCCTGTTTAGCCCTCCATGTACTTGAATGGGGATGAAATGATTTAATCATGTGGCTCTTCTAGACTTTCAAATGGATCAAATTCTGATTGATCAGAGTCATTTTGTGAGGGTTGTGACACTCAAAAAAATGTATCCACTGATTCAATGACATCTCTTTCAGCATGTAAGTTAATAGGAAAATGTCTTTTGGGGACACAGGGCGTCATGTGACGGTGTAATTCCACTGTTTGGCCACTACAAAGATTAGCTTCAAAGCCTGGCGTACTTCCAGGGGCTTGGTACAGCAGTGCTTTGAGCTAAATGCTATTGGACACATTGAATTTTTGACTGCATGGTGGCTCCAACTGAAAAGTCAGAGGATGGCCAACTTTTTCAGTTCGTCTTGAGGGGAACATGAATGTCCGCACCAAATTTCATAGTAATTCATCCAATAGTTGTTGAGGTATTTCAGTCTGGATCAAAGTGGTGGACCAACGTCAATGCTGCTAACTTGGTTAAAAACATCCCTATCTAGAGTTTGAATTAAAAAATGACACTTGACAAGGACATCGTTTAGGCAGGCTTTACATGAGGCTAGGGCTGCAACTAATGATTGTTGATCTTGTCGATTAATCTGTAGATTATTTTCTTGATTCATTGATTAGGTTGGTCCAAAATGTCAATCAGTGTTTCCAAAAGCCCAAGATGACGTCCTCAAATGTCTTGTTTAGTCCACAACCCAAAGATATTCAGTTTATTGTCACAGAGAAGTGAAGAAACCAGAAAATATTCACATTTAAGGGATGGAATCAGAATTTTTTAATTTATTTTTTAATTTACAGCTAATCGATTAATTGAAAAATGATTGCAGCTCTACATGAGATGAGACCCCACAATATTTCTGCACATTTTTCACTCTTTAACACGGCTTTACAAACATCACATCAGAGCGACCGTAAATCTGAGGTAGTTAAATGATCGTTTGCGTGTACTTTACCTTCCTTTACATCTCAGCACTTCTCTCCCATGAGAAAGTAACATGAGGGACACATGATACACCTGCTCTCAGCTCTGCAGAGTGCTCTTGTATAATACACATATGACAGGAATGTGTGGGAAACACGTAAAGGATGTAGAAACCAAATCTGTAAACAATACAGCGACCAAACGTGTGGATTACCTGCTGGGAAAGAAACCGGTTTGAAATGTTATTAATTGATTCTGACTTAAGATAATGAGATGTGACGTCTGCTCAGGCATAGTAAGGCTAAATGTTCAGTATGTGGACGTATTCTGTGTGAGATCCCTGTGCATTCCTTCCTCTGGTGTTGCCAGTAAGGTGATTACTGAGTATCATTTCCTCTAGCTGTGGAAACCCATTTTCTGGGTCAGTGGACCCCACCAAAGGACTGATTGAGTCTTAAATGGGGCTCCTTCAAGCATACGTTTGCTCCCCTTGTACCCGAGACAATGAGCCCAACAGCAGCAAAGCAAAGCAACAACGCCCTCGCAGCACTGCTGGGAAATCCTGTCACATCAGAAGAATAGGGCGCTTAAGTCAACAACACATCCATCTCACACAGCCACAGTCAGACTTACAATCCAAAGGTTGAAAAGAAATACTATGGTTTCAGTGTTGGGAGGGTTACTTTTAAAACTCATTTTACTTCAGGTTACCAAATACACACCCCAAAATGTAATTTGTAACCTATTCAGTTAGCTCATTCAAACTAAGTGACGTATTCTAAGTACTTGTTTTCTAAGCTTGTTTGTCCTAGTCTAATGTTTTCATGCCAAAAACACACGACAGCATCCTGACTATGCATCTCCTTTGCTATTGTCGTGAAGCAGGTGCACTGCATATACTTTTTTAGATACCTATTTATGGGAAATGTGTGCCTCATTTAAGTTTTACACCATATTGTAGCAGCAAGCAAGCTATGAATACCTGTTCTGGAAAGTTACAGAAATGGTCAGACATGGTCCGACATTGGAAAGGTTTAGGGGGAGGGATTTTCTGAAGCTATTTGACCATCTTTCATGCAGGTCTGACCAAGTACATTGCTGCTTTTAGAGCCCACAGCCATGCTAGCAGCTCTATGAGGCTGTTCTCTGATGCTCTGAGCTAAATGCTAACGTGATTTGATGCGATGACAGTGCTAACATGTTGGGTTTTTAGCAGGTATAATGCTTGCTGAAAGGCAAAGCTTTTGATTTACTAGTCCATCTACGTCCCAACCCTCACCTGTGGTCATGAGCTCTGGGTAGTGACTACAAAATGTCTACGAGAAAGGGTGAGGGAGCTCGGAGTAGAGCCGCTGCTCCTTCGTGTCCAAAGGGGTCAGTTGAGGTGGTTCGGGCATCTGATCAGGATCCTCCTGGGCGCCTCCTGTTAGAGGTGTTCTGGGCACGTCCCACTGGTAGGAGGCCCCGGGGCAGACCCAGAACATGCTGGAGGGATTATGTATCTCATCTGGCCTGGGAACACCTTGGGGTCCCCCAGGAGGAGCTGGAAAGTGTTGCTGGGTAGAGGGACATCTGGGGTGTTTTGCTTGAGGATAGAGGATCATCAAAGTCATTCATCTTCTGGGGACCAAAAATATCTGTACAAAATTTAATGGTAATCCTTCCCACTGATTCACAAAGGTCCAGGGTGTTTTTGTGAGTTATCGTCTGTATTAAGGTGTTTGTTTTGTTCATCCTTTTTTTTTTTTAAACATTCATTTCCGCTTCATCTGCTCATCTTTTGGCCTCAGGACTGCTCATGCATGGCATCCGTGATGGAGGAGAGGAGTTGAGGAGTGGTGGAGAGCGGAGGAGGAGGAGGAGGAGGAGGAGGAAGAAGGGAGGGATCCGCTCCCTGTGTAACGAGATTCCCAGCTAATCAGTGACTTTCCTGCCTTATCTCTGCCATCAGGACACTCGGGAGGCCGAGTAACCCAGGACGAGCTGATGTCATGCTGAGATGGGTAAAGGGGGGGCGGGGGAGGAGTGTGTGTGTGTGTGTGTGTGTGTGTGTGTGTGTGTGTGTGTGTGTGTGTGTGCGTGCGTGCGTGCGTGTAGTGCTGTTTGTTTGTGGGAACCAGTGAGTGTTCTGTTACATGTTGTTTGTTACAGTGCGCTCTCACAGGTGTAATGTGCCCATGCTTTGATCCTTTGTGCTCTAGTTACTGTATGTCAACTACTACATGTGTCTTGAACACTTAGGTACATATATGCCTACCTGTTTGTGTGTGTGTGTGTGTGTGTGTGTGTGTGTGTGCGTGCGTGCAGTGAGAAGGATGTGTAAGCTCTTTGCAGTGAACGTCTGTAAGAAAACCTCGGCCATACATATCCTCAAATCCTCAGATTTGTTCATGAGGTTCTGTTGAACAAGACAGCTGGAATTCATGTTAAGAGGTTATCTCCGAGTCTGAAATTGAAGACAGTGCCTTAAACCTGCAGTTTTTCTAATGGCCAGCAGGGGGCGACTCCACCAATTGCAAAAAGAAATCTGATTGTATAAAAAGTCTTCGAGAAAATGACCCCACGTCTCATTTTGATTATTGTCCCAGTAAACATTTTCCTAGTTTAGTTTATAATCTCAATCACTAGTTTTAAGTGTTTGTCGCTACAGCGTGATTTTTATTTTGTAAATTATGGTCCCACATAGAGTAAAATAGAGAATAAATCAGGGTATGTCTTAGGGTGTGGCTACCTTGTGATTGACATCGGTGTCCTCGGGTTCTTAGTCACTCCATGCTGTCATCCAAATATGGTCACCTCTAGCTCCAAAAAACAAAATGGCAACCGCCAAAATGCCAAACCTGAGGCTTTAAAACTCAGGTCCACAAACCAATGGGGCACCAATGGGTGAATTTGTAAATAGTGACTATGAGCACCAAAGCACACTTTGGCACAAACTGGACTGTTTGGTTATTCAGAGCACCACACTCTGAGAGCAGCAGACAGAGCAACAGAAAGCCAAGCACAAGAGTTAGATGAAAACATTAATATCGCTTTCATATTTGTGCGTTATCTACAGAGCTGAGACTAGAAACAGCTAGCCTGGCAATTAAAAAAAAACCCAACTTGTATAATTTTAGTCATTTACACGTAATTGTTTATACAGAAACACAAATGTAACAAAGATTAGTTGTGCTTTCATGGAGTCACTTCTTCATTCTGGCCACCTCACACCAGGGGTGCATTTGTAAATAGTGACTCTAAAAGCAAAAGTGTGCTTTGGCAAAAAAAACCTGGACCTTTCCGTTATTCAGAGCACCACACTCCGAGAGAGCAGCAGAGTTTACTGTAGGCAACTGGAGACGGAGCAGCAAAAACAAAGCACAGTGAGTTAGATGAAAACATTGATATTGCTTTCATATCTGTGCGTTATCTACAGAGCTGGAGGGGATTCGCTTGGCTTAGCATGACAACTACAAACACATGGAAACAGCTAGCCTAGTTTGCATAATGTTAGTCATTAATGGGTATTTATTTGTTCTGTACCGAAACAGATATGTAACAATAAGTTGAGCTTTTATGGAGTCACTTCCTCGTGCTGGTTGCCTGGACACCTCACCGGAAAGACACCAGGGGTGCCCTTGTAAATTGTGACTTTGAGCTCTGAAGTGCACTTTGGCACAAAATGGACCATTCGGTTATTCAGAGCACCACACTCTGGGAGCAGCAGAACGTCAAGCACAGAGAATGTGTAATAAACTTAACAGTTCATTAATTCATATAGAAATAGAATGCTCTATTTCTTCAAACAGCGTCTCATCTCAGTGTACAGCTGGATTTACGAACTATTCCTTTACGTTATTTTATCTTTGAAAATGCTCATAATAATATAAAGAGGAAACCTGAAGAAGTTTTAAAAAGTTGGCATTTCCATATAATTTATTATTATTATTATTATTATTATTATTATTATTATTATTATTTTCTTTTCTTTTTTTTTCCTGTTTTTGCAAAGATTTGTTTATATTAACAGATGCTCAAATTGCAGTGCAGGAGCATTTCCAAAGAAAATTGTCAGGTTTCCATTTGTGCATTTGAAAATAATATTTCAAAAAGAAAAAGTAAAAGGACAAATATACTTATCCAATAAGTTAAGAAAACAGGCAAGGAACAAAAACCAAACCAAAACAAACAAGAACAAAAAAATCTAATTAACTAGAGGGATATATTCCTTAAATATATACAGAGGATAGAGAGGATGTACTAAAACTAAATCTTAGGAAAGGTGTTAATTTAAAAAATAAATTCACGAATGGATCAGAAATAATAAAGGTGGGAAGAAAAACATGGCAGTTCATATTATATGTGCTTTGGTTTGGATGTAATTCCTGAACAAGTTCAGGGATGTATTGGGTCTATTCTTTATGTATCTTCACGAGCACACAGAGAAGCAAACAAGCAGAGATGCAGGCAAGTTTAACAGCAGATAGACAGGCAGGTGGACAGACAGGCGAGCAGGCAGACAGGCAACATCTCCCTGATTGCCACAAGAGGTGTCCCTTACACTGCCCCACTCTGCAGTCAATGGAAAAATGATCTCACTCCTTCAAACACCGCTGACTTCATCCCCTGATGTTAGAGGGCTGACATCAGTGCAGCTTTACCTGAGCAGAGCAAATATAGCACGACACGAGAAGGGAGCGGTCGCTTAGCACTGCCCGCAGTACGGGCCCAAGTTTTTCTCAATGGAATATTGTTTTTATTATGTCATGCTGCGTGGCGCTGTACCCTCAAAACATGTGCTGAGGAGGAAGAAAACAAGGTGGCATGTTACATTAACTGCTCACGCCCTGTTTCTACTCCTCTCACAGCTCAGATAGGACGATTTGTTTCAAGATCGTTACAGTTCATTTCAACTTGGGTCTTATTTTCTTAGTAAAGGCAATCATATTTAAAGGTAATGATAACAAAAGCAACAGCTGAGATCTGGAGACACAACACTGCAAAATCTGAATCAGGTTTAATGCCAAGTAGGTTTCCAAATACAAGGAGTTTGCCTTTGTGTTTCGGTGCATAACAAGAAATTAAAAAGAGAAAATATGAATATAGAAATGTTAAACATAAGTCTAAAGGGCAGTGGTGGTGAATGTATTCCGATTCTTTACCCAAGTCAAAGTACTGATACCACACTGTAAAAATACTGTTACAAGTAAAAGGCCTATATTAAAATATAACATAAGTAAAAGTGAAGTAATTGTAGTGAAGGGAAACGTATAAAACGTCCCTTTGAATTGTAGTTTAATACAGCTGTATAAAGTGGCATGAAAAGTTTGGGCACCCTTGGTCAAACTTTTGTTTACTGTAGAAGATGAACTGATCTCCAAAGGGCATGAAGTTAAAGATGAAACCTGCTTTTCAATCATTTAAGCAAGATCAGTGTATTATTTTTATTTTACACAACTTTAAAGTGAAAAAAACTTCAGCCTGTTTTTTCTTGTTTCAAAATGTTGGCATACAACCCCGTTTCATGGACAGTCGTCGAGTTGCAGACGTTCCTTCCCATCATCGGCGAAGAGGAGATACAGTCGGAGCTGGACGGAGCTGTTAGAAACGAGAGAGTGACGACAAAGGAGTAGTGAAGTATACTCAATCGCAAAATATAAGATGCAGGTCTCCTTAAAGAACAATCCAAGGCACGCTGTAGGGGTTGTGCAAAAATGAAAATGCCTTTATTTTACATGGCAATATGGATTAAAAAGCCCATGATATTTGACTCACAAGTCTTCATCAGGGTCATAGAAGACTCACTGGTCTCTTGTGAGTTGAGTGCTTTGGTCTTTTTACTCATGCAATGAGCCCTTCATAAGATGGAATAAACACGAGAAAGTGTTCCAGATTGTTTCTCAGCGAATGGCTGACCACGGCTGTTTCGCTGCTCCCCAAGCTAGCTGGCTATCTGCTGTATTTCTCTTTACCTCGCTGTTTTTCGTAACGATAACTGTGCACATTTGTAGTTTGTTGTCATGGGTGGGTTTATTTGACCCACTAGTTAAGTCTGCCATACTTTTGTTTATCTGTTATCTCTGAGGTTTCAGCGAATTATCCTTAAGTAGCCTATCAGAAGTTGTGATGCTTAAATATCAGCAGGTCACTGTTTAATAATAAATCCACAGCAGTGTCCTGTGGCCATTGGCTTCATGCGTCCAATCTATTTACCGTTGCACTCACACACATATGCACACACAAACTGTTTGGCCCCTCCACTTCTGACATGAATCTGGCTGCTCTGCTCTGAAGTTGTAAACATGTAGTGTGTGTTCACTGTGTTTTCTAACCCAGTGAACACACACCACACGTTTATTGTTTAGATTAAGTGAGCACAGCACATTCTTAGTCCCAAAGTCCACCTCTTCATCACAGCTCAGGCTCTCCCACTGTGAAATCGGAGAGAACTTGAGGACTCCTTCAGTACGTTTACATGACACTTGGAAAAAAAAGAATTATTACCTTAATCTGACTATAACTGAAGTGCATGTAAACACGTTACTCTGACTAATATCGGTGTTCTCCAACTCCGATTAAGACACCCAGATAATGCGATTGGAATCCAATTTTCTCCGGCATGTATACGCCTTAATCGGAATTAAACTAGACAATGCATGTGCGCATGCTCCACACCCCCCGCACTGGCGTATGACCCCGTAACAGACAAGACATGCTATTGTTGTAGCCTTCCAACAGCATACGGCGTTCTTGTCTGCCTCTCGAAATCACCATGACCACGAGGGATAGCGTGCACCGTATCTGCACAATCAGTAACGCGTACATTACGTACGAGATGAACAAAGCTGTACGATTATCCATCTTGCTGTTGTTCGAAAATGCCGGTCTGCCGCCTGACTCCAGTTGTTTATTATATGGTGACGTAATAGGTCAAGTGGAAAGGGGGCCGTATTAACCCGCTGAAACGACGCATATCGCCACCTAGTGTTGAGGAGGAGGACACGTTCCCGTCAGTCATTTGATTTTCTCAGTTGCATGTAAACTGGGACAAGGACAGAAGTCCAATTAGACGCCAAAATCGAATTTTGAGCATAGCTCGATTAAGCTGTGCATGTAAACGTACTGCTTGGTGGTGTTTGAGGGTCTTTATGTACAATTTCTGTAAGAAGCAATTACCCATAATTCATAGCTCCATTGTGCTTTAAAGTTAAAAAAAGTCTGAGTAACATGTTGATCGGAGACTTGATCAACTTACAGAGCTGATGTTGCTCTTTGTCTATTCAACCTATCTAAAGTGTTACATTAAGTTAGCATAGGGTATAGTCAGTGGTGGAATGTAACTAAGTACATTTACTTAAGTACTGTACTTTACTACAAATCTGAGGTACTTGTACTTTACTTGAGTATTTCTGTTTAATGCAGCTTTATACTTGCACCAGCCCCGTCACCAGAAAACGTGTTCATGCTGAATGTTTCTGCAAACCGCAGATATGTTGAGACTTTAGGTGTCTCACCAACGCTGTGGTGAAGGTGTGGTTAGCTTTAGGTTCAAAAATTTGAAAGATCGTGTTTTGGCTCAAAACACCTGGGTTCTGTGCCACAGATGAATCTGTGATGTGTGGGTGGAAAACAGAGAGATCCACAGTTGGTCAAAGGATACTGTTCATTAAAGACCCTCTGGTATGTCCAGCCCCAAGGACACAGCTTATAGTAATAGCCCCTAAACCACGTCCTTGCTGCCATCAGTCCCACATACATACACGAACCTCGATCAAGGGCGGCCGTGCACATTCCTGGACGGGTGAAGTCCCAGATGTCACAGGATGGCACGGGTGCCAGTCTCACATACTTTGTACCCGCTTGCTCACTTCAAAGACAGCGCAGGCATTTTGTACATGTAGGGTATTAGCTGGTTCTTACAGGTGCAACGGGTCACCTTTTATCTTTTGATTTACTGTGTGTGTGTGTGTGTGTGTGTGTGTGTGTGTGTGTGTGTGTGTGTCAGTGAAAGAGTGCCCTCTGTGTAGTGATGATACAGTAGATTTATTCAGATGGTTGGTTTTAGTCTCGGTTACAGCTAATATTTTGGTGCGTTGCTTTGATGGAGACAGACGGTATTTTGTAGTGACGTGTTGCTGCATCACAGCAGAGCAAAATAAACATCAGCAAGTATTTGCCTTATGTTCACTGACATTCAGTGCAGGCGAAGGGGCATATAAAACATTTGCATTCAACACATTCGCTCAGAATTCGCATCATGTGGAGTTTAACTTCAGTGAGCTTTAGCAAAGTCGCAGCAAAGGGTTATGTGTGGAGGAGACAGTGATTGTTTCTGTGTTAAACCAGCCGATATTGTATGATATTAGTTGTAAAATGTATGGAATGGAAATGGAAAATGTACCAGTAACATCGTATTTCATGGTATTCATTAGCAAGCTAGCTTTCCTTGTGCATCACAACTGCCATTGCTAACATTCAGCATGAAATTTTGCCTCAGCAGGCGATGGTCACTGTTATGGCACATAATTAGGAGGCCTAGGTGTACGGTTAGGGGTGGAGTTAGGAAGCAGGGAGAGGCTGATGTTCCACTTGGGGTATTGGGTAACTCCCCTTCCTAGGAGCTCACACACCTGAAAAGGCAGCGGTTGATTGGAGTCGAGGCTGGCTGCTGGAGACGCCGACAGACTGCCACGCCACGCTACACTTCTGCAGAAGATTCCGACAGACATTCAGAAATCCGGAGACAAAATCCACCGATCCGGGAACGCCACTACACACCTCACCTGATCTGGGGTCGCGTTCAACCCCCCTATGAACTAAAATCACAACAACGCTGCTTGTGCTGGCTCAGCTTGGCCGTCGACCGGAGGGGACGCCTGAAGCGTCGGGTCGGGGTGGCCGCCTACCGTAGCTGTTGGGTCTAATGAAGGGTGAGCCACCCGGTAACCCATTTACCCCCTAGACAGCTCAGAGATGTACACACATTAGGTAAGTGAGGCATACGTTCAAGTCCAACTGCACACCGCAGGGAAATAACGAAGCTTAGTTAAAAGTTACAATGACCAGCGTTAGGAGTGTCAGGTAACGAGTCAGGCATAACGTTAGGTGTCTTGTAACAGTCACGCGTGACCATTCACTAAAGCTCAGTTCAGACCAAAGATTCGTGATAAGACAAAACTGTTTTAGAACATTGCAGAGAAAAGTTGCAGCGGTGTGAACTGACTGGTCTGAGCTCGACTCAAGCCGGCTGATGGTGTCACCTGCAGCTCAGCTGGTCAGGTCACCGATGGCTGGTTTTAGAACCTAAAGCATGTTATCTGTTTCAACAGCCAGTTGGCTTCTAGTGGAGTCTGCTGGTCCACAGAGGGCATGTTCGCTTGCTGCGGCAGGTGCTCCGTCTCCGCCAAGCCCTCTGTTTTTTGTCCTCATTGTGTGTCGGTGTCGGACAGTGGGTCGCTGCTGCTGCTGCTCGCTGAAGGGTGTTTTAGACCCAGTTCCTGTAAATGTATTTAAGATTTCTTAAATACAGTTCAGTCAGGGCCACTTTAGTCAAAGAAAACTTTATTTCCATTTGCAGTATTATATTTGGCAGTATGGCTCTGTTCTGGAGCCTCTCTGCCCTTCCATGCGCCTACATAGAAAGCCCAAGGCAGGGGGAGCAGCAGTAAAGATCCCCCGGGAACGGAACAGAGCAGCATCAATGACAAACAGAAATGACGTTGATAAGTCAGACACAGCATGAAAAGGAGGAGCTGGGGTGGAGGCAGTTTGCAAAACGACAGTAGGCAGGCCAGAGCAGTTTAAATAGGGCGTCCTGAATGAGATTCACCAATTGGCTGCATAGAAAGCAATCATGTGATCTATCAGCTGACTCCCTTCCATCAATCAGCTGCTCCATCAGTTGATTGGGCTGCTTGACATCCGCTAGGATACTGGAATGGATCAGATCCTCATAGTGAAACAAGTCATCTTGCGGGGGTTGTGACGCTCAATCAGAGCCAGGGCCAAAAAATACCCAAGACTACTGCGGACTCATTTGTCCTGGGACTGAATTCTGATTGTAACCTTTACCATTACATACAAAAGCCAGATGTTAGTGGGTGTTAGTGGGTTGTTTGACCAGTGGGAAAGGGGCTCTTGTGACTTTGGTGACCGTCTGATTTTTCATCGAGCTCCTCCAGCAGGTAAACGTTCTCTCCACATCTCCTCTGACAGCTGACATAAAGATTTGGCACAGATGTTCATGGTTCCCAGAGGATAAATTATAATAACATAGGTCATCCCCTGACTTTTTATCTGATACAACATCTCAAACTGTCCAATACTTTGGTTTACTGTATGACCTAATATCAGCAAAAAGGGCATTCATAACAGCTTCAGTTGTGTGTGTGTTTACTGCTGGTTCGGCTGTAGAATCCTCTTTTTTTCTGTTGCTGTTGGAGGATCACAAAAAACAACTTCTCAATAACAAAAAGAAACAGTTAATCAAAAAAACATCTCTTCATAAACATGAAGAAATCAGCACACACTCCGTATAGAGATGAGTTTATCTGCAACCTTCACATTCTGTTAAACTCACCATCACCCATGGTGGGACATCTGCGGTCAAGCTGAGCGACCTTGTGTTATCAGGTCTCCTAGTACCGGATAAACCCAAACTAAACACAACCGCCCACTCGTTCAGGCCTCCAAACAGGCTCGTGTGTTGTTTTGGTGGAAAAGATCTGGAGGCATTGTTTACACCACAGAGTTTACAAGGCTTGAGAGTCATTACAAGCAGGAATCCAACAAAATTAGACAGGCTCCCTTGTGAAAACACTACAATACGGGATTGCAAAACCATGAAACCCCAGAAGAAAATGTGGAGCAGAGCTCAGAGGAGCTAAAATAACTGGCTATTAATCTGGCTTTTGTTCGGCTTTCAACTGAGCGTTCCTTTATGTTGAATTCATAAGAGACATCTTTATGGTCAGTATGCCAAACAGTCCCACCATCTACATATCCTGCCTTTGATTGGACAGAGGCAGTTTTGATGAGGCGGAGGCCGTGCCCTGGGGCCGGCCCTGCTGGTTTTCCCCTCGTATGGATAGACAAACCAGCTGCATCACTATAAATGACATAACATGGGATTTTTTTTTCTTCTCGTCGTCCCTAAATTAGCATGGAAATGAAGTGGAAAACGGAATATAAATGGAAATGTGGGTGAAGAGGGAGCTGGTGGCAACAATAGGAGGGTTTACACAAAACCAGCGTTATGTGGGCAGCAAGCAAGTGGGCGAGAGACAGAGGAGGGGGGGGCATCAACAAGGCTCCTCTGTGTCTCCTTAAAGTCACCCTGCTTTTAGAACAAAACAATGTGTCCCACAACACTCTTTGGTCTCCACCATGTGCCTCTGGCTGCTAATAGAGGGCTGGTTTTATAGCATGAACGTGTGAATATACATGAATGTGAACACAAGCTTATTTGCATGTGTCTTTTAACAATGTCAGCTCTATTTGAATAAATGATTTGATGCAGCTAACTCCAAAAAAATAAATAAAAAAATGCCCCAGTCTCATGAAAAGACCAAAACAAACAATTTTATTGATCCTATTAATTATTAATCAAACTGATGTGGCTTCTTCCTCTAATCAAAAAGTGCTTTACAAAATAAAAGAATCACACACAAATATACAGCAATACAACATGTACACAAATATAAAATAGAATAAAAGCAGTAAGAACAATTACATATGTAAAAAGAAACAACCAAATTCCATTGAAAACATATACGTTTTAAGATTTGTCTTAAAAGTGTCAATAGTGGGGGAGGATTTATTTGAGAGTGGAAGGCTATTCCAAAGTTTTGGAGCAGCTACCGCAAAGGCCGATCTCCCTTACCCACCAGCCTCGATCGCGGGACAGTTAAAAGACAATGTTCGGAGGATCTAAGAGGTTGGGAGTTGGAGTAGGGGCCGAGGAGTTCAGCAAAGAACCTTAAAATAGAGCTTTATTATTGTCCAAAAACTAAAAACACATCTGTATGCTACACTGTTGCCCTGGGTGACATGCTCCTTTATTGCAGTTATCACAGTTTGCTGCTGCTCTCCCTGCCTCAGGCTTTCCATGTGATGTAGGCATGTGGAAGAGGTTTTCTGCGTAGACCTCTGAAAAGCAGAGAGGCCCCAGTACAGAGCCTTGCCGCCAAATATAATACTGAAATAAAGTTTTCTTTGATTCAGGTGTTCCTGATTGAACTGTATTTAAGAAATCTTAAATAAATGTACAAGAACCGGGTCTAAAACACCTTTCTAAAAAATAGTATATGGAATAATATGGGGAAAAAACACTTAAAAATTCATAAACAAGCTTTAATTTTTATGGATATGTGTCAGGAAAAACATATACTTATATATACACACATGCATAGGCGGCGCTAGGGCAGGACATATGGGGAAGCTACGGGACAGGAAAAAAAAAACAAAAAAACTTTTAACCACAGGCAGATACAGGCCTATAGTATTACTGATGTTCATCAAACTGAGGTGTCGTGGCAGAATAATTCCATTAATTCTCTTGTCATTTTACTGTTGTAGCCCAGAAGTAATTATTAATTAGTAATCAATTAATTTTCTTACCTTAATAAAGCAACAGTCGCCGCGGGGCCTTTGTGTCGTATTTGTCAACAATTTCCTCAGGCTTAATCCTCTTAGTTATGTCACTCTCGATGTAGAGAAGCGAAAGAGATGACAGTCTCTGCTGGGCCATACTTGTCCTCATCCAGTTGCGGACCCGGCGCATCGCTGAGAATGCACGCTCACACGTCGCCGTCCCAACAGGAAGAGACAGTGCCAATTTAAGCACTTTTGTGAAGTTTGGGTAAAATCCAGTCAAGGCAGCTCTGAGATTTTCCAGAGTGACATCACGCGAACTCGTTTTCACCATGACCATTTCGGCATGGGCAAGATCAGCATTGATGGAGAGGGTTGAAGAATATTGCTTCATCAGTCCGGCAGCTCCATCAGCGTCACACTTCAACACAGCATCTACACTTTTTGCAATTTGCATTGCTTCCTCAGAGAAGCGTTTGTTACAGGCTCCAACAAGTGTGTCAATGACAGGATAGAAGAGATGTTTAGCCCATTTGTCCTTGGGGCTCTCTGATACGGAGGTATCCAGCTCCCTTTGCCCCAGCGTGCTTCCCACAAGTGCAGAAGTTAACGTGGCTGTCATTCGTATAGGGCGCTTGTGTCGGGGCTCCTGCTGTGTGACAGAAATGTCACCAGACTCACAAAAAGTGAGTATCTCCCTCCACATCTCCTCCCAGTTTTTTCTCATTTCCTGAAGCCCTTGGATGCTGGCCTGCAGAACACTGGAAGCTTGAGCAAGTGTTGTGTCTGTTTTCTGAAGGGCCTGAGATGCGACATGGATGATGCGCAGTGCATGGGAGAACACAATCAAACACACACAGAATTCCAGTTTTCCCACGCTGTGAAGCAAACCTGAAGCCTCTGTAAATCTGCGGTATGGGGGCACAGAAAACTCGGCAAGGGTGGCCATTATGGATTTGAATGAGTTTTTCACAGCTGACACGTTATGCCATCTGCAGGCCCATTGCGTGTCACTCAGGGCAGACAGCTCCGCTTTCACTCTGTTGACTGTTTCTGCATCTGTAGAAAGGCATGGTGAGTTCCAGGCTGGCCGAAAAAGGTGTATAGGCTTTCCATGACACAGAAAAAACCAGAGGCCACCCGGTTGACTTTGCAAGCTTCAACTAACACCAGGTTTAACTCGTGCGCCATACAGTGGATGTAAATAGCATTGGGGTGATCCTGCCACATCCTCTGTTGCACCCCATTAACTTTCCCAGCCATAACGGCAGCACCATCATAACATTGCGCAACCACGGGAAGTTTGGAAATTCCATGTTCATCCAGGAACTTTTTAATGTGATCATGTAGGGATTTTGCATCAGTCCCCTCAGAGCAGTCCACAAATCCAAGGAAACACTCTTGTATTTCCATATTGTGTGTGTAACGGACGCAAACTGTCATTTGTTCGGATTTGAAGCTTCGAGCTTCATCAACCATGAGCGTGAAAAACCATTCGCCTCTATCTCTTTGATGATTTCTTTCATCACCATTTCAGAAGCTATTTGTATGAACTCGTTTTGGGTGTCATGACTTGTGAGAGAAGCTGATTTCTGCTGCATCATACAAAATGAAGCATCTCGCTTGGCAAGGAAGCTGCACATTTCCAAAAAGTTCCCATGGTTGCTTGAGGCCTCATCTCATCATGTCCTCTAAAAGCAAGCCCTTGCTTTACCAGAAACAAGACGATTTCAGCAATGGAGGTGGCATATTCCCGGCATGGGAAACAGAATATGGCATCAACCTGCTTACTATACTTTGGTGTGTAGACCGAGGCAGGAGTCTGGAGGGAGGCGGCTGCTGTCTGGACCGAGGCAGGTGTCCGGAGTGAGGCGGCCGGTGTCTGGAGCGAGGCGGCTGGTGTGTAGACCGAGGCAGGTGTCTGGAGGGAGGCGGCTGGTGTGTAGACCGAGGCAGGTGTCTGGAGGGAGGCGGCTGGTGTCTGGACCGTGGCCGGTGTCGGAGCTTGGAAGGCGCCGGGAAGTGGTAGGAGCCTGGTCGGCTAAAGTGCTACTGCAGCTCTCAACGTCCTCCAGCACGGGACCCTGGGTAACATCTGGAGGGGTCTTGTTTGAGGGATCCAGACGGTCATTTTTTATTTTGACATTAAAAAATGTCTAATGTCGCTTTTCTGCTTTCTCTTCATCATGCTGCTGTCCGTGAATAGCTAGCAAGGCTAAACCGTTAGCTTCTATGCTACGTAGGCTACGTACGGAATGACGCAGATAGCCTGCACCTATCAAATAGCCTACCATCTTTCATATATTTATTAAAAAATATTAATAATAATAATACTACCTTGAAAGTGTGCGTTTTTATGTCTCTCTAACCTCATCTGAAATAAAATTTGAAACATAAAAATAAAATTAAAATCATGATTTTATTTGGGGATTTTTTTTTCTGTGACAATTTTGGGGAAGCTAAGCTTCCCCTAGCCTCTTAATAGCGCTGCCTATGCACACATGTATATACACAGAGAGCCATCATTGATACAGTCATTATTTATTTTAGAGAAAACGTTTGATCTCTCACTCTTGATTTGGATCTTGAGGTTTAAGAGTCTGAAGAGTGAAAATATAGAAACTTAATAATAAAAATGAGATGGAAAAAATCAAATAACAAACATGAAAAAGTCTTTGCTTAAACTGAGCAAAAAAGGTGTATTTTACATTTTTTATTTTGTGATATATTCTTTCCTGTTTCAGGCGGTTAAAATGTGTGTGTTGCCGTGTGTGTGTTTCTGTGTGGGAGCGAGTTTAGAGTCAGCTTTGTGTTTTCTCTGGCAGCTCAGCTGGGCCAGTGCAGCTGCATGGCAGCTACTTCTCTTCAGGGCTGCCAGTCAAAAACACCCCTATAAATGCTATTGTGCTCACCTGATTGATCTTTCACAGGCCCGGAGCAGGCCAGACAGCCCGACTTTGGAGGGCAATGGCGAGGAATGGTCGGTGTACAAACAAGCGAGCCAGTGTCTGCGGCGGAGGAGGTTGGGCCGCAGGTGGCTAGGAGGCACGCTTGGGTTGGCGCACTAGCTCTCGTCAGATGCCAACAGTGACATTTCCTGACTATGGCTATACACAAGCAGGCATCCCAGCAACGGTGCAGCGTCCAGGGGGGAATGAAGAACAGGTCCTGGGCGGATTTTACAGCACACACAGGCAAAGGAGGAGGAGATGTATGGGAGCGCATGCATTAAACATGACACACTTTCTCATAAACACACTAATAAAGATCTCTTTCTGTGTCTTTTCTCCTCACACACACACCTCCACTGATGCTCATCTGTTGCTGAGAGCCGGCGGGGCTCAACTGAGGCAAGCGAAGCCTGTCTGGGGTGCTGACTGAACATCACTGCCAGGAATTCCACAGGGGTGGCGCACGGGTGGGAAATCACTCGACGTGTCTCTGTGGTCAGGCAGGCAGTGACAATCCCCTGCACCAGCCTCAGGAGCACAATGCTGGGAAGTGTAAATCAAAAACCTGGAACATCTCCGAACTAACAGCCAATCACGTCAACAGGAGTGAGTCAGAAATTAACTTTTAGCTTTCTTGTACAAGTTGAAATACAGTATGCTCAGTGTGAGAGGTGCTCTCTCGTAATCAAGGCACTGATGCGAGTCTGCACAGGGCAGCTCTCCAAGACCAACATGATATAGAGCTCTTTAACGCCCCAAACAATGGGATCTTTCCAGGGAGGTTACAAGTTCAAATACCCAGCTTGACCTGCTAAGGAAATGCCCCTTTTTAAATATTATACGACAAATATAGCTGTCTCTATTTTGTCTGGAGTTATTTTCAGGTGTGTATTGTTTGCTGAGGAAATATTCTGCTGGACGTAACTCACGCACTTTTGCACAAGCAGGACACGAGGCAGCCCTGGGGGGTCCGGATTTGGCAACGTGGCGTAGTAAGGATGTGAGATATATCAGGAAACGTACGTAGATTTGATATTATTTTTGGTCACCCTGGAAGAGAAACTGGAAAAGGTTTGTCTCTGGGCACCGACACGCACGCAAGTTACAAGAGCATGTGAATAACACACACACACACAGACTGCCCTGTGTTTCACACGATGAGTGTTTGCATTAGGAATCATTTTTCAGTTGGCATGGCACGTGAGAGAGGCTGCTCTTCCTCGGAAGCCCGATCCACACTCCAAACAAACCATGGCTGCCTGACGGCCTCCAGCCGGAGAGTAAGTCTTGTTTGTTTTAGCGCCCAGCGTTCATGATGAGAACTAATGTCACTCATCTACAGTGAATGTCCTGTTTTATTTAAGTGTTATTTCTTTATTTGAGATATGAAAATACTTGGAACAAAACACAATATCAGAGTGTAGGTTTTAACTTGTGTGTCATCGGGGTCTCTGATAGTGATGAACCCACAGATTGTAATCATGGTATCACCCAGACAAAGCTGGCAACTAGTTGGTGAACTTAGTGGAGCATTTAACAGCTGAAGAACCAGGTGTTTCCCCAGGACTTGGTGGAGACCAAAAACAGAGCTAAAATAGAGTGAACACTTACTTTCATCAGGTGACTAGGAACACTCCACAAATGGTTATGTTGCTGGATTTGAAATTAGCACACTGTCCTCGCCAAAAACGGCATTATAGATTTTCTATGTAAGCAGCTTATTACATCCTATATCTACATTTATTGTTCGGAAGGCACCTCTAGTGATGGTAGACGTATACAGGAGTGAAGGAGAAAGTCACTCTGCATAGGGAGAAG
Source organism: Epinephelus moara (assembly GCF_006386435.1). Classification (NCBI taxonomy): domain Eukaryota; kingdom Metazoa; phylum Chordata; class Actinopteri; order Perciformes; family Serranidae; genus Epinephelus; species Epinephelus moara. The sequence continues at coordinate 6,492,628 of NC_065518.1, read as the reverse complement.
GTCAGGGCAGAAACCACTGACAAACCGAGACAGCCCACTTAAGATTCATTTCCTGTATCATGAGGAGAGGTGGTTGGCTGTGGCCGTAACACTGTGTCACATGGGTTTTGCCACTGCCCCGCCCCTTCAGGAGAACATAAGAACAGATTATAACCAATACCTATGCCCTACGGTCAGCAAAGATTTTACAAGCCACATATCTTCCCAACATTCTGACACTAAAATGGTCTTTTTCACAATTTGGATCCTTAGTCGTCATGGACACACAAACTCCCTGGTTAACGAAGTCATGCAATGGGTGGTAGTCAATATTACAACCCCATAGGCAGAATAATAATTGTGAAAGTCTATGTGCGGAGGTGGTCAGGGTGGTAGATGGCTCAAAAAACATAGGATTTTCATCCAAGAGACTGCTGCTTGAAACTAAATGGACTTCTTTTAACTTTACGTACTTACATCTTTTCCGTCATGGTACATTACAATACTGTATGTAACAAGCATAGTTAGTTAATCAAGAAAAATACCCTTTTCTAAACCTAACCAAGTAGTTTTGGAGCCTAAACCCAACCATGCCACCACTATGTTATTTCAATATAATATCTGCAACCACCTTATAATGGGGTGTTCAGAGGTCGTGGTCATTTCTCACATTTCTCTGAGATCACCTTGTCACAATGGATGGATGTATCATGCAAGTACAGGACTTTCACCCAGGAGGCCACCGTTTGTGTCCTGCTTGTAACCAAAAGTCGATGTTGACTTACTTTAAATTACATAAGTGTATCTACATAATGCACTTAACTTACTTACTGATGTGCTTATGTACCGCATTAAGCAATGTACTTGGGTATGTAACGTAAAATAAAATGACAATTGCGTTCATTTTAACCCAAACTTTAATCTTTTCCTAAACCTAACCAAGCTGCAACTGTTTTGCCATGTTGAATAGTGCCTGTCGCTGGTACTCTCAAACAGTAAAATAGTTCAAGTTCAACGTAAGATGATAATATAAGTGTTGTGTTTACAGATTGTTTCCACTGCCCTCAAGAGGCCAAAAAAGTAAAAAAAAAAAAAAAAAAGTTAAAATGTCAATTTTCAGTCTCAGTGTAGTTAATGTATGTATATTTAAGTGTTTGTTTCTTAGTGAACTTTTTAAAGATTTAATGTGGCGATATTACACCTTTTTCAAATTAAACTACTTGTGTGTCAAGTCAATGCACCAGAAAGAAAGAACAAAGACAATTAAATAAACATATCAATGTTTTATTTGTGGGAAGGAATTTATATGTTGGCACACACAAATCGAACCACTCCTTTGAAATGATCAAACTCATATGGTTTTGGTTTTGGCATTGCTTGGCAAAACAAAGCGTTGGTTGTTATGGCAATCCATTACATTCCCAGTAGGGGTGAGGTGCTGAACACACACCATGAACCGCTGGTTGGTGAAGTTGGGCAAGTTTATGAAAGAAACTGAAAGAACCAGCAATGCAGTGGCAGGTAAACCCGTAAACGGAGCCTGCGTAATGTTTTGATTAAAGCTAAATCACATTACTCATATTATGGAAGCAGAGACGTTTGATCAACATGTTTGTTTGTGTACAGAGCTGGTCGTTCATCATGAAGAAGCAAAGACACAACTTAAGCAAAACCAACTGAAAGCAATTTATGTTTGAAATCAACCATCATTAATTGTAGTGAAAATTCAGAAATAACCTCTGTTCACTCTTTCAACATTCTTGACCTTCTCGTCCATGTTGGTTTAACTCAACTTTTAAGGACAAGAAGTACTTAAAGTGCTCAAGAAAAAATGGAAATTTGCAGCCCAGTTAAATGTTGGCAACGTGCATTTCTGCAAACTACAAACACATTACATTTGCACATTTCATACGTAGCATATCAACGTATCTAAAGCAATGTAATGTATGAGCTGACTTTGTCCTCTTGAGGTGGAGGTGATGGTGGATGGCGTGGCAGCAAGGTGAGATGCCTTGCTAAATTGCAGACCACTGTTGGAGACAAAAAAAAATTGGTTGTGGTAGAGTCATTGCTGTGTTTCCATTCAGCAAACTTGTCAATTTGTTTTTATTGGCTTTTTCACCTGCAAATGTGGGTGTTTTGTAGCGGCAAATCCCTGTGTTTCCTTTGGCTTTTTAGACTCCAGACTTGAGTTTTTTGTACTGACCTGGCACTGTCTTTTCTTTGGCTTTTTGGGCTCCAAATATGAGTGTTTTGTAGCAACCAACCGGTGAGTTTCCAGTGGCTTTTTAGGCACCAAACAGGTATTTTGTAGCCACCAGTCGCTGTTTTCAGCATTTTTTTGAACTCCAAACATGAGAGTTTTGTAGAAACCTGTTGTGTTTTCATTGGCTTTTAGGCACGAAATGGGTGTTTTGTAGCAACCTGCTGGTGTGTTTTCAGCGGCTTTTTAGGCTCCAAACATGCCTGTTTTGTAGTGAACTGTTGTGTTTCCAGCAGGTTTTTAGGCAGCCAAACATGGATGTATTGTAGCAGTCCATCGTTGTGTTTCCAGCAGCTTTGTAGGCTTCAAATGTGAGTTTTGTAGTGACCTGCCAATGTGTTTCCAGCGGCTTTTTAGGCTCCAAACATGCCTGTTTTGTAGCGACTTGTCGGTGTTTCCATCAGCTTTTTAGACACCAAATGTGGGTATTCATCCTGTCAGTGTAGATCCAGTCGCTATTTTCGCTCCAAACATACATGTTTTGTAGCGACCTGCTGGTGTGTTTCCAGCCGCTTTTTAGGCTCCAAACACACCTGTTTTGTAGCGACTTGTCGTTGTGTTTCTATTAGCTTTTTAGACACCAAACATATGTGTTTTGTAGCGACCTGTCAGTGTGTTTCCAGACGCTTTTTTCGCTCCAAACATAGGTGTTTTGTAGCAGTCCATCGTTGTGTTTCCACCAGCTTTTTAGGCAAACAAACATGGATGTATTGTAGCAACCTGTCAGTGTGTTTGCAGTGGCTTTTTAGGCAGCCAAATATGGGTGTTTTGTAGCTACCTGTCAGTGTGTTTCCAGCGGTTTTTTAGACACCAAACATATGTGTTTTGTAGCGACCTGTCAGTGTGTTTCCAGCGGTTTTTTAGGCAGCCAAACGTGGGTGTTTTGTAGCCACCTGTCAGTGTGTTTCCAGACGCTTTTTAGACAGCCAAACATGGGTGTTTTGTAGCCACCTGTCAGTGTGTTTCCAGACGCTTTTTAGACAGCCAAATGTGGGTGTTTTTCCAGACGCTTTTTAGACAGCCAAATGTGGGTGTTTTGTAGCAGCCCATCGATGCGTTTCCATCAGCTTTCTAGGTTCCAAATGTGGGTGTTTTGTAGTGACCCGTCGGTTGTGTTTCTGGAGTCTTTTTAGGCACCAAATGGGTGTTTTATAGCTACCCATTGGTGTGTTTCCAGCTGCTTCTTAGGCTCAGCGCATGCATGTTTTGTAGCAACCTGCCAGTGTGTTTCCATCGGCTTATTAGACACCAGAGGCGGGTGTTTTATAGTGACCTGTCAGTGTGTTTCTATCTGCTTTTTGGGCTCCAAACATCTGTGTTTTGTAGCAACCCACCGGCGGGTATAATGCTGAAAAGGGTTTTCCTTTTACCAGACATTCCGTAAAACAGGTATTTTAAGTGTAAACATGATGTTTTCCTAACCATAACCAGGGGATTTTTGTGACTAAACCTTACCACAAATTAACCACAACACTGTTGAAATATAAACTTTCAACGTATCCGCTACATAATAACAGGCAAGTGTAACATATCTGTGGTTAGCAGAAACATACAGTGCCAACATGATTTGTGGTGATTGGTTTGAAATTTGAACACATACTGCATGACAACGGGACAAACTTCACGTGCTGGTAAAGACCGTGTAATGTGATCAAAAGCTCCATAACAACTACGAAACACAACAAGAATTTGGCTTACAGTGTGAAGGTTACATCAACATAAATAAAGATCTTAGACAAAATATTTTAGTATTTTCATGCAGGCCATATTGAGAGCTGAAGAAGAAACAAACGTGGCTGTGATCGGATGTTTTGATCATGCATCATGCTTCCAGTAAGCCCCTGTGTGATGTCCTTGTTTTACCAAAGATCTTTATTTGTTTATCAGTATCACCATCGGCCTTATCAGGAGCCAGGGAGGAGGAGGAGGAGGGACGAGAGACGAAGACGAAAACTCCAGAGGAGAGGAAGAGAGGAGAGACGGAGAGGTGCTGTCGACAAGCCCTCCAAACAAACACCATCCCCCACAGAAAGACGCCCTGGCCTCTGGCTCCTTCTCCTCTCCACATCCTCTTTTTCTTTCACTCTGTCCTGCTTCCTGATTCTCTCCATTCATTCTTAAATTCATCTTCTGTGCTGCTTCTTGCTCTTTCATATATCTGAATATTTCCCTTTGTCTACCTCCATCTTGACACATCTCACTCTGTCTCTCAATAAGAAGAACAAGAACAGCTGAAGCTATAATAACATTTCACCCATCCATCAAGCACAGCCAGCTTTGATCAATAAGCACTTTGAGTCCACTCCACAGCACCGCACTGAACTTAAAATGTCTCCCCTCTGTCTCTGTCAGTACTTATCTCTCTGCTGACAAAGCTGTATTAGACTCATGGGTGGATGACTATTACAATAGATTTCACAATGCATTTCAGCGCTGCGTTGTGTGTGAGCGTCCTGTAAATGAAATACACAGAGGTGATCTATAGCAACTGCTCATGTTATTTACTATTTCAATTCATCTTTAAGGATCTAAAGAAGCTGTAAATTGTGTGTCGGCTGAAACAATGTGACCGTGAATGTATCACTGTGTAGGTATTTAACGCGGCTGTTGCTGCCCTCTTCCTTTTTCAATTTAAAGATGTCAACCACGTGTGAATTAAAAACACATGTGCCGTCCAAACACGTGTCGCATTTCAGGAGTTCATTCTGTCTCAAATCACATGTAACAGTTTCCATGTAACAAAGTGACAGAGGGGTTTTCCACACAAGAAATTTTATTTCATTCACTTGAAATCAAATCAATGTTTTTCAGATGTGAAGCTCAATTTCTCATAGAAAAAGAAAACTGGTTCACAAGAGGGGAAGAAATCTTATTTTCCAATGAAAAATGGGGGAATTTCGTGTTCCAAAAAGCTCATGCGCTTTGATGTCATGTGGGGTTTCACATGCATAATCTTTTTTGCAAGAGCAGGAATTTGCCAACACTGTGGTAACAACAGAATAATGCTGAGTCATGCTTTGAAATCTGGGACAAAGTGAGGTTGTGGAAATGAAATTCAGGGGACTCAAACCCGCGGCACTGACTCTGTCCACTGTCTTTCCAGTTCATACAAGAGGGAAGTCTAACACTGAGTTTCACTTACCTTGGAAATCAGAGGTCGGAGCTGGGAGTGACGTCACACCCGAGTTGACTGCATTTGAGTAATATAAGATGGAAAGACGTTGTTGGCGATGCCAGTTCAAGCCAGTATTAGCAACACAGATAATGTCACGGTATTTTGTGCATACAAACACTGTCGCAACATGTCCGCAGATAGAAGTTGGACAGGACTGCTTATTGAGACACAAATTAGACAGAAGTGCGAATAAAAGATACATAGCTTCAGGTTTCAGTGCTTTTGATGTGTGGAGCAGCCATCTTGGATTTTGAGGTTGAGTTTGGTGAGGTTCCTTTGACTTTCCAAGTCGGAATTCAACATCAGGGGAAGTTCCAGTTGAAACTTAGGACTGGGGACTTGGATATTCTGGCTTCCCAGTGCAAATGGAGGGCATCATTAGCATAGCAACACCCAACCTTCTCAACAAGTAGACAGGTTATTCCTTTAGTGTGGATATAAGTCATCGCAGCTAAACCAAAGAGCAATTTTCTTTCTCTGACTGTTTAATCTGAAAGATATTTAGAGGTCTTAAGAAGTAAAAGTATCTGGTTTAAGAAACAAGTGTTTACATATACACAGCTCTGGAGGATGGTCTAAATGCTATCAATATGCTAACATGCTCACAATCATGCACAGTTAAGTCAAGCTACGGTTAAAGCTCAGCTAGGCCATTTAATTGGACTACTGTCCTTGTCCCAGTGTACAAGCAGGGAAGGGAATCCATTTATTGACCAGAGTCTGTCCAACTCTACTATGATATGTGGCGATATGCCCCCTTTCAACTTGTTAGTATTGGACCTTTTTTCCAGTTGAGCTATTATGTCACAGACCAAACAATTGACAAACAAGTTAGCTACTGTTAGCTGTAATACCACGAGTGGCCACTGGAAAAAATTGGTTGCAAGGCTGAGTTGCGATCGTGGGAGCCTGAGTAGCCTAGATCGGACAAACACTGACTCTAGATAGGGACATTTGTGTTTTGGCAATGGTCACCTTAGTTAGCGTCCCCTTCGCAAAGATAGCGTCAAAAAAACACTGATTATTTTATCAGAGAAAAAAACCTGCCAATCATCTGGATCAGAAATAAGGTGAGCAAACATTAGTGGGTGCTGGGCTAGTGACATGTACCCCGGTCTCACTCCAAAGTCATCAAAATCGGGGCAGTTACTTGCGGTGTTAGACACAGACAAAAAAAAACTGTAACGTAGGCATGATACACAGCTGGTCACCTTTATACTTTACCGGCGCTTGGCAGCATCAGGGAGAAACGCAGCGGCACAAGAACAAAAGTTAAAACCGCAAAAGTCCAGCTGTGGTGGGCTGGATGGTGAATGGGTCCAACAAGCACAGACTTTCACCCGGTGATTTGTAATGTGAAACTGCCTTTTCAGTGTTTCACTTTTTTTAATCACCCGGTCCGTTTCTTTATGGAGAGGAAGAGGCCTTTGTGGATAAGTCAGCTCCTGGTAAAAAAAACCTCCTGAACAATGAACACTGAAGGAATTGGAACTGGGAGAAGTTTCAGCTGGTTGCAATCAGCATTCCTCACCACTAGATGGCACTAAATCTGACACACTGCTTCTTTAATGTCTGAGATAAAATGTCCAGAATCTGACCCTCACCACAAACTCCTTATATTTATCTTTCAGTTCATACTACATAGAAGTCTTCATCCAGTTGCGACCTCATATCACAGGTTAGAGTGGAGTTCAACCGAAGTGATTTTCCTCCCTCCACTTGGTTCATTTGAAGGATATTTTTAAGGTTGAAGAGGTAAATGTAGTAAACAAAATTTTGCGTAACATGTATTTTCCCTCAGTCACTTGCGGTCCATTCAGACCCACTTTTGGACCGTGACCCACCAGTTGGGAACCACTGTTTTAGCCGATATGGTTACCATGGAGTTAACAGAGAGGCTTGGATTGTTAAAAACAACAACTAAACAACCGTAATGTTTACTTGTGTAATATCCTCGAGCCTGTCCTGCTCTCTGCTCAGTGCCGGCTGCACAGAGCAGGGCTGATGTAATATTTATAGCCTGTTGTGTGCATCTAAATTCACATCTAAATATCATTAGGCAGGAAATAACATGTACAGTATCACCTGTTATGGAGATTGAATCAGATCTCGACGGGGGAGAGAGCAGGGAGAGGAATGCTCTTTAACTGCGTGTTGTGTTTGTCTCTGAATCTCATTCACCACTGAAACTAAAACTCAAATCCCATCAGAACTTTGTTTCCTGTCTCCTGGCAGCCAACTCCTCCTTAAAAAACAGTCTTTGTGGCTTCAGTTTGGCAGTTTAGTTTCAATAAGCAGCGATCGTTTCACCATTCTGTGTACAAAGCTTCCTGAGGAGAACTTTAAATCCTGCGGTTTTCATGTGGCCTAGACTTCAAACCACAAAAATGCACGAATGCATATTCCTGAGCTGATTTACGTGGGGTTTTTTATGCTCATTTTAATGTACAAGGCTCCTGCAGAGGTAGTGCCACTTCCTGCTGCCTGGCTGCGATCACTGCCTGTCATAAGTAGAAGGTTAGAGACATGAGATGAAGTAAACAAAGCGAGGTTCTTTGAGTTTGTCCGGGCAGAAAAAGAAAAACATGTCAGGACTTTTCGTGCCAGGGCAGGTTTTTATGAATGGAAGTTTTTTTTTCTAACTTTCCCTCTCCCTCTTTTTGTGAATGAAAAACAACTGGAAAATCCAGTATAAAAGCCCGGGACATGATTGGCTGCTGCGGCGCAAGCTCCTCCCACGGTTGCTAGGAGCCTGACTACCAGGCTTCTGATTGGCTCACGCGGGGAACCGAGACTTCATTCATAAGTCAGTGTATTCAACCGGACAAAGGCAAGAAATTCGAGCCCTTGAAAGAGGAAATGAACCAATCACGAGCCTCGTCTGGCCCGAGCGAGAAAAGCAAGTCGACTTATTCTCCTTAAATTAGTCTGTAACAAACATGACAGCACAGCTGGCCCCCAAAAGTCAACACACTTCAATATAAAGGTGTTTAAACTCCCTCTAAATACATGTGTTGGTTATTTTCCGTCGAAGTTTGGTTATGTTGCTGTGACTCCACATCTGTTTCCCGTCACAGTTTGAGCCAAAGAAGCCTGGCAATCCGGGCAGACGTGGCAAAAAGCCCGAGAAACAGGCTTTTAAATATCGCTCATAACTCATGCAGGCTTTGACATGTTTTAAAAACAGAACACACCACAAATAAACCAAATTAACCTTCATCATTACGCACAAAATGCGTAAAAAGCGCTTTTTCGTGCGTAAAACTAACTCTACCTGAACTTCTAGGTGACGTGACGGGCTGTCTGTCACACTCACAAAAGCGAGATTTGTAAAGAGGGCAGCAGCCCGCTGGGTAATCACTCGCCATCACTTCCCCTCGGCATTTTTTGTGAATGGAGCTCATTATGCATGCAGCCTCCACGCAGCTCCATTCACAAGCAGCGCTCCCTCCTCTCCCTGCAGGCTGCGTGGATCTCACTCAACTCAGCCTAAATGACCACAAACGGTTAACGGATGGATTATAAGATGGATGGATATTTGGACCAGCAAGTGCCTTACACTTTAGCAAATGTACGTACTCTTTCTGTTACTTCAGAGCCTGTTTTTTAAAGCCTGTTTTTAATGACTCGGCTACCGGGCTTTATCTCTCTGTGTCTCCGTCCGTCTCGCGTCTGCTTGCACGAGTTTTGGCTGAAGCAGCTGCGATAGAAAACTACTTCTCACCCCGTTTAAACCTTTATAAAATCCTCCAAACTTAAGCATAGCAAGCATTGCATTTAGTGATGTTTGTCAGCGGGTTTGTTCAGTGGGATATTTAGCGTGTCAGTGTGTGCCAAATGGTCACTTTCTTCAGACGCAAACAGCGCGTTTGTTTTTCCCACTTTGCCTCCACTGCTGAGAAATGTGTTGTTTTCTGAGGAGCTGCGTGTTCACCTCAGCTCATTAGAAATGATTATTAGTGATGTTGTTATTTTTTGTGAAACGCATCCAAGTGTTGGCTTCACTTTACGCACGCCACATTAAACATTTTGACACTGATGTGCCCTGCTGGACTCTGTTTCTCACTCCTCTGTTCACATCTATGGGTTTTGCAGAAGTCGCATGGCAATGGGCCCCTAAATAGACTGTTGATGGCAGCGAAAAGGAAATACATGGACACAGAATTACCCCCTCAGGAATCTGAAGGTAAAGTAGTGGAAGTCCACAATTTTTGGCCTCTGGTCTCTTTACATGACGCATGTTGACATCATGGTTTTAAACAACCCCAAGGCAGTATCAGTCTGAGGCTTAGTTAGTGCCTTTAAATATCAGGAGGAAAAGACAAATGTTGGTGGTGGCTTGTCATCCTGCAGCGAGCTGATTATTCACTCTTTTCTTTTTTATCTTTCTGTTCAGACCTCTTCCAGGATTTAAGCCAACTCCAGGAGACATGGCTCACAGAAGGTGAGATTTGCCCGCAGGCTGTTTTTCCTCTTAATTTGTACTTTCCTGTGATGTTTCCTTCATTAATGACAGTCATGGGGTTTGATGATGTGTCTGTCTGGAAAGATTTGAGGACACTGAAGCCTTAAAATGACTATTCCTTTCTGTTTTATTAAGCTCTTTGCTGCTTTCCACTGTCACAAATTCAGCGAGGACACACTGGGTTTTCTGTCAGTCCAACAGTGCTGAAACAAACTCTCATTAATTCACTTTTATTTAAACGCTTTCCTAAAACTTTGCTGAAAAAGATGACCTCCTTACTTTAGCTGCTGTCCCAAACTGTCTGATGCAACACACATGCTCATAAACCATGCAACACCACAAAAAAAAGAGAGGCCTGAGAGAACACAGACGGGACATTATTAGCTTTGAGCATGTCCTATTTTGGCCATGTTGGCATGTAGCATGCGTGCCAGCCAGCGGCCAACGCAAACAAACAGGCTATTTGGCTTGTGTCACTCAAAGGCACATAGCGATGAAATGAGGTCCGGCCAGAGGCAATTGTCAGCCAGTAGACTTAATAAGTGCACTGATGATGTGAGCCCTAATAGAGTAATTATACAGTATGTCAGGAGAGGGGAAAACAACACAAGCCGTGAGTCATTGTGTCTGTTTTTGGAGCCCGGCGACAGTGGCAGGACAGTGGCGTCCAAATGTGCTTAAAGCTGCAAGTAAAAATGAGAACTGCACCACGAGGTGTGAATTTTGTTGTGTCAGTTGCTTTGATGTGCTTTGATGTGAAGGTTTAAAGGGAAGTGCTGCTTTTTTTTTTTGGACATTTAATGTGACCCACATCAACCAGATAAATCCTGTTTAAAGTTGCTTGTTGTCATGTGGATGTTTGAGCGTCTCTGTGCAGAATGAGGCGTTGTTTTTACTCTTATCTGCTGAAGGGAGAAAAATTATCTGTGCTCACTTTAACCCGCAAAGAGATTTGTCTGTTTCAGTCGTAAACGCCGCTGCCCTTATAGTTCCAGGCCTTTTTTATGTTGGCGTAAATCCAGCCAATAGATGGCACTAGAGGTCAAATGTCAACTTAAGAGGAAGAGTTCGTTAAAATGTAACAGCGCCAACTTTGTTGTGAGGCCACGAAATACTTCGCCACATGTGGACAAAGAATTCTTGTCACCATATCACCGATTCGTTCCATTACGCCATTTTTAAAATGTCATTATCGTCTACTACAGTCAAATCTTGCTTGAACTACACTAAACTGACCCCACGATCTCTGGTGGTACTGCTCCATTTTTTCCGTATCTGTAAGCTCTCAGAAACATGCACAAATAAGGAATAAGTAAATGCAGAGTACGTGTCAGTCATTGAGCATAAATGAGCCCTAAGTGCGAGTTAACGTGATTTTGTGACATCACAACTAGTGTTGAATCCAATCACGGCCCAGTGAGCGACTTTTCTGTGTAGTAGAGGACATCTTGCACTTTGAGGTGAATTTGTAGACGCAATTTTTTTTGTCTTGGGTGGAAAAACCAGATCAAACACGAGTAATTATTTTGAGCTGAGTATTTGTTAAATGTCTAGAGGCAGTCTTTTAACCAGTGGTTCCCAACTGGTCCAGCCACGGGGTCCAGATTTCTCCTTAATCATTAGTTGAAGGTCCACACAGTTTGATATATTCTGTGTCATACATGTGTTTAACCATGTCGTCGAGCTAGTTTGCTCACTCTGCAGCAGGACATGGAACTTAAAATTAAAAGCTCTGTGCTGGAAATTCACTGTACTTCAAAATAAAGTGTGTTTTATACAAACTTGACAGTTTTGCGAGTCACTTGCGGTCCATTCAGAATGGACCTGCGACCCACCAGTTGGGAACCACTGGTTTAAAAGATCTGTACGCGAGATTCAGAACAGTAACAGCCTGTAAAAGCAAACTTTGTAAAGATATAGTGGAGTAATGGTGCTGCATGCAGAGAGTGAAGGCACGCTACCTTTGTGTTAGTTAGACAATCCAGCGGCACGTGCATGTTAGCGCCTGTGAGTCCCTGTGTGTGTGTGTGTCCCACTTGCTAACTGTGGTTACTGCTGATATCAGGACGGCATCGTCATGGAATCATTGCTCTGACCTTCTTGTTTCCCCCTGGTTAACACCGTTAGCTCCGTCAGCACTGTTGCCGTTGTTAGCGCTGTTTATTGGGTTAGCACTGTTAGCTGTTAGCCACCGACTTGGCTACATGTTGACAGCCATGTGAAGACAATCTTGCTCCATAGGTTTAGATTTGTGGGTATGCAGGGGAAACGTCCCCCTACAATATTTAGGATATATAAATTCGTCCCCCACCCCCTTTTTAAAAACATGAAAGTAGCAAACTTTTATTTTGACAAAATAAAAAATGTTTCCATCATGAATTGGTGCATAAAACTTGTTTGATGCTCAGAATTTTCTGACGGAGGACCCCAAACTCTCTGTTTAGTGTGTGTGTGTGTGTGTGTGTGTGTGTCCGAGTGCTGAAATGAAACTTACACCCTTGATCCTGACTTACTCTGAATCATAGATGCACTCTGAATGTTGCTTACAGCTCGGTTGAGTAACGGCAGATTGTATATTCTATGTAAATGCTTCTCTCATGAATCAAGTTTGCAGTGTCTGGGTGGTGATAAAGCAGAACTGAAAAAGCAGTTTCTCATATTTGTTAGAATTATTAAGTCACTTTAAAATGAAAATGAGAGGAGTCCTGGTGTTGACTGTGAGTCACAGTAAACAGCTGATCAGATCAGACGAGGGAAACGGGGCAGTTCCAGTCAGAGACACTGTGGAAGCGCTCGCGTCTGTCTTGATCCAGACATTTAAATAGAGCCCACTCCCCTGCCTGCCTCTGTTTATGGGAAACAATGAAGGATCTACGTCAGCTTTCTCACCTTTTCTCATGCAGCGTCAAAAACCAGCAAGTTCACTTCACACCAGCGTCTCACACACACAAAGAGCCAGGGCCCATAAAACTGCAACAATGGGTGTCGCTTTAAAGTCAGAGCCTATTTGTATTCACAGATTTCACTGTAAAGGCCACACTTAAAGGTTCGGTGTTTCTCACCTATCCTACAGTGGTTAGGATGATTCTTGTTTAATTTGCCCATCAGCCTCTGATATTTTAACCCCCAGCTCACGACAACGGAGACAGAATTCAGTTTGTGTTGCTTTAAACTTTGAGAAAACATAATCAGAAACACGGCCTCGCGGAGACATTGTCCTGGTTACTGCAAATAACAGAAATCATTGTGATCAGTTTCACTGGAAGTAGTTTCAACCAAAGAAAGGGTTCCTGTAAAAACTGCTGACGAGTCCTGTGAATGATTTGATTTAACCGACTTGTTCCCAAAGTCTATATTTAGTATGATCAGGGAAAATTCCACAACGTTTGTACTGATTGTTCTTAAGTCTTGAAATCTGGAACAGACATAATTTGGATTAGTGGCGAACAGGACGTTTTAGATGACATGAAAGTTCTTTTTATCAGAAGTCAAAGTCAGGGGTTTGGAAAACGGCGGAGAAATGCTAACATTGTGCTTATTAAATGTCTTCTATATGAATATTTTTAAAACTGTATGTGTGCATGTTTTTGTTATTCAGCTTGTAATGAGTTCATAGATACGAAATACTTGATTGTGCAGCCATTTTCTTTTCATACTCAAGTGAGCAGCCAGGTCTCATAGAAATACATGAAATGGACACAACCTACATGACAGTGGGCACGAAATGTGTTAAAATTACACACTGGCAACACAAAACAAAGGCAAAGCAAAGTCAGTGAGGTTTTTTTTTTTTTACACAGTGGACACATGAATTAAGTGTAAAAGAATGAGAGAGTCTAAGTAGGGCAGCTGGAAGGGGAAGCGAATGGGTCAAAAAAACGTGGACTTTTAATAGGGAGAACGTTGTTTGTGTCCTGTGGAAAACTAAAAGTTATTGTTATATAGGGATTTTACATTTCATATAGAGTTGAGCCAAATACTTGCAAGAAACGAGTATCCTGAGTAAATGTGTCTACTGTATATGTACATGAGAAAAATCATAGCTGTGTTATCAAAAATGAGCTGAAGCTGCGAGACTGCTCTGTAAATAGTTTTCTAATCCATCAGTATAGCAACTTCTGATCAACCTGCGTCAATTTCAGGCTATAAAAACAACTTCTGAATGGGCCCCACCTGCTTTTATTTAAACCCCACCCATTCAGAGTGCAGATACAGATAATTTAGTTTGTTTTAAAATTTGATCAAATAAGCGTCCATGATCTAATGTGCACCGGTTTAGTGTCCTTTGCACAAAAAATCTGAGAGCCAGTGCTAATGGTTTGCTTTCCTTCAAACTGTGACTGTTTGTAATAGACTTTGCATTGGCATCTTTCTGTGTTGCCAGCATGTAATTTTAACACATTTCATACCAACTACTATGTAATCCCTAAACAGTTTGAGGTTTTATTTTTTGTTTTGTTTTTATTTTTATTATTATTATTTTATTTATTTTTAATTATTATTATTATTTTTCATTCGGATTTGTGCTCAGGCGAGCCCAGAGAACACTTGCACCTAAGAAAAATTCCAAATTTCAGTTGCTGGCACAAATGTGTTTTTAAAATCAAATAATGTAATTTTTCATTAAAGCACCACATACCATTCACCCTGAGATGACATCAGAAGTCACAGAGACTGACAGGGTTCCTACAGATCCTTAAAAAAATATTTTAAGACATTGAATTCATTAATTTTAATTCAAAGTTTTAACTGGGATTAAAATGTCTTAAATTAATCTCTTAAAAATCTTAAAAAATGCTGAGTGGGACATGGGAAGTAAGATTTTATTAATTGTTTTTTTCTGGTGTTGCATTTTAAAATCTTAAAATATTTGGTAACAACTATTTTTCTTAAATTATTTACTGAATGTCTTTTAATGTCACGCATCAGGAGTCATGTCAAATAAGATAAGATAAGGAAAGAAGAAATAAGAAAAGATAAAGAAAGGAAAGGAAAGAAGAAATGAAATAAGATAAGATAAGAAAAAATAAGGTAAGATAAAATAAGGAAAGAACAGGAAAGGAAAGAAGAAATGTGATGATATAAGATTAGCTAATAAGAAATAAGGTAAGATAAAATAAGCGAAGGAAAGAACAGCAAAGGAAAGAAGAAATTAGATAAAATAAAATAAAATAAGTCTTAATCCCACACTGAAGAAATTCACAGATAACAGCAGCTCAAGATTCAGAAGCAACAATAAAAAGCAAAAAGTGATTGAGAGCTCAAAGGGACTATACAGATACTGTGTGTCCATGATTAACAGCTGACTGAAGCCTGGACGACGTTGAAGAGGAAATTCAACAAAAACTGTGTGTTGACCCAAGATTCAACTTTCAGTTTTGGTTATTGTAAAACACGTCTTAAATTTAATTCTGATTAACATTTTAAAAAGTCTTAAATCTAACTTGCATTGAGCTGTAGGAACCCTTGACAGATATTAAAACCTGAGCAGATAAACCCAAAACCATCAGCATGACTGAGTATGTTTTTTTGTAGTTTTGGTGAGCTGCTTTTCAACGGAGACATTATTTTACGTACATTTTGGGTGGTAACTTATTGTCGAGTCACAGAGACAAAAAGCAGGACAGAAAGATGGAAGTGTAACTTTATCAAAGTGTTATTTAACCCTAAGTACTGGCTTGTTTTCAGCTTCCCTGGCTAAGACCTCTCCTTTCCTGTTGCATTAATTAAAGACCTTATCATGACTGATTGCAGTTGTGAGGGATTCACCAAGATTGTAAAAGCTGGGTAGCTGCAGGGAGTTTTTTTTTTTTTTTCCCTGCCAAAGGAGAGCGGAAGCAAGAGAGAGACAGAAAGGGTGAAGCGCTGAATGGCAAGAGTTCAGGAGCTTGTCACATCTTGTCTCACTCTGGCCTTTAGGTTTATATGGCTGCGGCGGCTTGGCTCCGCCCAGGATCTCCCACTGAGAGAAAAAAAAAAAAGTCATTCAAGGTGCCTGGAAGCATCGGGGGGAACGAACATGCGTCTGTGCTCGTATAAACACACTTTCCTTCTTGTGCTGACTTGCATCTCAAAGCCCCTGACGAGGTGTTCCTGGAAACAAATCAGATACACATGCATACACACACACACAGGAAGGTGCACAGACACAAGCGCACACACTCCGGGGTTACAATAATGTCTGATGCTCATCATCCATGTGTCTTTTCTCCTGCCTCTTTACGAGGTCCAGCATGTTCCGTTTTGGACATGTTGAAACTAGTGGATATGATTGATTGTTGGATCTGCAGAACTAAATATCGGCCCCTGCTCTGTCTCATGCAGCAGCTTCATTTCTGCCCCCCCGAGGGCGACAGACTGAAAAGTTAAAAGGGGGTAATATTATTATGGTATAGTAGGCCACAGGATGCGGCATTGTATAAGAAATCAATGTCATTTATCTGAACATGCTCCAAAATGCCATCATCCGGTTTCCTCTGCACAGGAAGGAGGAGTGTGACGACAAGAAAGTGGATTTGGATTTCTTATTTCCTCTTTTTGTCCTCTCGCTCTCTCTGTCTCTGGAGTTTTGGTTTCTGTGTTGTGCATCATTGTCTGTAAACCGTAATGGTGGATGAAGTGAGAGGGAAGAGGCTGCTGAGGTTGAACGCTGGGTCTGATTTAGGTTGTGGGGTGAGGTTACAGTCACGTCCCTTCAGCAGCAAAGGAAGTATTCAGAGCTTTTACTCAAGTAAGTACTAGTGCTAATCCTGATATAAAAATACTCCTGCACTGACATTGTTATTTAAGTAAAAGTATGCAAGTATAATCAGGAAAATGTACTATTAGAGACAGTTGTCCAAAAAAAATCTAAGATGTCTTTTCCTCTTACCTGTAGTGCTAGTGCCGAGTGTTGGTGATATCGGCCGTAGAGATGTCTGCCTTCTCTCCAGTATAATGGAACTAGATGTCACTCAGCTTGTGGTGTTCAAAGCACCAAAAAATATATTTAAAAAACTCAACAGCAATGTCTCTTTTCAGAAATGATGATCAGGTTACTCAAGATAATCCGCAGACCTTGTGAACAGCTTCATGTAGGAACTATTTTCTTTCTACCAAACTACACCCACCAACTGTATCACCTGCTCTCACTCCCAGGTCATCAAATACTGACGCTTTGGGCATCTAAAAGTGACGCACAGGGCACCCTTTAGCATCTCTATGTAAGGAACAGCACTTTGATAAATGTGGTTGATGTTGTGGAACAACTGCATTTAGGTTTAGGCAACAAAACTACTTGGTTTAGTTTGGAGAAAAAGATTGTTTTGGGTTAAAATAAGCGTATTTGTTTTGTATTGTAACGTGGTGTCAGTGCCTTACGACTGTGCGGAAATCACGTAACATTACGTTAAAACAACGGTGACCTCTGGTTTCACGCAGGACACAAACTGTAGTCTCCTGGGTGAAAGTCTGGTTCTGTTTGACCCATCCACCTCCACTCCCTCCCGCCCTACGCAGACTCAGTTGCTCTCAGTATCAAGTATTGCACAAAGTGGTTTACACTAGATTTAGTTGAAAGCCTGGTGCGTCTCGTAAAGGCACTAAAGGTATCTATATCACATGTCAACGGGCATGACAAAGCGCCATCGTCAGACCTGGGAATGAGAACGAGCTGAACTGTATCACCATGTAGACGTAAGCATGCCTCTACTGTTGGCTCACCTAGCACAACTAGGCCATGTCTCTTTAGTGATAGCTTGTGTGCGTGTGTGTGTGTGTGTGTGTGTGTGTGTGTGTGTGTGTGTGTGCGTGCGCGTATATGTATATTTACGTATCTCTATGTGGGGTGGGAGGGTTGGGTTTTCTCTTTTCTTTTTGTTTTCTGTTTTGGATCTTTGTTGTTTTTAACCTCTGTGAGGCACTTTGTGTTACTGTTGTATGAAAAGTGCCATATAAATAAAGTTGATT
>NC_065518.1:6434563-6474576 GCF_006386435.1 Epinephelus moara | reverse complement strand
TTGTTATTCAGGTTAAAGTGGGAAGAAGCAGCGGATCTGTCGGGCAGCTGAGTGAAGTGGAGCCTGAGGAGGAAGCACCAGTTAGCCCTGGTTTCACTACAGGCAGATTCACTCGCTACAGGGGCCAGGAAATAAAATCTGAACAGCCAATCAGAGTGATCTCTCTCACCGATAAGCTCCGCCGCCGATTCAACATGCTCAATTGGCCGAAAAGCCGCCGACGCCGAAGTGCCGACGGTGAAGGACACACCGCAAAAACTAGGCCGACAGACGCTCAGCGACGGCCCAACTTTGGTCGACGGCCGACCGTCGACTTGGTGTGTCAGGGCCTTAAGAAGGTCTGTGGATTATCTTGAGAAACCAGGTCATGATTTCTGGAAAGAGACATTGCTGTTGAGTTTTTCAAATGTATTTTTTTGGCACCACAAGCTCAGTGCCAACACTGGTTGCCAATTAATTTTCTGTCGATTGACTCATTTTTTTCAGCTGTACATTTTCACATGTTCTGTTTGAAAAAAATCTGATATGTGGAGCAACTAATGCAGTCGGGTGATTGTGGTGAAGGTAAAAGTAGTATTTCCCTCTGAAATGTAGTCAAATAGAAAGTAGCATTATAAGAAAATACTCAACTAAAAAAAACACAAATTTGTAAGTAAGTATAGCACTCGAGTAAATTACGTTCCACCACTTATGTAAATGTGTAATTTTAGGGAAAAAATACACATACATGTACATGGAAATGCCATTGTTATGTACCTTTGTCCATATTTAGTGAGCCAGTGGTGCTAAAGTACTCCCAACATGGTACCACTTTGTTTTGTAGCCCATTACGCCCCTGATTGAGTGCATGATATTTAATGATAGCCATCAACTTTTCCCTACCAGTTAGCTTGTACCATGACGTAAGTGTGAGGCCCAAGCAATGGAAAACACTTCAAAAAAAACTTGTGTAGCTGGAGTGGAGCCAGATTAAAAGGTTGGTTCTGCCCTATGTTTAGAGTTTGATCATTACTTCAGGGGTGGTTGAATAAAATACCAGTGTGCTCATGGTTAAGTGGGTGAATTTGACCTCCTCACCCCTCGTAGGGTGTTGGCAGTCAAACGATTTGGGCTTTTCTAATCTGCTTGTGTGACTCAACGTCCAAATCTCCAAAAGGACAATTGTGAATGGGTTTGGATTCCTAAATAAAACCTGTACAATAGTGTTTGTCGAGCTCTGCTGCACCTGGGCCTGGCATCACTGATCATGCTTTTTTTCAGTTAGATCCTAAATGAGATTCATTATCAGAGCGTCTCATCAGGGCCACTGAAACTGTACACCACTGCCAGTAATTATAGATCAGATCGCACATACCATATCACTGCATTGACTCGTCAAATGATTGTAGGCTGCCTGCAACACTTACTTTGATGCATCACAGTGTTGCAACCAATATGATAAAGGTTGATAAATGAGCTATTTCTTAACAGGAAAAGTGGTGTGATCAAATCTTAGTGTGACGTTAGAAAGCACAGTAAATCACTGCTGAGCTAAGAGGCTTTAACCTTAATATGCTCTCATTTCACTTCCCCAATTCTTCAATTGATTTTAGTCTGGTTTGCTTGTTCTCTATCCGCCTCTGGTTTGACTGTGAGAGCGATTCCTCATCTACGCAGCTGATGAAATCCAGACTGCCTTTAAAATGTGAGACAGCGACAGTCCCCAAGACTTTGGGAAAAGGTGAATCTGAAAAGCTGGTTTGTCACACAGCTTGTTTAGCCAGAAGAGCCAGTTGAGTCTGTCTGCATTTCTACAAAGAAACGGGTTAACAGCTGGTTGCAAAAACTTGATCGTTGGTTTACAAATGTCTGACTAGTTTGTGTAGTTGGGGAAGTATTTACATGTCTCCAATCAGCCTAGTTGCCAAAATAAGTGTTGCCGTTGTCACGGATATTTTACATTTGTATGTTTCATATGTAGCAGTTATGTTGAAACTTTATGTTTCTTTACGTTTGAAATTCCAACTTTTTGTTGAGACAGTACTGTGGTAATGTGTGGTTAGGGTTAGGCACAAAACCACTTGGTTCTTGTGAGTAAAAGATCATGTGTTGGCTTAAAATATCTGCCTTTGTCGCCACAACCACAGATGGAAATGTCACGACGTGTTATTAAAATATACCCGCTCTTCACAAATACTGAATAGTGATCTGCTGCTTGGCACCCAGGTCTCAAACGATCCCTTCCTCCTCCCGATGGCAAAGTCTGCTTGTATGCATGTGATCAGAACTACATCACTTTACAAACAGTGATGTGATATGTAGGAAACGTACAAATGGAACATATCTATGGTTTACAGAGACGTACAATGCCAACATTTTCTTCTGGCAACTGGGCAGCTTGGATAGGATGTATTAATAGAGGTGAAAGCCAACTACTTGACCTATCTACCTATACTGACTGAAGTGACTTTGCCCTCTTTGTGTCGATTTAGGGTGCTTTCACACCTGCCCTGATTGATTCGATTCAATCAAACTCAAGTTCGTTTGCCCCCTAAGTGCGGTTCGTTTGGGCAGGTGTGAACACAGCAATCACACTTGGGTGCGCACCGAAACAACCGTTAGTTACAAACGAAGTCTGATGCGGTTTGTTTGTGGTGAGAACGTGTTCCGACCTCGATCCGAACCAACTGCAGTCACATGACACATTGTCATATAGCAATATAGTCCACGATGAGCAGTGCTAGAATCAACCTGCGTAGTTGTCCCTCCATTGTGACATTTCGTTTACTTCCTGGATTTTTCCCACATGGAAATTCTGACTAATCAAGAGCAGCTTTCTCGTGTAAGACATTTGAATTGGTCTGCTTTTAAATGCTGCCGTGAGAACAGGAACCAACTCTAGGCAATTATACAACTTTGTAATAAAATTAGTCCTTGATTCAGACCAAAGGAGACGACTCTAGGTCTGAATGCAGCCTCACAGACAATGATTTTGTAATGAAGTGTGAAATAAAATGGTGACTGGGGGAAAATTAAATGTAGACATACATAGAAAAACTGACCTTTCACTACGTCCAGCCCTCAAACACAGACCAGCCAGTCATATCGTAGCATCGGCCAACTCTGGCGCAGGGTTTGCAAACTGTATGACTGTGCTCCACGGGCTCTCCTGCAATTGTTTCAGTTTTTCTTTTAATTTCCTGGCTGGTTTTGTGGATTTCGAGCCAGTCATGGTTAAACGTAGTGCCTGGGGGACGTGTTATAGTGATACTCAGATGGGAAGGGACTATATGTTGGACAGTATGCTGAACAAGGTACTGAAGTTCTACTAAATGTATACACATGCTGATTTTGCTGTGTGAATAAAGACTTACCCTGCTTTACAGGATCAGTTTGCACCAACAGTCATTGGTTGCTCCTTCGTTTTAATGTCCTTTGTCAGTCTCCAGGTGACGTAGTGGTTCATTTTACACTTTGACATCCTGGTTATATCCTTCAAACGCATTTTGTAGACCTGTCAGGAAGTGCAGTTGGTGACAGTGGGCTCCACATGAGCTCTGACAGCTTGACGGACTATCCAAAGGATGCGGCTTAGCAGAGGGTCAA
This sequence comes from Epinephelus moara, assembly GCF_006386435.1. Classification (NCBI taxonomy): domain Eukaryota; kingdom Metazoa; phylum Chordata; class Actinopteri; order Perciformes; family Serranidae; genus Epinephelus; species Epinephelus moara. Next base: position 6,470,991 of record NC_065518.1, on the reverse strand, counting down.
CTACCTGAAACTAAAGCTTGTATTGTGAAAAGGAAGAGAATGAAATAACATCTCATAATAATGAACTGAGCTTTAAAAAATCATTATATTTTTGATTTTAGTCATCACATATTGAACGCTTATGTGTCTCCCCACATGAGAGCCACCCAATATAAAAGTTGGATGTTGCTATTGTAGTTAGAGTCAACATGTCTGTCGTTTATTGGCGTAAATCTCTCAGCTTTAAGTCAGAGGAAACCATGTTGGCAGGTTAACATCATGCCGTTCAGGAGCTCCGCGTTCTTGTGTATTGATCTATGAGTTGAACAAAGCGCTGACATGCTGCAAAAATCATGAAGTGAAGGTTGATTGAATGAAGCCCAGCCTGGCTCTGACTCATATTTCAAGAAAGAGAAAAAGTAAGACAGACTGAGAGAGGACAGGAGGGAAATAGGTCATATTTTGTACAAAATGTAATAATCACTTTGAATTTATGCTCTTTTCCTCTTCCTAATTTCAGCTCAGGTTCCTGATAGTGACGAGCAGTTTGTTCCTGATTTCCACTCTGAGAACTGTGAGTACTTTCAGTTTTTTTGTCCTCTGAATGTCCGACTCTCTGACCATACATTGCACAGATCAGATCTTTTTTTTATTGTTTATTCAATCAGGCATTGATCCGTACAACATACAGAGCTGTGCATGGACTGTCTCAAACATCTTTCAGATTTGGCCTGGATGTGTAATTCCAGTTAAAGTGTGCATGTCATGAGAAATCGAGGATGAAACCAGCGGTCAAATCTGGGCTGTGAAACCGCCAGAGGCTTAGGTGGGGATACTGTAAACTCGCTGATGTTACAGTAATCTCTTTGGCAGACAAAGCTATGCAGAAACAGAAGGCCTAATGAGGCAGTCATCATGGAGTGCATTTGGATGCCGGCGTTATGTGCCGCCGTCATCCATTTGCATGCCTTTGAAAAGCTGAATGGGAACGGCCCAGGAAACCAGTAAAAAATTATTCAGGGGCAGGTACAAAGATGGCCCTTTGTGCACATCGGAAGGTGTAAAATGGAAAAGCAAATTCCTGGGCTGCACAACTGAGCGGCTATTTGAATGCGTTTCCCTTTCTTGTTGTGTGTCTTAACAATGGTGATTCAGGATCTGGGTGGGAGTACGTGTCGCTCTACAAACAGTTTTTTTCCCCGTCCCATTCAAAGCGCTGCTTCTCATCTTTAGCATTGACACTGAAATGGTTAGCAAGAGAACTTCAGTAAAGTAAAGTGACAGCTCTCAGTCCCAGTCAAAGGCACTTCCTCTCAGTGAAACCCATGCGTCCTTTGTGTGTAAACATCATGTGATTTAACTCCAAGTCACAACTGTTCTGCCCCTCGGTGACACATGCCCTGTGCAACATTGTCGCTGTCTGTTGGCCAACAATGTGGAGCAGGAAGTGCAGATGAACCCCAGGGCACGCAGGGGTCATGTCTACTTAACCCCCTGACCTGTCAGCCAATCAGCTGTCAGGCCTCTGCTAACAGTTGACCAGGGTATGATTTGCAGGGTCACGGGGGCTTCAGTTTGACGGGCAGCTCACTTATATGCGGCGGAGACACTCCTGCGTTGACAGACAGTGTCCCTGCTGGTCACAGTCAATAGCCGCAGAGTCCACTTGGAGCATCTCTATTCAGCTTTGACTTATGGAAAATTGAAGTTGACAAGCGACTATAAATATATTCATCTTTTGTGTTTGTTCTAGCTTCTGTATGTGGTCTGTTAAAAGCTTTAAAGGTCCAGTGTTTCAGATGAAGTTGGTTTAACTGGCAGAAATGGAACATAATATAAGAAGTCTGATTTCTTTAGTGTAAAATCACCTGAAAATAAGAATCACAATGTTCTTGTGAGAACAAGCTGTTTATATCTGCAGAGGGAGCAGCACCTTTCTACAGTAGCTCAGAACAGATAAACCAAACACTGGCTCTAGAAAGGACCATTCACATTTTTGCGAGCCAAACAGCATTGGAAAAATACAGATTTTTAACCAGAACTGCTTTATTCAGTGTTTTTACCGGTTTAAATCACTGTGTCTGTTTGTTTTGGAGAGGAAGAGACCTCTGCGGATAATTCGGCTCCCAGTAAAACAATGTGTTCTCATCCCAACTCGTCAAATATCACCGTCTGTCAGTGGATTTCATGTCTGAATATGATGCGCTAGGTGTCCTACTGTTGACGTTCAGGGATGCCATGTTAATTTACACTTGTTACATGCATTGTGTTTCTTGAAACTACACCTCCATTTCACTGGAAATGTACAGTTTCTGCTCGTTCAATGCACGGTCTTTTTCAAAATACAACGTAATTAAAACGCCTAATTTTTACATTTATTTCCATGTGCAACAAAAGCACGTGTTTAGGTTTAGCAAAAAACATGGCTCAACATTCACAAGGGAAGCCAACAGTAGGTTCCCGGGTGAAAGTCAGAGTTTGTTGTACACATCCACCTTCCGTCCTGACTGCTCTACACGGACTTTCCAGCTCCTTATATTACATTTTTTACTGGCGAAAAATGACGCCGACAGGTGGCATGTCCTATCACAGCAAAAGGTGCCTTTTTGCGTCGGTGTGTCAATGACAAAAACAGCAGCATTTGACGAGTTGGGAACAAGAACACGTTGGGTAAAAACCTCCTGAACGTTTGGATCAGAGAAACAAGGTGAGCACACATTAGTAGTCGCTAGGCTGATGGCCCGTCTTCGCCATGCCAAACAGCATAGGAAAAACAACGATTTGTAACCTGAAACTACTCTATTCAGTATTTCTACCAGTTTAGATTACTGGGTCTGTTTGTTTTGGAGAGGAGGAGCCCTCTGCAGATAATTCGGCTTGCGGTAAAAACCTCCTGAACGTCTGGCTCTTAAGTTATCAGAGAAAGATGGTGAAGACTTATTAGCAGGTGCTGGGCTAGCTGCCTCGGTGTGATGAGCTGAACAGCATCGGAGAAACAACTAATTTGTAAAATGAAGCTGTTTTATAAGTGTTTTTACCCGTTTTAATCACCTGGGGTCTCATTTATAAGCATTGCATATGCACAAAACAAGGCCTAAAAGAAGCGTACGTCACTTCCCACGCAAAAAAGTTGTGATCAATAAAAACAGACTTGATGGGGCAAACTGTGACCCATGCTTACAAGCATTTTGGAGATGGGAAATTGGCAATGCAGATGAGGTGTAAGCCTGATTGTATAAGTTGTCGAATATTTTTTGGCTTTGGTCCATACGTACATTTTTAGTATCCTATGCACTGTTTTATAAAGGAGACATCTGGCTTGTTTGAGTTGGGGAGGAAGAGGACAGTTCAGCTCCCGGTAAAAACTTGTTCAACAATGAGCACAGAAGCAATCTTACCGGGAGTTCACACTTGGTTTATGAGAGAAGTTTTGCTGGTTGCACACTACAATCCTCACCCCTAGATGCCAGTAAATCCTGCACACTGCTCCTTTATAAAGGCTTATCTCTTCCCATACAGACGTGAAAGGTGTTCTCATGTCTGGTGTACTTTTAAAAACAGGTGACTCACCTGTTTTGGAAACTAGCACATAAAAAAAAGCATAAAGCAAAGCCTTAATCCCAGGTGACCGGAGTATAATTGAGGCTTGCATTGAAAAGGGCGCCCTGGTAAAATTAAACATTGTTGTTTACTGAGTCAGGTTGTTACCTGCATGGGTGTGGTGTTGACGGAGAGGGGGAGAGACGGAAAGAAAGGAGACAGAGAAACAGCAAAAGAAGAAGAGAGGCAAAAACACTGGGACATGCTGGAATGCTAGATTGGGGAAGAAGAGGGGGGCAAAGGAGGGATTGTGCAATACCTGCACATCTGGTAAATCTATCTCATCTGGTCCACTCTCTCTCAGTTCACAGCTAACAAGCATGCTCTGTCTGCAGGCTGCCATTGAGGGAAGGTTATGCAAACATGCAGCTTTTATGTACTTGCTGACCTCCCCTGTGTGTGTAAAGGTAATTGAGCCATTGGTGATAACAGCGCACTGTGGGGGTTTTTTTTTTCTCCCATTGAACTAACGTGATTGGCCCTTAAAAAGAAGGATGTTATTTTAATCTCTCGCTCATCAAGAGGAGATGAGGATTAATGTTTCATTTTCTATGCTGACAGCACCTTCAGGGGTTATCCTCGCCTGACGCTAGGCTGTCGGACAGATTCTTTTGTCTGTTTACTGCCTGCGGGGAAGAAACTCACAGAGGTGTCAGTCAAATTCGAAGTGCAGGAACTTAATTAAAATAGTTTGAACGTGAACAGAACTTTACTTCTTGTGCTTAAAAACACTAAAAGGCCAGCGCTGGAGCGTTGAGCGAGGCGCTGCCTGCACCGAGAGCTCGTTCTTCTTTGTCCAAGTATGTTGTTTACACTTGGAGCAGCTCAAGAGATGTGACCCATTCATAAATTTTCTTCCCTGCGTGCGTAAGAGGAAGTGTGCCTCTCCCTCCCCCCTCTCCTGCTCTCAGTCCTCCGCTGCTCTCTCCTTCGCTCTTCATTCATAAAAAAGCCCTACAGTACTACAGATCCCCTCTCTCTGACACCCCCTCCTCTCCAAGTGGATACTCCAAACCCCTCCCTCCCTTCCTGTGTCTGTACAAACTAAGTCGAATTTAAAAATCTACCCCCCCTCCCCTTTCCCTTTTCTCTCTACCTCTCTCTGTCTCTCTTCTACACACACATTGAGTGTTCCAAGATGTGAACTAATCCAGCGATTTTGGAGCTGTGTGGGACGATTGTTTAGTTTTGTGCCTTGCAGTAATTATATAGGAAGTTGTGGCTATAGGACGCCGTTACAGTGCTTTTCGGAGAGCAAGTTTAGCAAAGGAGAGAAAGCAAAAAAAAGAGGGGAGAGTGAAGGAGAGGAAGTGGAGAAGGGAAAGAAAGATATGAACACATGAAACTGTACTGAACTTGAAAAATCTGCCTCTATTCTTCTGTGATTCTCAACATTACATATTTTTTCGTGTTGGTTTGTTTGCAGCATTTTCTTTTATAAAATTAGGCTCTACATGCAGTGGGGCCATAAACTACATAAAATTATAGGCATAGCCATTGTGACATCACCCATTGGTTTGTGGACTTCCATTTTAAGCTTGGAGTTTGGCATTCTGGTCATCGCCATCTTGGCTTTTTGGAGCCAGAAGTGACCATATTCTGACAAGAGAGTGGTGATAATGCTAGCTGCTAGCTTGGTTAGCACGGTTTATTAACAGTCTATGGTCAACTGTTATAATGCTAATGCTAATTTTTGCTAGCACAAAAAACAGGCTTAAAACCATTAAAACAAAATGCATTTAACACATTTGACTCCTTGTCGCTGCAGCATTGACTTGTCAACGGACAAGTGGTTTGGAAGCTTCTTTACAGCTATAGCTAACTGTGGAAATGCTAATGTGATTTTTGCTAGCGAAAAACAGGCTTAAAAACCATCAAAACAAAAGGTATTTAACAAATAAACTGAACATCCGACTTCTTAGAGGTTCTTTAAGAACAACCAAACACTGACCAAGATTTTTTAGGTGACAAAATTTTTACAGTTAACTTTCATGAAGTAAAAACACTGAAATAGCAACAGTTATTGCTACACCTATACTCTACATCTGGTTCAGCCATGCTTAATGTTACCTTGTTAACAGACAGGAGGGTGGAGATAACCCTAACACTCGCTGCTAGCTTGGTTATGACGCTTCATTTAGAACTATAGCTAATTGTGATGCTAATGCTAATTTTTGCTAGCAAAAAAACAGGCTTAAAACCATCGACAAAAGGTACTAAGTGGAAAAACTGAACATCTGAGTCCTTAGAGGGTCGTTTGGTACAACCATCATGCTGAACAAGACTTTTTGTTTTTGTTGCAACAGCACCTCTTTGACTCTGGATTTACGCCGTGTTTACTTTGCCTTATCAGCGTTGTCAGTTGTCGGTGTTGGTATTGACTTGTCAACGGACGGCCTTAATAAAACATAAACGAGTGAGTTCTATAAAAAATGAGTGGGGCTGCACAATTCATTTCTTAATCGATCATTTGGTCCATAAATAGTCAGAAAAAGTGCATCACAGTTTCCTAAAGTTTAAGGTGACATCTTCAAATTGCTTGTTTTATCTGACCAACTGTCCAAAACCCAAAGATATTAAGTTTGCTATCACATAAGACAAAGAAAACCAGCTAATCCCCACAACTGAGGACATAAAACTAGGTCACGTTTAGCACTTTGGCATAAGAAATGCCTTCAACGATTGATCATTAATCAAAGAAACAGAAAAGAAAGGAACAAGGACCGAGGGAACAAAACAAGGAACAGAGGAAAGAAACAAGAGAAAGGAAAAGTTCCAGTAACCCAGCTCTAACCGAATCCTCCCAGCAGTGCGTCTCTCTGGCTCTGTGTGTTCTGCTTTGTCATGAATTCACAGCCTTCCTCTTGTTTGGGTTGTTTTTCTGGATCAGAACTGGCCCAATCAGGCCCTATTCGGAGCATGGGCCGATGGGCCAACTGAGCCCCTCCCCTCTCAAACTCCCTCTCTCCCCTAAAGAGAAACATGCAGCTCTGTGTTCTTCCACTTTCCAAAATACAGCTGCTACGCAACAAAGTGCGCAAAAACAGCCAGGTGCCTGCCAGATATGCATGGAGACTGCTCGCCTGCTCGCTCTGGGGAGACGAGGCTTCTTCCGTGTCTGTGTTTGTTGCAGCGTTTTGTTTTGCTTACGAGTAAAATGGATGATTTCTCTTACGTGAACAGATGATTTCTTTTGACAGCCTCTCATCCACATGCGCACACACAAACACACTTGGCCTGGCGTACACACACTCACACACACACACACACACACACACACACACACACACACACACACACACACACGCACACACAAACTTCAGCCCTACAGTTTTATGAATGGGCTGGTTGTGAAAGACTGGCTGAGGCAGCACATTGAGCTAAGGGGAGTGAACCTTCATTCATAACATTGGGGGACGTTATTCCAACACTAACACAACACCTATGAGAGGTGCAGGCATTTTTTTTTCTGTCACCCTTCATCTGGTTGCACCATTTTTTTCAAGATGTAAGCTTTTTTGGAGCGTGCAACTCCAGTTGCCTTCCATGCTTTCATTTGCACTTCCTGTCTTTTCGGTGGAGCGTTTCTTGTGAATTTGTTTTCCGATTAGGATGTTGAAAAATGACAGTACAATCATCCAAATGTCCTGCTAGTTTACAGCATTATTTAGCCATCTTTAGACAATCAAATCCAATGAAAATGGGTTTGTAAAGACCAAGCATGTAGAGTAATAGGCGTTTAACAGCTTCCAGTGGGGAAGTAAAAGCTGTACTTCTGCGTGTTGATTCAGAACAGCCCTGTCAAAGCCAGGGGGCCGCGGGGATTTGAGCCAGGCAGCACAGCCCGAGTGTCAGCAGCATAGCTTTGTGAATGGACGGCAGTGTGTGTTTTATTACAGGAGAGTGAGGGGAGGTGTGTGTGCGAGGAAAAAAAGAGTGTGTATGTGTGTGTTACATCCCTGTGATGCTCATATGCGTGCCTGTGCATTTCTTTCTACGTCCGTGTTGGTGTGTTTACTCCAGCAGGACGGCTCTGCTCTCTGCAGCTGGAATGTTTTCTCTTTTCAAAAGCGAAAGAAGGGAGCAGACGCTGTGAAAGAGAAGGGGCGAGGCCGTAAAAACAACAGTAGTTGAACTTTAGGCGGTCATTAATAAGAAGATACTGGGAGTGCATCAACCGCGCATACATGGCAGTGATAAAGCCCAGTCTGACCATCCTGCCTGTTCAAAGATAATCCCAGTATATTGTAATTTGGTTTTAGCCGAGTTCTGGTCATCAATTATTTTGGTTATAAAAAAGATTGCAATGGCGATTTTGTCCAGACGGGGCAAGAAAGGTCAGACAGATCGTAAACGAACCCCTGCGGCTAGCCAAACTTATTTTGGAAAGAAAAAAGGGCAAATTGTAAAAAGCATGACACAAACTGTTTGTTTCAACCATCCAGCAAAGTTTAAGGACACGCTTTATAGTTCAGTTTGACTTGCACTTATGCAAGCACAGTTTTCTGGTTTATTGAGGGATTATTTGTGACATCGGGTACGCTCAATTTTGGTTTTATCCCCAGATAAAGGGGTTTAGATAATCAGACGAAGGGTGCTTTCACACCTGCCCTGTTTGGTTCGGTCCAATCGCACTCGAGTTCGTTGCCCCCTAAGAGCGATTCGTTCGGGCAGGTGTGAACGCAGCAATCGCACTCGGGTGCGCACCAAAACAACCGAGCCGAGACCTTCTTGAACCGGTTAACCAATCAGCGCCACAGGCAGGACTAATGCCAATGAGAAGTAATAACAAAAACGTCAAGCGCTCAAGAGAAAATAGACACTGCTGTGGTTGCTGTTCTAAATCAATGTCTTCTTAATATCGCCCAATATCATAGTTCGCTCTTCTCCACTCTTTAAACTCCAGCGAAACCAGTATGTTAGCATGGCTACGTATCAGTGAGGACTTAAAATGATGTTCGCTTTAGATGGATGTGGTTGGTCTTTAGTGAAAGTCAAATCCCCTTACACCGTGGAAGTGAGTCAGAGTGAACGAAATGTCAGACTGAAGATGGAAACAATGTGGTGAGTTGACAATTCTGTTTGATAGCAGGCATTCTAAAGAGGTCAGTATGCTTCAAATAAAGTGCTTGTCGTGTTGTCAAACGATGCCCAAGACTTCCTCCCCTGAACACCTTTCCTATGGCAGAGTTCAGAGAGTGCGTTAGAAAATATTTGTAATTTTCCAAAACCAACAATAAGCAGCTGTTGGCCAGGTGTGTGGAGGTGTTTTAGTAAGCAGAATTTTAACTTTTGTCCATGTTCTACACAACTGATGTTATTTACTATACATGCAAAACTATTCCTTTGAGCAGACAATGTCTGAAAGTATACACCGTTATGAACAATGATTGTGTCTCATCCCTCTCTATGATGATAGGCCTTTCACACCATTTGGAACAGCTGTGGACACTTTTGCCCTCTGATGTTGCTGAATGACACGTTGAAAGAACCAGTTGGTTTCAACCCCGGCCTTAAGGCCCAGACACACCAAACTGACATCAAAGAACTAGTGGCGACTGTCGCGTTGCCTCAAGTCGCCTGTGTCTCAGCCAAAAGGTTGCACTTGAACACAAAGGCTGCAGTCAACTGTGCTCTTGGCCTGAGTGAGAGGAAATAACTCTCCATATCATCAGGCGGAGGAGGTCTGTACTCGTCATTCAAAAAGGGGAACCAGAAGACCAACAGGAAGGGTTCAAGACACAAGTTAGCAAGTTTGTACAGTGACAACAACCTGATGATGAAAGAACAAAGGATATTTACCGCTGGCTTTGCTGCTGATTAAACATGCTGAATCCGCCAAAAAAGTCAACAAGTGTGGGACACACCACAAAAATTTGGGCAGCAGATGCTCACTGACGGCCTGACATCGACTGATGGACAACCATTGGCTTGGTTTCAGGGACCTTAAACCTTTCTGATTGTCTGACTGCTCCTGTGTCTCGGCCCTTCTGACTGCTGTAGCAATCATGTTCCCAGATCTTAGTTACTTGAGTGAGTAAAGTCAAAATGATGGCCAAAAAAATGAAAGTAAAATCCAAGTTTTTTTTTAGAGTTGTTTTTGCTCTCCATTCTTGGCCATCATTTACACTCAGATCTCACTCTGCTTTCCACTTTAATACGCCTGGCAGTCCAACACATGCTCACGAAACACACACTGCACGTGAGTGGATGAGGCGGCTGCAGAGGGTGGACCTTGTAGTAACCTGCTGACACAGACCAGTAGGTGTGTAGAGCGAGCTGAGAGCCAGCGTACGGCCGTATCGATCCTCACTGATCCAGCAGAGGAGTAAGAGGAGATGGAGGGGGGTTGATAGATGACTTGATGAAGATAAAGCTCAGATAAATCAGCATGGAGGCAGATAGGGGAAAGAGAGGAGTAAGAGCGGGTCAAACGTGCCGTCAAGAATTACGGTCGAGATCCTGATCAAAGAACCGAGAGAGGGTGAGAGGGAGGGGGAGGGGGGAGGTTGCGAGAAGAGCAGGAGGAACTGTGGATGTGGCATGTGCGCTGATAATTTCCAGCAAGGTGTCCCGGCCTTTCCGTGTGTGCGTTATCTTCTTCTGATAAGGCAGATTTCGCCTTGAAACACCTGCTTGAAAACACACGTACAGGCACGCATTGCCCAAAAGGCGGACAAACAAACGAAACACTACACACACATACACACCTCCCTCACATGCACAATACCCTGGTGGGCAGTGGGAGCTCATTATATCATTTCAGTAACAGTGTGGGGGTGGATCGATCGCTACATTAAACATTAAGAGGGGACAGCTATATTGGGGGCTGAGGGATTGAGAGTGAGGAGTCAATATTGCGCCAGATTAATTACATCCACCCCTCGCCTGTGACGGGATGTCCCTCTCGCTGCACATGTCCCGGGACAGGGATGTATTGTATTGGGTCCACTAAACAGCAGTGGAGCGGTGAGATTTATGGCTGGTCAATGGCCATTTATAAAAAGCCAACGCGGCACAATTGAAAGTGAAGTGGACAATAGGGAAAACGTGAGATGTCAGAACGTTTACCGATTAAACCTCTGATCCCTTGATGCTACCAAGACCATGGAAATATGAAGTTAATTATTATATTCAGATTTCTTTTCTCTCTTTCATAATGTCAGGGTGTAAACATCTCATTTATAATCGGAAATTTCTATTCTCCTTCCCCCATATCCATCTCCACTAGAGAGCACAACACAATTATCCTACAGAGGAAATTATGATTTGTTGGTCATGGCTGACGTCCTACACCAGCACTGTACTTGACTCAGAATTATGTCAATCAAATTGGATTGCAGAGGTGGGACCAAGTCATTGTTTTGCAAGTCACAACTAAGTCTTAAGTCTATGCACGGAAGTACCAAGTCAAGACAAGCAAGTCCTGTAGCGCCTGCCAGCTGACCTGTTATAAGGGGCACCCCATTTACGAATTCTATGTCCTTGTCTTGGTGGCCGCAGGTTTGATTCCAGCTTGCGGCCCTTTGCTGTATGTCGTCCCTTCTCTCTCACCCCCTTTCACTCATTTATGCTCAATGTTAAATACGGAACCGGATATGGACGGAGCCTTCTGTCCGTGCTCCGCGTTCATTTCGTCCGTATTTCTGCATGTTTCCATAAAGCTTACGGATACGGGCCAAACGGAGCAGTACCACCGGGAACCGTGGGGGCAGTGTTGCTGTCACTACCCGATACGTAGCTCTAGTGAGACACGAAGAAGAAATAACAATTCAATTTCTCTCATCGGCAGTACTAGAGAAAAGAATTCTCCGTCCTCCAGTCGCGATGTATTTAACGGCCTCACCGACCACCGCCTCCTACAACGCTGCCTCTGTTTTTGTCTTTTATGCAAGAGGTACATTATCAATATCTCCTCCACAGTCGCCATGTTTGTTTTTGAGTTTGTTGTTGTCATAAACTTTTGACTCTGGGCTGCCTCCTGGTGGATATATTGGTTAACATCCATGTCAACGTGAAGGACGCATGGAAGTATGTGGGCAGTGACGGTGACATCGTTTGAAACGGACGTATACATTTTCGTAAAGGGAGCATAAATGAGCCTTTAGGCTGTCCTGTTCAATAAAGGCAAAAATGCTGGCAAAAAAAATCTTGGAAAAAAAAGACTGACAAGTCCCAAGCCCTAAAGTCATAATGTGCTCTTCACCAACCGTAATGCCACTTCAACAACAGAGTATTAATATATTAAATTTACGAAAGTCATAAATGTTTCTTTCAACGTGTACTTATTTGTTAAAACAAGTTTGTAGGAAGTTGCTGCTTCTCCATCTGTAATCCACACATTTTGTAAACTACAATTCCTTTTTTGTTGACCACCGCATAGATTATGTACGCAAACAAAATTATCTTTGGTGTCATTTTTTCCAACTGGCGCTCTGTAATATTAGTTCTTCATGGTTCTCTCCTGCATTCTGATTGGGTGCTCCTGGATTAGATCTGGTTAAGTAAGTATTAACATGCTGCAAATAAATAGCATTAATGTTAGTTGATTCAGGAAAGGAAACATTGATTTATGGCACACCTGGAAAAAAAAACAACTTTTAATCTTTTGGCTTTTGGTATCAAGTATTTTCAAGTCAAAAAGCTGAAGTCCAAGTGAAGTCACGAGTCATTGGTGTGTAAGTCTAAATTGAGTTGCAAGTCTCTTGATTTTGTCAAGTTGAATCTAAAGTCAGCAAATCTGTGACTCAAGTCTGAATCAAGTCCAAGTCATGTGACTGGAGTCCACACCTCTGCGGATTTGGCTGTTCAATTAAAGTATTCAGTTATTCATTCCTTTGTTTCCATGCAGAGTTTAGGAGTTTGAACAGGGTTCAGCAGGACGTTTAGGGTGACAGCAAAGTACGTACATAGTATAGTACGTGATAATGTACTAAAGTAAACAAGCCAAGTTAGCCCTCTAAACGTGTGCTACGCTAACATCGGATTGTGATATCGGAAGATATCAAACAAAAGCCAGAGACTGTACCATATTAAGTTGCTTTGATCTGTAAATCCACCACTTCTAAGCAGAAGGCAGAAGATAACCGTGTTTCGGAGCCTGACCGGGAAAATTGTCTCTTTCCTTGGCAGCTGCCTCCATCTCAGACTCACCCTGGGTCTGGGTCGGCAGCTGCCTGTACCAGAGGAGCATTCACATCTGGGGACCAAAATGTCCCCAAATGTCCAATGTCCAAGTCCACTGCACACCGACTGGAAAAAAAAAACAGTGTTCTACTTGAGTGATCTCAGTCGACCCAAAGGTCTCTGACTGATAATTCAAATCTTTGACACTGCTGATTGACACTGAGTTCAGAAGAAGTTGAGAGGAAAGTTAAAAAGTGTAAGGTTCATTCTGTGTACTTGTTTAAACAAGAACATTCCCATCACTACAGATAAATACTGCCGTCTATTTCCAGTTGACAAAAGGAGAAGTGAAACTTTGACGTTTGCAAAAAAATGTACTGTGCCACTGCCTTTCCTATGATGGGTGTCATTCAGATCCACATCCTGTTAGCCAACACAACATGATGCACTGAAGAAACGTTTCAACGGCTAATAAAAAAAAAAAAATCCCATTTGTGAGAGCGGCACTTTCCCGGCCAATCATCTGTCTTGCTGATACCATTGTACTTTCCATCAATCTCGTTAGGCTTGTTTGGCAGGTATCTGACAACCATTCTTTAAATATTCAAGGAGCCTGAACCATTATCAGATGAGAGAGGACGACCTGTAAATCAGATAGAGCAGACACTAATGGATCCAACACTCCTGGGCTCCCAGAGCAGACAGATACTGAAGCCACTCTCGGGCCTGTCGGCTCTCAGAGATGAGGAAGAGTTTGTCAGTGCTGGCCGGGCTGCTTTTCTCTCTCTCCCTGTGTCTTCCTGATTGTGCAGTGACCTGAGAAGCACACACACATGTCCAGCACATGTTTCCATGCATCAGTGGAATGACTGGATACACAGTCGAAACGGTCTGGATCATATTGTATCGCCTCGCTTCCCTTCCCTCACTGGCTGTCTACATATCTCACTCTCCCTCCTGCTCTGAATTTTTCCACTGAACTATAACCTACAAAGCAAAAACACGTCAATACATGTTTGGTCAAAATAAAGAGAGCACCAGAAACTGATTTTTTGACATTTATTATAACATATAAAACACAGAAATTTATAATGACTTTAATTTATTTTTAACTTGTACGGACAAATATGTAATTCATGCTTTATAATTCCTTAGTTTTTGTACAAGTGTGAGTAATTTGCAGTGGCGTAAGTATTATTTCAGATCTTTTACTTGAGTGAAAACAGTAATACAACAGTGTAAATTAAAAGTAAAAGTACTTCCTTTATAATCTTAAGTAAAAGAACAGAAGTCTTAGCTTTAGTTTAGATTTAAAGTACCAAAAGTTAAGTACTAATTATCCAAAATGGCCCATTTCAGAAAAATATAATATCACTGGGTAGCTCAATCTTTAATATAGCATAATTTATTTGTTAAATTTACTAATTAATTTAAAAAATCTAGTGGAGTAAGTAGCATAAAATGGAAATACACAAGTGTAGAAGATTGTACTTAAGTACAGAAGTTGCTCGAGTAAACATACTTAGTTAAATTCCACCAGGCCATGGACAATCTAATATGAATAATCCACTTACACCTGAATAAAATATTTGGTCTATTCTCAGGTGTATGTATTTCAATTACATATGACATTTTCATCCAGTTAAGTCAAGTAATTCTAACATGAACCAATTAACGTACCGTTGATGTAATCAAATAAAACTGAGATGAACAGACTACGAAAACTAATGCAACTATAGCAAATTGGTTTGATTTCTTTCAGTAACATGGGAAGGAGGCACTGAGCAACAAATGAAGAAATGACCCCAAAAAATTGAAAGAAATTTGCAAATAGAAAAAAATAAAACAAGAAAATTAGGAGAAAAAAAGAAATGACCTGGAAAAAGTGCTTGAAAATTATGATAATTCTGTACCATGATAATTTTCTAGATCTATGAATTTTGTGCAATTTGTGTGACATTTCTTACTGTGTTGCTCAATGCATTTTTTCCCATGTTTCTGAAAGAAATCGCACCACGTTTTTCAGGGTTCAAAGGTTTAAATACTTGTGAAAGGCATCTGAAAGCAGCACAAGAAAACTGATGTTGCACCAGATTTCAGAGGTTAATACAGTTTACTTATTTACTGTTGATAAATTCTGTGTTTTTAATATGCTTACTTTACTCTAATAAACTTCATGTACTAATAAACTTCATGTAATTGCTGTTAAAAAAAATCCTATGCATTTCAAATATGTTGAGCATGAAAAACATATTTTAATGTAACACATTCTGTGTATTTCACATATGTTGGTGAACAATAACATAATTGAAATACAAAGAATGTATTAAAGGTGATTACATTTATGTTATTGAGGTAAATTAGGTCAATTCTATGAGCTATACTTACATTAATTCTCATAGTCTTTTCATCTCAGTTTTATTTAATTACATAAATGATATTTTTTTCTTTGTTAGAATTACTTGACTCAGTTGAATGGAACTTTTATATGTTGAGATCTGTGAACCTGACAAAATAAACTAAATAATTTGCTTGAGTGTAGGTTTAATGCAGTTTAGGTCTGATTTTTGATTTCATATTTTGCCCAGCAGACGATACATTCCCTTTAGACCCCTAGACATAATCAGAGGCCACGTGACACTTGTGGCAGGTGGTGTAAAAAGCCCCACCTGCTGGCAGAAGAAAGTGTGGTGTTAATGGTACTGAGTAAGTAGTTACAAATCAATATAAATCTGGATTAATGCATTAAATAAGAAAGTATTTGTTGCTGCTATTTAAAGTCAGTGGGTGGAGCTAATAGTCTTTGAACTGTTTTAATTGGCTGCTAGGTGGAGACTCAAAGTCAAGTGCCTGTAGTGTGGGAGAATAAAAATGCGCATGCGTTAAAGTCCTGATGACGTCATCGGCTCGTAGACGGTTGTAGCTGGCAGACGTACCTAACGTTTAGCAACTGTTGGCGCCATAAGCGACGCGAATTATCGTCTACATCAACAAATGTGAAGAAAAACTTGACATTAAACACGTCGGTGCCCACCAGCCGAGGGATATTGTTATAAACCGAACTCTTGGTAAAAGTAATAAAATGTAACTCGGGAGCGGTTCTCCGGAAACAAAATGGCTAACGTTACCGCTAGTGGCTAACGGCTAACAGCTAGCTTGTTTGTTAGCTTCCTGTGTGCGGTATTATCGTTCAGAGAGGATGCTACTCGGTCAAAAACAGACTTTCAGTAGCAAGCACATCTCTGAGAGGATTACCAGACATGAAAGCAGCGGGACAACGCGGTAAAAGTGGACTTAATCGGCAAACATACGGGGAAGTTAGCAGGATAACAGCAGGTGGAGGAGAACAGGTATGTGTGCATATGGATTAACACCGGTGTTAAACTGTGTGTAATTTAAAACTGTGTGCATTTCTAGGTTTGTGTCCGCCCAAAGTAGTTATTACATCACTTTTTCTACCTAAAAACGCCATCAATAAGTATCATGAAGAACAAAAGAAGCAACGCCAATTAAATAGCTAATGTTAGCCTAGCATAGTAGCACTAGCTAGTAGCACTATAAGGATAGCTCAGGTTTTTTAAGTGGGGTTGTATGGGGTACTTATCCATTGAGGAGTAGTTTAGAAGCTAAGCAATGTTCTGATGTGGGTGGGTTAGCAACAAAATGTGTTTTAACCACCTAAAAAATGTCCCACCCTGAAAATAACACTCAGTTTAAGGTAATGTTATATTAAGAGTATTTTCAATGCTTTACCTAAATGTAAGTGATTTGCATCTTGCAAATGAAGCTGTTATAATGCTGCCAGACGCCATTGAGAAAAACTGATTTAACATTGCTGAACACAGGAGCTGCTCCACAACTGCCTCTAACAGTTATTTTGTTTGTGTTATTGTGTGCCTTGGTGTTAAAAAAGGTTAGTTTGGATTCACCAAAGTCACTCAATAGCACAAACTAACTAGCTGATGGGAGCAGTGGAGTCTTGTGGCTTTGACGAGACTATTGATGGGGAACTGGTTTCCCTGTAGGTGTGGGCTATCTGACAGCAAGGTTGAGAATTGAAAATGCTCTCAATAGAGCATACACTTAAACTGATATTCTTTTTTTAGGTAGGATTTTTTTAATGTGAATATAACACCTTTTATTGCTGACCCCCACCCTCAGCAATACACAGTCTAGATACTGTGTCGGACTCCAGCCTGTGCCCACAACAAAAGCAGTTAGAAACTTAGAAGTAGCAGCGAGACTTGCTCTGAGAAAGCATCACACACTCCTGCATGCAGAGCTTTAAAATGACCATGAAAGTATAGGCTATGTTTAACTTGTATTGCCTGTTTTGACAGTCAAATACTTTTAAATTACACTGTTGCTTTTCCCTATTTGGCCTCCCTCTCACCACAATGGAGCCATGTATTCAGCCAAGCAACTAATGTCATTTGCAAGCCATGTGAATCAATAGCTTCCTTTTTAACCTTTAAAACCATTGTGGCATAATTGGCATCCTTGTTTTTATTGATCCATCACCACATAAGGGATCAATTGGCAAGAGTGGGGGTACCAGGTGTAGCCTATCACACGTTTACAGCCTGCTTTTAGCGTGTCTGCACAGCACACTCAGGCCTCGTGCCGCTCACACCGCACATGTACAGTGCATATCGTGTGAGATAAGAACCAGATCTCCAGATAGCCCTGAGATGGTTCCTCTAAGAGTACGACTTGAATCCTATTTGTATGATTGGACCCATTAAGTGTGTATTTACATTACGCTCACATGTCTTTCGGTTTAGCAAGATCCAGTCACCCTGTTTGACACTGGGGCTGATGTCCAATGAGTTATTGTGAGCGAGGCTGTCATGTGCTGCAGACTTCCAGAGGCTTAAGACTTGGCCATGTCGCACATAAACATTCAGTGTAAAACTCTCCAGATCCACTGCCGTCTTCAGATTGGATTTCCCTACACAGGGTCCTTTAATGGTAGGAAATACACTGTCTAAAATGAGATGGGGGAGTTCATACCAAGGTCTTGTCAAGGTGCTTGAAACAGCTCATTCACAAGTGATATTAAAATGTTTTGATTGCTATACGTGAGACTTTAATCCCCTGATTTATTCTCTTTTAATGCCAATCTAGGTTTTTATGAAAGGCGTCTACATTTTCAAAGCAGATTAATCAAATTTGTAATAGTGTGAGCTTACTGTATCACAGCCATCGTTATTAATGTGCGAACCAAATCTTTCAGCACAAGCTGTTATAGTTTATCTCTCTGTCAGCGCTGTTTGTGTTTTTTAGGAATCCAATAGTGTTTCCCGGCATGTTCACACTACCTCCGCATGGCTCAGCTCAGGGGCCCATTGTGTAGAGAAGAGTGTGTGTGTGTCCGTGTGTGTGTCCGTGTGTGTGTGTGTGTGTGTGTGTGTGTGTGCCATCCCCGCTCCTGTGATTTGTTTGCGGTGGGTGTCTGTTGAATGGGACCCCCCCCCCCCCATGTAATGATCCCTCTACTTCCTAAAGCACTCAACCATGACCATCACCTTTCACCCTGCATCCTCCCCCTCTAAGAGCCAACATTTACATATGTAAAAGTCCATCTCCACCCTGCCTTTAGCTGGGGGTCATCTCTATACGTAGCGCTCAGAATAGGCATTGAATTGGAGACGGTAAAGAATACCACAAAATAAGGAAGGAGGACATACGACAAGTTTGAAGTGAGGAAGGAGCCTTTGACCTTATCAGTTTAGGAGGTGCTGGGAATCTGCCACGCTCCGCCTAGTGCTGAAGGAGAAAGTGAACACATTCATCCACAGGAGCGTGCATGCCCAGGCACACACACACAAATACTCACATACACCGTGCACCCCTCTGTGTTATCTCAGAATTGTCTGTTTTAAAAGGCAACAGCTATTGTGTACTGTATCTGTCCTTTCACTTCTAAACACCTTTCAGGTTCTTCACGCTGTGTGCTTAAGTTCATGAACCGACCCTCTCCCCCTCGGTGCAGAAAAGAAACTATGAAATATGAGGATCTCTGTGAATAGGTGATGTAACATTCAACAAAGCAGTTAGAGGAGGTCATATTGCCCCAAATAAAAGCAGGAAGAGAAGGGAACCTGAAGAACATAACTCTCCCCGGATCCGTTTACAAGACTGCCACCACCTTATAAACTTCAGCAGCAAATTTGACATCATCTGGACAGGGAGATTTACTGTGATACGCCACAGAGTTTGTAATAGTTAGTGGAAACCAGAGTTTTTTTTATATTTAAGGACTATTCTTGGAACTGGATGTTAGATTAATTTACAAAATATGATTTTAGCCATGCCAGCAGCCAGGTGATGTATCTTAAAGGGGACCGATAATACTTCATTTTCCGTCACGCAGCCTATACAGTGTTGCAGTGTTCATATTAAACGTGGCCAAAGTTTGACGTTAGATGTAAACGTGTGTAAAACTAATCCATGTGAGCAAAAACCAGGCAAGCTGACATCCGCTTGTGACAGATTACTTTTATGCTCATCTGCTCTAGGCAAGCGACTGATTACATCGTCTACACTGCTACATGCTAACGTCAGGGAAACGTGTAATGTTAGTTGCTGATGTTGTTAATTCCCCCCTGATTTTGGATCAGATTTTATTGCTTTTATTGGTGATTTTTTTAATGGCTGCCACTTTCCATGACAGTCATTCCCCAGCTGTAGTGCTGCTGCAGAGGTGCTGAGATTCCAAAGACCTGAAAACGCTAACCAATCAGAGCAGACTTGGCTTAAAGAGAGTTTTAACACAGGTGTTCCAGCATAGACAGTATGACGGGGGGAAAAACAGAAGCATGTAAACATGTTCTAGTAGAAACCCTTAATTCAATTATGAAACTGAAAATTAGCACAAGACGTCCCTTTTAATGATCCTTAGACTTTTTCATAAATACCAACATGAGGTTGACAATTGTGTTTCTGAGTAAAATGTCCCAACATCTAATGGATGTCTTGGCATAAAATTTGGTTCCCATGTCCATGTCCGTGGGCCAACACAAGATTTGATAGAGCACTTAAGAAATTTGGAGTGCTACTCAGTCTGCTAGTCAACCTTTAAGAGTGAACAGGCACAGATTTGTAAGAGAAAAAATAGATTTGTGCAGTATTGTGAGCATATCAGATGATCTGAGCATTTAAGATGATGATTTGAAATGACTTCGATCACCCCTTAACCTTTTCTCAAGCACTGCCATCAGGTCAAATTTTTAATTTGTCAAGTACTTTGATTTCTGACCAAATACTTATAAAGACATTCCCATCAGCCTCAGCTGTACTGAAGTGAACATGGTAAACATTATACTTGCTAAACCACAGCATGTGAGCATGTTGGCCTGCTGAAAGTGCCACTAGCATGACTGTAGACAAATTCAGAATCTAAGGACCTTAGTATGTTGCGTTTCTCAGTTTTCCTCTTAAGTTTCTCACTAAGTCCTGCTCCTGAATCGGAACATCAACCATCTCTGTCTAATTGAAAACACAAGCGAGGCAACAGACAGCAATTACAATCACAGGCAGATACACAAACACAAAAAGCTGTCTGATGCTCATTTACCAGATTAATTAATATCCCAGAAAGGTCACACACAAATAGCTCACACACACACACACAGACCCGTCCGCACACAGCTGACGCCGTTCCCAGGCACGACTGTTTGAAATGGAACATCCTCATAAACCG
This sequence comes from Epinephelus moara, assembly GCF_006386435.1. Taxonomy (NCBI): domain Eukaryota; kingdom Metazoa; phylum Chordata; class Actinopteri; order Perciformes; family Serranidae; genus Epinephelus; species Epinephelus moara. The sequence continues at coordinate 6,450,581 of NC_065518.1, read as the reverse complement.
AAAGCCACATCAAGGGAAATATTCCTGCCAATCGCATTAGTGGCTCTACTTGGCTGCACTGTGAGTGTACGCTCTCTGAGGATTGTTTGCAGTTCATGACCATGGCAGAGAAAGGGGGGGCGAATGTCAATAGACAAACACACTAGTATTATTAGAGCGGCAGTCATGTGCCACCCTCTGTGTACTAGCAGACGAGCTGTCGGAGACTTAGAGGAGGCTGGAATCCCATCGCGTCTGTCTGGGAAATCTGGGTAAATGCGCTCTAATCCTGTTGATCCACCGCTAAAGCCAACACTTCCTCACCTGCCTGCCTGCCATGGGAGAGTGACTACACACCAAAAATAGGAAGGTTATGATGATGAGCAGCGCTGATTGATTGATAGATTCAGCTTTTAGTTTTATACATGTTCTGAGTGAAAGGCAAACAGTGAAATAAACATCGAAACAGCAACCAGAGGGAATTTTTTTAGTGTAGAAACACCATAAAAATCCTGATTTTTAAACCTTTTGTAGCAAACAAGATTATGAAGTTGTTCACGAGTGGCAAACCACCTAAGCTGTTTGATACTTATTGAGTCTCATTTTGAATGCTGATTGAAAATACTTGCTTGTAATACACATAAAAATAAGACTAATAAAACAAGGGCTGCAGGTAGCACTTGTTTTCTGCATCAGTTTGAGTGTTTTTCTTTTTTGATTTAAAGATTATATGTTGAGACTATTAGTTATCAGAAAATACTATAAAATACATCTTATACCCTTAAAAAAAAAGATTAAAATGAGCTCATATGTACAGGTTGTTTTTTTGTTTTGTTTTTTAAATGCGGGAAAGCCCTAACCTAAAAACAGGACATAGAAAGGCAGCTTGTCGTGTACACAGCTCTGGTCAACTGGAGTCTGTGTTTTTTGTTTTGTTTTTTTTCTGGTGCGTTGCATTCGAGGTCATGAACACGCCAGAAACAGGGTCAGTAATAGAGTTGGGGGGAAAATCAATACAGCAGAGTATCACAATATATAGCGTGGCAATGTTTTATCGATTCACTGGCCTAAAGTGTTGATTTTTTTATTATATAAGTGATTAGTACCCATTCATTCATTTTCTGTAACTGCTAATCCTTTTCAGGGTCTCTGGGGACTGGAGCCGATCCCCACTGACAAACTAAAATTTGCTAGCCTACTAGAAGTATAAAATCTTTTTTTTAGTTTTCTTTTCTGAGTCCACTACTTATATTTTGCTGCAGTAAAAATGTCAGGTGAGATGAAAAGACTTTTAGATAAAACAGATGTTGACAAAGTTTTCCTTTGGGGACATAATTTGTAGTTGAAAAAAGGTAATAACATGTGATGTATCACAATATATGTTAAAGTAGTACTCTGCATAAATATTGTATCGTGACCTAAGTATCGTGATAGGATCTTATCGTGGGGCAGCATGGAGGCCAGTTAAACTATTATGGTGTTTATTCCTTCTTTATATTTGTCACTTCTTGAGTCTCTCTTTCAGACTCAGTGCAGGGTTGGGCTGAACTGAACAGTTCGAAACTTCAAAGCTCCATTCATAACATTGACATATAAACTGATAATTCTTTACAGTTGCAAACAAAAATTATGCTACACTAATATTAGTATTATGCAATTTGTTGAAGTAGATTTCAGTGGTGGCTGTGTAGGATTCTGACTCATGTAAACCTAGCAGAGTGTTGTAGAGTCCAAAAGTTAAAATGTATTGGAAAAAAGATGTGATCTAACAAACTTGAAAAAAATATTCTGCTTGAATCCATCTTAGCCTTTCAGAAACAACATTTTCACTGTGGTCGAAAAACATTTTGGTCTCACACTCCAAGAGAGGCATGCATCCGTATCAATGCATTGGTCTAGCAGAAATCTAACAGCATCATAAATTACATTTATTCATTAAAGTAAGTTGATTTAATATAATGACAGATGAGAGAATAATGACAGAAATTCCAAGCTTCATTTGAAAACCTCAGCTGAACTTCCAAATGTAAAAAAGTGACATTCAGTACAGCCCTTGTGCGGAGTATTTTGGAACGATGTTTGAGTGCTGCTTGGACTGAGACGGCCAGAATTTGTGGCAAGGTGTTGTTGCATTGTGCCGCACAAGAGGCAAAAATGTCATATTTTCATCACTACCCATCAGAGCCAATCAAAGCTGGGGCCAGTAAATACCTGTGACTACTGAAGAGTCACTTGTCCAGGGAATGAAAGCTGATTGGAACATTTCCTACTTCAGACAAAAGCCAGATGTTAGTGGGTGTTAGTGGGTTTTTGTCCAGCGTGAAAAGGGCTTTAGTTTGTTTTGTCAAACAACTCAGATTATTTCACTTTTAATTCAAACAAAGCTTTATGTTTTAGAAGCAGGAATCAGGTGAATGTGCATTTTTCTCCTTCATAAATGACAGTTGTCATGATTGTGTTTAACTTTTTGTTGATTGTCTAATGAAGTCAGCACTGAATAAATTTTGCTTCTTCTAGTTTTTAATAACTAATTTCAGCCAGCTTCATGAATTTTTAGAGTTGAGGGAAAATCCTGAGCGTGACAGCAGATCCTCGAGGCTGCTTTGTGGTTTATGTCACTATAATCTCTTCTCACTTTTTGCTCACTCTATTTTTCCTCCTCCGTTTTCTTCACTTTCTATCGCTCGCCTTAGCGGAGCAGTCCTCTCTGGCCTTATTCAGTCAGCCAGACATTTTTTCCTCCTCCTTTTTTGTGAATGAACGACAGTATGTAATTACCTGGGCTGAGCTTTCAGTGTGGCCTGCTCCGTCAGCTCCACACCCTCTGCGCACACACATTTATGCTCACACACACACACACACATTCACAAGTGCGCACGTAGATACAGACTTGCAGAGATTACTAATTCACACACACACAAATGCACACTCTCTCACTCATGCACGCACATAAATACAGGCCTCCCCAGCTGGAAGTGCACAGCTGCTGCTGTTTACCCTGTCGGGACCAGAAAAACATCCTGTACAGTTCTCCGGGTGAAAACCTCCCCTCACATAATAAACACAAGCCCTCGGCACAGTTTGAAGCTCCACTTTGGGTGGTTTTTGTGGCCGTCAAGGCAAAGGTCCCCTCCAGCAGTCCAGCTTGACAGACAGTTTGGTGTGCAGGAGATGGAGTGGATGCCTTCGGGGAAACGTGAAATGGCAAAATAATATGCTAATATGTTGGACTTTGGGAGGATATGAGGCATTATCAGGTTATCCCTGTTTCCCTCTTTATATTCAAAAGCAAAAAGCAAAGCTCACAAGCGATGGCTCACATCTGGATACCAATAGGAAAGAATGCAGTGACTCAGAATCGGTGTATACGCTGTTCTAAGAGAGGTGTGACATTTGCTTTCATCAGTCCACAGACATCTCTCTGGCCCGTAGAGTTGTTTAGGTTTAAGCCTGACTTTGACAGAGGAAGTTTTGGCTGCTGTTGTGTCTGGAAGAGTGAAGAAAAGTGGGCGAGGACACTTTGGGCTTCCAAATGACTGCTGGAATGCGGTCGTGTGTGAGCGTGTGTGTTTTTGTGTGCCTGTCCTCCTCAGTGTGTGTTTGTACGTGTCTGTCTGCTGCCCTGTGTTTTGCAGCTGACAGTCACTTAAGCATTTTGGCTGGCACGTAAAAGAGATTCCTGTGCAGACAGAAGTATTTGCGTTTGCATTTGAGCTTAACAACAGTAGTATCGGGGCAGGGCTAAATGAGAAAAGGATACACAAAGCCCGCTGTGTGTGTGTGTGTGTGTGTGTGTGTGTGTGTGTGTGTGTGTGTGTGTGTGTGCGCGCCAACCCTCATCTGTGTATTCTGTTTACTGTCTCTCGTAGCGGTGGCATTTCACAGCCCTCCTGTCACTATCAAGAAGGAACCGCAGAGCCCGGGCTCCGACCCCAGCCAGTCCTGTAGCCACAAGCAGACCTTCAGCTACCCCAGTGGAGAGCAGTGCCTTTATGCCAGGTACCTCCAGGTTCTCCTAAAAGAAGTGCTGAAGTACATGTTGTTTAGTGTGTTGTCCCCTACACCTTTTATGTGTTTTAAAGTGTCAAAGCACCCAAATCACATAACAAAAACACATTTTTTTTTTACTTCACTCTAGTTATAGCTCCAAAAACAAACCTGTGTGTGGAATCTTTACATCTTTACATGTAGTCTTTGGTGTCTAGGGCTGTACCGAAAAGTTTGAAGCTTCATTCGTAATGCTGACATTCAGATTCTAAATCAACATTCAAATGCTGTGCAGCTTTTCTTTTGTTTTTGCATGTCTGTGACCCTGTTTATACCTGGTGTTAACATGTGTCTTGGTTGATCCCATTACAAGTAGACAGTGCTAAATACAAGTGTAAATGCAGTTGCTCAAATAACCTGCCAAGGTAATCGGGAGACATTTGAACACTCACCTTCTGTAGTCTAAACGCTAATGTGAGACACATCCTGGACACGAATTTGCAGTTCATAGGATCACAAAGGCATGACCCACCTCTACTCTACCTTTGTTGGCTTGACCTGACATTCATATCCTAATCCCAGTGAGAATGCTGATGTAATGACTGTGTGCGGGCCCCTTTGACCGTCTAGTGTCAGTAATGTAGGCAGTAACGAAATATGAACACAGGTGGTCAACTGTAGAGGCATGATAGACAGGTGTAAACGACGACGTGTTCTCGGGTGTCCACTTTTGTTGGGATCACCAAAAGGCACATCGTCAATACCAGGTGGAGAAAGGCTCTGTTTATTCTGTTTAAACCTGGTGTTTATTTTTTATATTATAATATTTCCTCTCCCTTTTGTCGCACACAAAGAGAGGTGCACCTGTATTCAGGAAGTGGTCCAGCAGCAGACTAACAGCACCATAAATTACATGTGTTCATTCAAGACAGTTGATTTATTTAAAAAAAGGACTAACTCATTTAAAATGATAGGTCACTTTATTAAAAGGATTTTGTATATTTTTAAGGGGGGTGACATCATAAAATTTGACGACAGACATTTAAAGCTTCATTCGAAACCTTCAATAGAGGGTTTGGAATATAAATAAAGACATTTGGTGCAGCCCTTTGGGTTTGCTATTCAGTTTTGGTTTCTAGATAAGAGCAAACAGGAGGCTTGCCATTTCCTCTTAATTCTCTTTCTGCACCAGGCCCCCTTTAAGCCTATTTAGCTTTTATTTGCAACATTGTCCCTCTGCATATTCACTGACATCCTTTGTTACTGAGGGCAGAACAGATTAAAAAATAATTACTTTATTTCACCATTATCATACCAACCGTTATCTTTGTCCAGTGACCCAGCAGCACTGGTCGCTCAGCTGTCATGCAGACGTCAGCACAGCTTCAACACTGACCACATGTTATTGACCACCAAACCCTCACCAAAGCACTCCCTTTAGCTTTGTTTGTTGTATTGACCCTCCGCTGCTAGGACCCTGCTGTGACGTGCATTTAAACATAGATTCATGGATGCATGTCCTCATGTGTGTGTTCATGTTTTCCAGTGCCTATGAGCAGAAAAGGGCTGCAGGAGGAGCCAAGAGCTCCTGCCCAGGGACCCCCATGTCTCCTATGCAGCAGCATTACTCCCCAAAACCTGCCACGGCCGGACGGCCCGATGCTGGCTACATGAACCCTGCTGCCACCTCCCAGCCACTGCCCAGCAACAGTTACCCCATCAACGCCAGGTGACGCACCATAGAAGTCTTAGCAGCAGCTGTGATTGACAGTTTACCACATGCATGATATTTTACCATTACTGTTAAAGAGATCTCATGATTAACCAGAGCAGTGAGTGGTTTCTACGTACAGGCCAGATGATTATATTTTAACTGTGGACATAGTGGTCATATGTTTATATTACATGTTAAAACCTGTTGTATAATTCTATGTATGTAGCCTGATATAAATGAGATGCTGATCTGAGCTGCTGTATCTCCTTCAGTTCCAGGTATCAGGGCCCTTCAGGAGACCCCATGTGCCCCCAGTTCCCACCACCAGGCCAGGCCTTTCAGCGCATGCCATCTGCCCCAGCGGGTCATGGCAGCAGTGGAGCTGGTGGAGGCGGCGGTGGAGGGCCAGGGGGCGGGGGTGGAGGCGGCGGCGCAGGAGGTTATCATCGGCAGCACTCCGACCCCTGCATGCCCTTTCTGCAGCAGAGCTTTAAGCAAGAATACCTAGACCCGTTGTACGAACGGGCGGCTCACATGGCCGGGCCTGGGCACGGGAGCGGACCAGGACACGGGCACGGGCACGGGCACGGACCTCACCCACATCCCCACGCACATCCACATCCACACTCGCACCCGCACCCACACAGGTTCCCACCAGCCCACATGATGGTCAAGCAGGAGCCCACAGACTACACCTACGAACCTGGTGAGTCAAACAGTCTAATGTCACTACAGTATATTTAAAAATGATGATGAAGTCGAGTCAGTTTGTAGTTTTATTACACATCCATAGGGTGAAATATGTCAACGAAGAACTACAGTCACTTAACTATTGATAAATTATTGAGTCTATAAAGATATCAGAAGGTCTGGTACTACAAAAAGATAAATCTCATGGCAGCTTGTGTGCTTTGGATTGGATTGGAGAGGGAAACAAATAAATAATAAATGTGGGTGCATCAGTTTAATCTTATTTATGTTCATAAAATCAAATTAAAGAGTTTGGCAAACACAGTAAATACCTGTGAACTGAAACTAGAGTCTTAAGGATTATTTGGCATCGCGGTGCACCTCGAGAACAGTCCCTTTGAAGACAAACCCTCCCTTGTGTGCAAAGCTAACTCAGGAACAAAATGTCCAAAAGGCAAACAAACTTCTTCACTGTATCTAGACTCCTACCCGACTCCCTCCCTGCCTCCAAAACTCCTCCTTTCAACTCTCTGACACTTTGCAAAGAAAAGAAGAAAAAAAGTATTTTTTTTCTGCTGCAGCTACACTCCTCCCTCCCTCCTTACCCCTCTCCCTCCCTCCCCCCCTTCCTTCAGCGCTCTCAGTGAGAGAGAGGCAGAGGAATTTCATTGAGAAAATGGAGGGCACTGGAAAGACTAGAGTCCCTGGTGGAGTGCTCCAGGGTCTCAGGTTGCACCAGCGGCTTCCTTTTTCTGCAGGCAGATGAACTCATAATGGAAAAATGAGCGTGGCCGCAGTAACCTGAACCTCTCACTGGCTGGGCTTTGGGAGAGGGTGAGGGGAGGGAGTGGTAGGGGTGGGGGGTGATGGGGGGTACAGGGTGGGGTAGGCAGCGCAGGCGCTTCAACAACAAGCTCCACCACTGGAGAGCACAGAAACCAGCTCCTCTGCTTGAATTTAAAGCAAGGAGTGAGAAATATAACACTCACCATACATTGTGTCCTCATTCACCTGCATTAAAGCTGCTACAGGACTTAAAAGGTATTGTTGAGATTCCCATAGGTCCCACATCAGTGGATGGCCGCAAAACATGCCCTCCAGTGCCGAAACCAGCATACATTATGCGTAATAAAAATCCACAGAAAACACTTCCTGTAGCCCTTTTTACACAGAGATCCTGCAACACTGCCGCAGTAAAAACCCTTCACTATGCCAGCTTTGCTTTTTTACACAGAAGCAAATAATGCTGGCATAATACTGCTCTAGTGTGTGATTTAAGACAGTATACCAGCCTTCTGGAAGCAAAAGAGAAGTGACGGGCATGACTTGTAACGTAACAGCATCTGCCTCTAGAGTGATATGTCGCATACATGTTGGGCAGCGCTTTCTAAACAATAACAGTAGCCCCTTTCACACTGCCGGCATTATGATGCCTCGCCTTTCTGTATGTAAGGTACAGTCACGGAGTAAGGGGAAAGAGTTGTGTTGCCTGTAAGCTGCCACGGGAGTCTGTGTAAACAGGACGGCCTGCAGGACGGGACCATAAGCAGGACGGGTGTGAGCTCCTGATGACGTTAGGCGTTCGATCCACGGCGGTAGGCAGCTAATAGCAGTTAGGTGCTGTCTCAAAGAAGAACGGTGACTGAAAATGTCCGCTAATTGGGAAAACAATGAGATTCGGGAGCTCTTTTCCTCCGAACAGAGGAGGAGATCAGCCACCATATAACTAAGCATTTTACGCCATGATGCCGCCGTCATTTGGTTCTGTGTGAAAAATGCAAAGGAGGCATAAAGAGAGGACTTTCTAGCCGCCCTATAGCACAACCTCTGTGACAAGAGCTATTGGCACAACATGGCAGTAACAATTATTTACTATCCTTGATACATGGGGTTGATCTCGTCTTCTGGTCATAGAGTAAGAAGCTGCCAGACTTCATGCACACACAAACACAGCAAGGCCTTTGCTTTGTAGGGTGGTACACATAAACTGTTGATACATACTTAATTTCTTTTACTCACTAAAATATTTAACTGTAGAAAGATTCTGTATTACTCGCTCCTGTGGCCTGCAGGCGTCTGTCTGGTCTGATCGCCAGTTAGGTGATTGGCCACTGCAGCGTGACGTCAGGTTTTGTTTCTCCAAAAGTTGAACCAGGTTTAACTTTTTGCTGCAGGCTACTGTGTTTTTTTTTTCCCCAGCACCCACCACAGCCCAACTGCTTTAGCCTAGACACACTACTCACAAACACAACACGTCATCAAAATGTCACACTGATCCCATCCTGTTGGCTTCCTTTTTTTTCCCAGACTGATTTTCTGCCTTTAAACTGCCAGCTTGAAAGCAGAAAACTGTCCCCCCCCCAATTCAGTCTTCGCACAGTTGATACAGAACAGTGAGGCAGAATAACAGTGCAACATCCCCGCCTTAAACAAGCTGTGTAAAGGGGGTTTATGTTTTCATACTCACACCTTTGATAGGGGGACCGGATAGCACTGAAAAGGAATCGCACAACCTTGAGAAAGAAAGAGGGGAAAGTACGAAAGGATGTTTTTCTGTGGATAACTGCTGGGAGGAGGAGAGAGTTTAATTTGGTGGAGTTTCCTCAGAAGTGTCTCTTGATACGAGTTTGACCGACTGCAGACATAAAAGTTTAAGAGTTTATCTTTCGTTTGTAGACAGTTATACAGTACACCACACTTTCATGAGATAATAATACAGGGGGACATGAGATAATGTTGTCAAATTAATCTGCCTGTCTCTCTGTCCTTCCTTATAGTCTACCATGTGTTTATGAAAAGAATGCTCTAATGAAGAGGCATTAATAGAAACAATTAGTTTAAATGGGATTTCATGTGGCCTTTAAGAAGTCCAATTAAAATGTCAGTTTAAAAAAGAAACCTTAATCTGCCACTATTTAAATAGAGTAATGTGAATTTAATTTGCAGACATGATAAATACTGTTGTTTCTTTTAGGCGGTTAATTGGATAATTTGTGTTTAAGAGCTTTTGAATGAATGCACCCTGCAAACAAAACATTAATATGCCTTATCAAGGCAGATTGCCAAGAGGTTTATTTGCTGTTGATTTATAATGTCATTTACGGACATTTCATCGAAAGACAACCTGTCCTAAAGTGTAAGGTCACGGCCATGTAATAGGAAAATTATACTGGAGCGCACAATAGAGGTGTATTGACGTAAGTGGCGTGTAAAGAGAACAGCACCAGTGTTTTCTTTAATGTGTACACTGTGAACAATGAAAGCCAAATGCCATAAGTCTACGGTCCCATTTTAAAAGCAAGCTTGAGAACGAGTCTCCTAGTTTCACATACAAATTGGCATTCCATCGCTTAATCACTGCCATTGTGTCGCATGAAAGGCACAAAATGGTCATGCCACTCAGTAACCCCGCTGCTCTCACACCCAATCTACCCATCACTCCCTAGTGAGAGCCTGCCATCTCTGGCAGACATATTATTTACAGTATGATCGAGTGCTGCTGCCCCAGAATGGAGGGTTTGATTTTCCCCAGTGGCATCTTATCACAGGCACAGTGCTGCAGCTGCATTCCCCAGGAGTGAGTCACGTCCAGAGCCAGAGGCAAAGAGCTGCACCTTTCAGTTTTTATGCTCTTACTTGTCTCGTTCGCACAGTTGACAGACGGCATAAAAACGGACAAACAACAAAGATTAATCAGTGTCACGCCTTTATTTTTGTGCACAGACAGCCAAAGAAAAAGATACAAACACACACAAAGGTGAGAAGTGCAGGCACAGGATATGAAGTACAGAAATCTTGGCAGCACTCCTCATTATGAGAACTCATAAAAATGTGTTTCATTTCACGATTGTCCCAGCCAAAATAATTGCGTTTCATCAGAAAATCATCAGAATATGGTTAAAACTGGCTCTAAAACATACTGGAAGCACTTTACCTTTCATTTAGTTAAGAAACAAATTTTTATTTCATCACAGATAAGACACACATTTCTTTTAGTGAACATTATTTTTAGTGAAAACAATCCTGCCATATCATCTTGTTCACAATAATACCGGTATAACTTTCAACATCATGTGAAAAATTCATATCGTGATACTCGCAATATTTACACTTGTTGACACTGACGTCATACTGTTACCCACGGCAACAACAAGCATTGCTAAAAGTGAATTTATTGGCGCGGTGGTTTCGAAAAGAGGAGCAGCTACAGTAGTGTGGAATAAACTGTGGTGTACTGAATGTTTTATGAACAGCCCCGGACTTCTCAGACTCTTTTAGTGACTTACTGCTCAGAGGGAACTCATTCAGCGGCTCCTCTGGCAGCAGCACAGCGTCTCTCCCTCTCCTCTCTTGCTGTAGTTGCAGTCATCAAGTGATTTTGTCATAAACCTTTGGTAATGTAAACCTACGTGACGCTCGCGGCTCGACAAAAAACTACATATATGTGAATGTCCAATGTATCATGATATTATTTTAGGACCTTATTGGCCACCCCTAATCCCGATAATGAAAGTTCACCATAATCAACTTATTGTGATTGTATTTTTTTATCGTGATCGGCAATAAGATCGTATCGTAATTTTCTGTTTCTGGGAAAATTGATAAACAGTTTATTCAGAGGATGAAAAGATGGACTATTAAACTGTTAAAATCAACTTAAATGTGATTAAAGCGATTTATGTTTCTGTTACAGATGTGCCTGGATGTCCCTCCATGTACCACCACAGTGAGGGCTACCCAAACCCCCAGCACGGCAATGAAGGTAAAACAACTTTCATTTTGATAACCATAATATTTTGCCCCACTTTTTTTTTAAACAAGCTTTTTTTTATTGGTAAGAGATATACAAAGTACTAATAAACAAAGTTAAAAATGGTTTTCAGGTGGCAAAGAAGCGTGCAGCTAAAACAACTAATTTTCTCCAGTTGTAAATGATACACAACATCCTTGATCCAATGTCCATGCGTATATTTTGCCCCTTTTTAGGAGCCTTTACCAAATTATTTGCCTGATATCAAACAGAATTGTCACCTTGTTACACTCGGTTTCCATCTTTAGTCAGACATTGCTTCCATTATACAGTTCCTCCAGAAAAACGCGATTATGCGATCGCATAATTCAACGCATAATCAGCCAAAGTCCGCATATTTATGTGAGGGCCGCATTTTTTCAAAGACACCGCACTTTCGCCGCATAAATAGCCGATTTCCGCGCAAAATGCACCAAATATGCAGGGCTTGCATGATTTCATAATCCCCGCATTTTCGTTGCAAGTCACATATCTTAGCAGGAAGTTGAAATATTAATTGGAGGGGTTTTCCTTGTGAATGCTCTCTGTAATGTACAAACAGCTGTTGTGTCTGTCTGAGGCTTGCTGTGCGCGTCACGTAATGAGACAGGGTCGGTGTGATGTTTCTTCTCTCTCACTCCTGTGGGGAGGAGGAAAGAAACCTTCCAGTGAAATAACTCTCGATCTAAAAGAGCTGGTTATGATTTTAGGCATGAATGTGGGATTTGGCCTCAGAGTAGCTGCGCTCCCGTCATCTCTGATAACGAGACAAGACGGGGAGACTGAAAGCGCACATAAATCACTCACTCTCTTAGCCGAAGTCAGGGCTAAGAGAAGTGCTGTCTTTAGTGACAGTAGTTTAAAAAAAATTGTGACAGAGGAAGGGAGGTTCTCCCAGAGCGCCTAACACCAGGGGTAAATCCCGCTGTGGGGTCAAAGAGCGCGTGACAAGTCTCTGTCGTCTGACTACTATCAAAAAGCGCTTAACCAGCAGGTGCGCAAAAACGGATCTTCATGACATAATATATATTTCATTTATTCATTTTTACAGAAGTTGTAGCATATTCCTTTTGTAAAGCTACAGAACTTGTTTGACTCAGCAATGTTTTGTAAGTTTGAGCCATGTGTTTATTAAGGTCTGAAAGAACACAAGATGAGAACTTAAATATTCCCTGCACTTTCTGTGATGCAGCGTGCTTGCTTATCATAGGAAGTAATTAGATATGACTCTCTACATTAAGGTAGTAGTTCCCGCAATTTTTACAAGTTCCCGCAATTTCATCGCATAAAATTGCATAAATATCCCACATATTCCATCGCATTTTTTAAGAAAACGTGCCGCATAATCAAGGATTTTTGCCTGCAACAATCACAAAAAAACTGTATCCGCCTGAATATAATGTCATTTTACGTCCATACTAATGGCATAGCCATGCCAACACAATGGTTTTGCCAGAGTTTTAAGAGAGGAGCAGAATGCTTTAAAACAAAATGCAGTGTCTGCGATATTAAGAAGACTTAGAACACCCCAGATAGCAGCGTCTATCTTATCTAAAGCAGTCACCATTATTATTCCTCTTTGGTTCTGGCACTCAGCATTAGTCCCACCTGTAGCACTGATTGGCTTATCATTAGTCCCCCTCCAGTGCTCATTGGTTGTTTTATAGCCATCGAGAAGCAGCTGTTTCATGTCACAATGCCAGACTAATCAGTCAACCCGGTGGAGTGGGCGGACTCCAGGGTCAGGACCCAGGCAACCAAATTATATATGTTATTCAGTCAGAAGAATCATAGTGATATTTCAGTTTCATGTATCCACTCTCCTCTCCCATATCTACATTGAGCCTCCGCTGGTTAGAGCTCTGCGGTCATTGGCTAACCGGCATAGAGTGCCTGTGTTTCCATTGGCTAACCAGCGGTGTGTCTATGTTTCCATTGGCAGAGGCTCTCCTCCACAGCCTCACCCCTGCCTCAAGAATCCCTGAATAAACACAACTCCTGGAAAAAGCACAGTATTCCCCTGAAAAAGAAAAGGAAAACCATCTTTCCTTTCACTCGCATTGTTTGTTAAACATTTTGAGTAATTCAGATTCTTATCCACCAAGAACAAGATGTTTAAAATGACTCCTAAAAGTTCACTGGCCCTCAAAATGGGAGCAAAGATCCAAGTCTGCATTAAAAGTTTCCGATATAAAACCCTCTCTCTGTCACTGAAGTGCTCTGCTGGAGTACACACTTAGTGGCTTAACGTTACTCATGCGTGAATAGATCCTTGTTTTTTGTTGGGGTGGTATTCAGAGCTTGGCACCGCTCCTGAATGAACAGCCTAGTTGTGCTAAGATCAAGGCCCCTTGAATCTAACACAATCCTCCTTCTGTCTCGCAGGCTATCTGTTTGAAAATGACTCCCGTGTGGTTCCAGAGAAGTTCGAAGGTGAGCCTGCTGTACCCATAATCCCACTGCATTCACACACAGTTTCATTCGCACACCACACTCCAGTCGGCGAGGTGTTAGTTGGATGACATCGGGTACTGTGGAGAAACTCTATACACCTGACTATCATCTTATATGGACATCAGGGATCCTTGTGTAAGAGCTACATGGGCCTTTGTGTACTCTGGAGCTTAGTTAGAGGGTTTGGTTTCTCTGCACACACGATGTGGAGCTCCTCTGTCACCGTGAGAAGACAGACGAGCAGTTTCTCATGGCGTTGTCGGTGTTGGTGATTGTGACTGACGCTAAAGGAGATTGAGTGGAGAGCCCGAGGGTGTCAGCACTGGTTGAACCAGTGAAGTGTGCAACTTCTCTGAGAGACAACAGCAGTAACATAGATGCGCTTCTCATGTTGCCACACTTGTGTACAACATATCCAGTGACCAGTAAACAACCACGAACCAATAACTAATCGGTGTCCTTTTACCTACATATTGCTTCACCCAGTGTTAGTGATCACTGTTGGCTTTCTTTTTATTCCAAGTCGTGTGCATCCTCTCTCAGGGGCCAACATGAACTTTTAAAAGTGGCTACCAGGTATCAGCTTTTCATTTTTTAAATTATTATTATTAAAGGGTTGATTGCAAGCAGACAACCACTTAGAAAAGAAAAGAATACAGTTTATATATACTCATGATTCTTTTGTAAACGGTTGCCATTTTTAATCACATGTTGAGTAATTAAGGTATACATCAGCCTTATAATGAAAATGTGACATAAAATAATGTATAAAGCTCAGGGGCTTGGGTGTCACTTAACGAGGTTTATGTTGTGGATAGATTGCGGTTCAATTTTCCATCTCACTGCTGAGACACTTTTTACCTTCCGAGACTGAACAGATTTCCTTTGTTCAGGTTCATCTGGTTCTTTGTTTGTTGAATCAATTTGCACATTTGTTTGTGATGGTGCCCAGTTAGTTAAACTTTTCACCTCACAAACAACAAACAGCTTAATTTTCTTCGCCACTGTCTCTAAAACAGATGACTGTGCACACACAAGTAAACACACAGACATGTGCAGTGTTGTCTGATATCAGATCTGACTGTAGCAGCAATATTTATATATCGCTAATCCAACACGTACTAAAAATGTATTTATGTTGGGGAGCAGAGCATTTGAGCGGAGCAGAGCGGGTGAAAATTTCTGCTCCTCACTCGCAGACCTGTCACTTTGCGCCGCTCGTCCGCTCCGCTTGGTTCTGCGCATTCTTTGCTCCGCTCCACTCCATCATAAATTTTATCCCGCTCCACTCGCTCACCACTCCGCTCAAAAAAACTGCTTCTATTCACAAATAAAACAAACAAGGCCTCTAGTTTCGCAGACCGGGTGTGGCCAGGCGGATTTTGCAAGTTTGGCACACCGTGCGTGCTGGCGCAGCTACTCCTCTTTCCCACCTCCGTCCCTCCTACCTGCGCAAGTCGGAAAGAGGGAGGAGAGAAGGCGTGGAGTGGGTTTTACACACATCACACCAATCAAATGAGCCCCTCTCCTCGCCCTTAAATGCGCCGCGCGAAGGCGTAATGAGAGTTTACTCAATTCGCCATGGCAGAAGAGAGCAGCAGCGTCAGACGGCCAAACTTCTCCCAGGAGGAAACTGATGTTTTGGTCCGGGAGGTCCAAGCTCGCAGTGTCCGAATATACGGAACTGCGAGCAGACCTCCACGGGCTGATGATGCAAAGGTAGCCTGGGAGGAGGTCACCACAATTGTAAATCAATGTTGCGTTTCTCTCGTGCGCGCGCGCTCTCTCTTTCTCTCTCGCAGTCTCACTCTGTTTCTTTTCTTTTGACTTTTCTAAGATGACAGATGCTGAATATATACTCCCTATCTGATGCTGTGGCTGTTTGTGGTTGGCTGAGAGGGATGTGAACTCATTAGTTTGCAGCTGTGTTAATCAAATCAGGTTGGGTTTCCATTACGCGTGCCAAACGTGCCAAACGGTGCCAATCCCCTTTGATCTGACATCAGATGTGACGGGACAGTCGATATAGAGATACATTTATGTGCTGATTGCAGATAGTTGCATTGAATAGTGTTTTTTTGGGTATTTATTGCATTGTTAATGTGCCTGATATTCTGGAAACCTGCCTGTGAGGTTTTGGTGACGTGTGCGCACTGTCCGCCGGTCAGCCAAACTTCGGCTTACACCGGCTGCGCTCCGCCTGCGCTGACAGTAGACCTGGTTTCAGCTGGCGAGCTTTTAGCGCACCTTCGGCGAAGCCTTTTGGCACAAAACTGTCACTGCGCCAAGCTGGATCTGTCGACACCTCCCCCTGCTGCGCCGCCACACCCATCTCAGCGCACCTCAGTCTGCCAAACTACCAAACTGAGCGCGCCTCGGGTTGCACTGCTCGAAACTAGCTCTGC
>NC_065518.1:6433877-6434063 GCF_006386435.1 Epinephelus moara | reverse complement strand
AAAGGGCCAGTGTGTAAAATGGGTTGAAAACCGTTGAAAACAGTGACATTAGTGGTCAAATTCTAGATTGCAGGGCTCACTCGCTCACCCCTCCCGTCGGGTAAATGACGGTGGCCTCGTAGGGACAAAAAGCCTTGCGCACGTACGAGTTTTTCAGGAGTAGGTCTATCTAGCGACAAGGTGAAT
>NC_065518.1:6405290-6433290 GCF_006386435.1 Epinephelus moara | reverse complement strand
AAAAGCATAATTATAAGGCTACAAAAACCAAACGAATTTTATTTTATAGCGATTATACACTTGTATAAACATATTAATGGGTAGAATATTCAGATTCAGATTTGACAATAAACCATGCCAAATATTACACACTGGCCCTTTAAAATATATCGATATATTGTACATAGTTGTTATATCGCCAAGCCCTTCTTGTACGTCACTGCATCAATGAGAAGTGTAAAAACCAGTACAGTTGTGGCTAGTATTAAGTTGCTCGTAAAATTTTCTTTATCATGCATATCATATTCATGTTTCTAAAGTAATGTAAGATATGAGATGGCTTAGTCATGAAGTTGTATTTTAGTGAATCATTGCTGTGTTTCTAGCTGCTCTTTAGCCACAATACATGGTTGTTTTCTAGAGACCTATAACCGTTTTTTTTACGAGGAATGGTGCGATAAAAAGTGGTTGTTTTATTTACAGAGACATCGCTGCATTACTTGCCAGGACTGTGCCCCAAAAAACTGGTATTTTGAGCCAAAACATGATGTTTTTCTCACCATTACCAAGGTTTTGTGCCCGACCATACGTTACACACAGCGTTGCTTGAAGTTCAACATATCCGCCACATAATTAGTTTTCATTGGTGTGCATAAATATACATTTTTCTGGCAATTAAGTTGAGTTGTTTTTACTAATCTTCATCTTATTTTGAAACCGTTTTAGTGTTGTCACAATACTGGAATTTCTAACTTTGATTCAGTACTTTGAAAAACAATAATATTCAACACCATCTTCAATACCACAGGGGAAATTAACATGGAAGGCATACTGTGTAAAGTCTTTATTAAAATATAAATACAACAAGGCTTTAACATGAGAAGGACAACTTTCGTTTTCATGGTTAGTAAAAGAGAACAGCAAAATGATTGTAGTATAAACACTAACAGAGTGCAAAAAGAGCAACTGGTACCGGGCTATCGTTACTGCACAAAAATCAGCATTGAAACCATTTCAAATATTCAGATTTGGTATGTATTGATAAATCCGTGTTGGATTACACTAGACTGTTTGGAACCTCAGTTAGTATTCCCCTAATTTTTGCAGCTGCTTCCTAGATAGTTTTTGGTGTGTCTGTATGTGTGTGTGTGTGACAGTCTGTTCTCACAAATGAAAGGCAAGCCTGTGCATGTATTTTTCTGCGTGCTGTTAAGAAAATGGACATTTGTATGCATGCGCACAGCTAGTCCCCTAAAATAAAGCCCCTCACAAGCCAAATACCAGCAAACCCCAAAACAGACACAGCGATAGAAAATGCCAGCTGGTCCAAAATCAAAGACATTTTACTCCTAAGCTTTAACACTGCTGCTGCAGCAGGGAGAATCTGACAATTCATTAAAACCGGTGTTATTCTTTTCACCCTCTGTCTTCAATATCTCTTCTTTCCAAAGCCCACACTGATATTTCCAGCTGCCTTTTATTGGTTTTGTTGGCACTACAGGCTCTGCGGATGATTCCAGAAAGGGCAACGTGAGAAAATCAAAGCCTCGCTGATCTGCAGTTCCACACAGAAGCCTTGGGTTTTTTTTATTACCTAATATCACACAGTGACCCTTGTCAGATGTCGAGGTCAGCTTATGTCTACAGGTATTCTGTGCGTGTGTGTGCAAAGGCTGAGAGGATGGATCACAGAGAAGCAGAGCAGGGAGACCAGAGGAGTGTTTTAAAAAAAATAAAAGTCTGAAGCCTCAGCTGCCATTACTATGGAGAAGAATCAGTGACGGGATGTAACTAAGTACATTTACTCAAATACTGTACAGATTTAAGGTACTTGTACTTCACTTGAGTATTTCCTAATGCCACTTTCTACTTCTATTCTACTATATCTCAGAGGGATATAATGTAGTTTTTACTTCACTACTTTTCTTTGACAGTTTTTGTTACTTAACAAATTGATTAGTTTTTTTGTCACAAAACAAACTATCAAAATCCTAAAATCAAAATCTTTAATTGAGAAAATAATCAGGAGGATTAATTCATAATGAAAACAATCATTAGTAGCAGTTACATATAAAACAGATCAAAATAAGCTCCATATTAACCAACTGCAAAAGTAAAATCCTGTTTTTACATTAATGCATGAATGTAATGATGTATAAAATGTAATATACAGTCTAGTTTTAATACTTAAAGTACATTTTCCTGATAATATTTACATACTATTACTTAACATTTTCAATGTAGGACTTTTACGTGTAATGGAGTATTACAGTGTGGTATTTGTACTTTTATTTAAAGGAATACTTTGCCGGTTTTCAATCACCTTTGTATCGCAACAGTTAGGGGTGTAACAGTTCACCAAATTTACCGCTCAGTTCGATATGGTACACAGTTCAGTTCCTTGATTTAAAAAATTTGAAATGTATGAAAACGAACATAATATAGCCTTTTGTTTTTATTTTTATTTTTGTACAAAGCAGGAATTATGGTCTGGCTAAAACGGGCTCATTAAACTCTGGGCTAAGCAAAATCAGTGTGTAGTGCTGAAGTCTTAAAGTTAGACCGTCAAACTGTATTTTAATAATTTTTGTGTCCAGGATTTTTTGGATGGGCCTTAATATCTGCTCAATGACGCCTTAACCCCTTTCCTACTTTGTAAATACTATGTTACTGCTAACATCACCCGTTGTGTGTGAACGCTGTGTTTGCCACATCCCACGAGCTCTCTGGACTCTTTCAGTCTAATAAATATATGAACAAACATCTCTGTTAGATGCCACAGTCATATAAACACAAGCTAAACAGCCATCACAAATTTACTTTTCGGTCCTGCTGACTGAATGAGCACCCCGGCCCATCAGCAGTTACTGCTCACTGCTGTGGGTATGTGCTTTGAGTTAGCTGCTGTTTGCTGCTGAACGAGAGGCTACAGCAACGCAGCAGCGCTTGTTCCTTGATACGGTGTGTGTGTGACGTAGCTGTGTGCTGCTGGCTTTGCTGCTAAAGAATGGAGAGAAGAACAGTGACACACTATGATCCACCTCACACACAAACTAGCGGTGTAGCACTGGACTGCACAAATGCTGTGGTAATTGCATTCATCTCACAGACTGATTTAATGTAGCACGTGTAACATCTAGACCGATGTCACACTGTAGACTAATGAACAGACAGATTAAACAGAGGAGCAGCTCTGTGTCTCTCTGAGTGTTGATGGAGAAACTGTGAGTAAGTGAGTGAGTGGGGCGGAGCTGTGGGGAGAGTGTTAGAGAGGAGAAATTCACACTGGTTTGTGTCATGTTATGTAACGATATGTAGTCGTTATATCGCCCAGCCATAATAGACACCCCAGGTTTGTGCAAAGATCCTCTTTCCAGCATTAAAATACTCCTTTAAGGAAAGGATCTGGATACGTCCTCCACCACTGGTAGTGTCTTAAGGCATGCAACTGCGGGTTGACAACTTGTCAGGATACGCCATCGTCCTACTTCCCAGCATCAATGCACATCAACTGATCAGAGGAGTAGCAGTCTGTATGACATGTCTGGTGTGTGGTTCAGGGATCAAGTATCATGACACAACACAGCTGGTGTGTGTTGCACCTGACATTGTCTGTGCAGAAAATAAAATGGGACTTTTACTCAAGGAACCAAAACGACTCTCTAGCCAAGGAAAGGTTGTGAGTTCGAAAAACATTAGAGCGGTAACTGCTGATCAGCAAAGGTGTCTCCATAAAGAGAGATAAATTGCAGAGGAATCTGGACATTTGCTGCGTTAAAGCCAACACTCAGTGTCGAGCTGAGCAAGGCTGCATTAGATAAACTGGTTAAAGTGCACCAATGTGTTTCCATCCTCCCATCTGCTCAATTTTTAAATGTGCAGCATGTACATATGTGATCTTGACCACTGTGTTTGTGTGTATCCCTTGAAAGGAATGGGCCTCGATAGCTGTTTAGTGGTAATTGAGTGGCTAAGTGGGTGAAGACATCCTGCCAAGTCAGCAGCAGCGCAGGAAAGAGGAAAGAGGTTTGGCTCTGGGGGCCAGCGGCTACATTACCCCCCCTCCTGCATATTAAATATTAAACATCCATCCACATTATTGTCAACAGAGGAGAAAAATGTGGACAAATTACAGGAATGGACGATGGATCAGGCCGCCAATATAATCTATCATTCCTGTGTTAGGCAGCAGAGGGTGTGTATTGTGAAAGGTATCAATGCTCGTTTGGAAAAACAACTCATCTAGGCACATATGGACTATACATGACATCTTTTAACATACAGGAACTCGAGGACTGCGCATCAGATATGTTGAATTTCCTGTCAGGCAGCGATCATATCCATCTGGGAATCCCCCGGAAAAGCTATAATTCCTGTTCCCTATAGTTTCCGGTTTTAATGTGGTATTAGATGCATCTGTTTCTCATGAATATCTAATATCACATTAAAGTGAGGGAAATCCCTCAACAGTTTTACAACCAGAGACTCCGACCAAACACTGTGTGTAGCATTCTGAGTGAGCATCGATTAGACGGCTGATGTATACTTATGTAGTGCATCATTTATATCCGCCTACTCAGTCTGAAATTCAGCATTTAAAGGTCACACAGATAATGGCTTAGATTCCAGAACAAGACATGGATTCAATACTAAACAGCAGAAAAACAAAACTAAAGTAGGAAGGGAAAGTAAATAAACTTCTTGGAAGATATGTGGTCAAACTTTTCTCCGTATAGCATGCATTCTTAACATGAATAATTTTAATAGCACAGCCCCTAATTTCCAGGGCTGGTACCTGCGGTTATTCCACAGGCTAGTTAATAACATGTCGGGCAGGAAATCCAAAGTGTGGGATCATTTTGAGAAGGTGAAGGACGAACCCAAGGTGATATGTAAACTCATCTTCATTGGTCGACTACAAACATGACGTATCATCTGAAACATGGAAGTAGCTACATGCCCATTAGCCCACAGCGTCATTAACAGGCGGCTCGCTCAGTGTGTGACGTGCACTTGTAGATAAAATATAGGCCTATATTAATGAAGGTTCATTAGTACGGTTTTGTATTTCTCTGTAATGTAGCACAGTGTTAACAATGTTACTGATACTATTCTTTCTCACACCTTCAACTCAAACCACCAAAATATATCATATAATAATTGATATCGTAAACATGCAGAAGGCTAGTCGACTAATGACCCAAACAACTGTGCCCAGATTTGTTGGTGTGTTAAAGCAGAACAAACCTAAACTGACACTTACAGACCCGGTAATATTATAATTAACTGTAAGCAATCAGACTGTAATCAAATAAAAAAGGTGCATTTACTGTGTCAGATATTATTAAAGCCAATTTATTTCTGTACTAGGTTGCTAAATTGAAGAAGAAAATCTTCTCTAAAGCCGCTGCAAAACTTGGAGATAATTGGCCTGGTGGTGTATAATTACAGTAATTCAGATAATTATCTGGCCACTGTGTATTGACTGCAATTTGGCAGCCACTTTTTAAAACATTTCACTCAACCTGTGCTGGATAATGCCAGGCCCACCACAAAAAGACAGAGCTGGCTGGAAGAAAAAGGCTGCTCTTAAAAATGAGACCTTAACACAATTATTAAAATCTATATATGATATGTTCAGAAATGTTTTAACTAAAAGTACAGTATGTGGGCACATGCAGGGAAGGCTGATGGCTTTATCCTCCTTGATTAAGTAGTGGAGTTTAAGGCGACCAGTAACAGATGTGGAAGCCAAATATTACCATTTGTGAGGTAAAAAGTTAATATAAATAAAATAGTGTGTCTGACTTTAAAGGACAGTTCTGGTGTATTACAACTTGGGGTCTTATTTTTGCACCTTTGGCCATAATGTCGACAGATATATTTCTATTCAAATTCACCATTTGTTTCTAAGTACAGTACGTCTGAAGCTCAGACTACAGGAATGTACATCACGCACGAGTTCATCTCTCTAATCTCAAAACATGCACACAGCAAGATTTGAAAATAATGAATGACGCATCAAACACTACAGGATATTTATAAGACTCCTGTGCCAGAGGGAGCATGAATGCACCACCTCATGTGATCTCATGGGGAAGCAGATATAGACAAAACAGAAACTGGCGTGGTGCGACACCTCGCTGTAATGTTAACAATGCCTTGTAGTAAAAAACAAAACAAAAGAAGGCTGGACAAGTGCGGATGAGTAAATAGTCAACACAAGATGTCTATTTTTCAGGAGGTGAGGCTTTTATTGTCAGTTTTAATATCCGTCAACAGTAATATGCTAGCTAACGTTAGCCTTAAGGGCTAGAATGTTTACTAGGGCTGCCCCTTGAAAGTTGGAGAGTCGAATCATCAGTCAGAGACACCTCAGTTAACGGATAGTGCTTCACGCTGAGCAGCTGGTTTTGTTTTTTGCGAGCAAGTGTGCTGTGCAGTGTCTCCCGATTTTGCTGTGGAGTGAGCACTCCTGCCTTTCCTGCTACTCTTTGGTACAGAAAGCTGATGACATGATGCAGCAGCACAGAAAAGGAGAAACTTTCCACCATAAGGCTCTGAGATAACATTATCGTCTCTCCTTTGCTTAGAAGTGGTGAATTTACAGCACAAAGGTATTAATACGACACGGTTTCTGGCTTTTGTTTGATATCTAATGTCTGCAACTGATGCATTGTTAGCGCAATTAGCTTGTTTACTATATTACATGAGCGTCGCTGTCACACTGAACGCCCTGCTGAGCCTGTCCAAACTTTAAAACGTTTTATGGGAAAGAAAAAAAAGAATCATAGAATATTTGTACTAAACTGCCGAATCTGATTCGACTGACATAATTCTCAGGCAGGTACAGCCCTAAGGCAATGGTTCCCAACCGGTCTAGCCACAGGGTCCAGATTTCTCCTTAGTCATTAGTTCAAAGTCCACAGAGTGGACAGACAGAGAATAAATTCAGCATCACACTTACGTTTGGCCATGCCCTCCAGCTAGTTTAGTTAGTCACTCACTCTACAGCAGGAAACGGCACTTCAAAATAAAAATCTGTGCTACAAATTCACTGTATTACAAAATAAAGTGTGTTTTTACAAACTTGACATATTCACGAGTCACTTGCGATCCATTCAGAATGGACCCGCGACCCACCATGGAAACCACAGCCCTAATGTTTACCATTTCATGGCAACACTGCCAGCCACTTCTTACAGACTTAAAGGATAACTTAGGTATTTTTCAACCTGGGCCCTATTTCCCCATGTGTATGTGTGCGTATGATTCATAGGTGCAACTTGTTCTAGAATTGGTTCAGTATTGAGGAAGGCGGATGCAGCCGGCAGCCGCGAAACGAGCTAAAACGGTAACGGGGGCAAATGTGTCCCGTATAAGTTTGCGCATTAAAAGTGCTTTTTTTCGCCACTGACCAGTTCAGAACGCTAGTGCTATCTCTGTAAATAGCATACCTCTGGGCTGTGTGACGTCATCTCGCGAGAGCTTTGCTTGTTGCCGGAAGAAAACAGAGGAGCCATGCTGAGCGCCGCTCAGAGTGGCGCTGGTTGTCCCGGAGTACAGTTGAGAGTTTTACTGCATCGATTGAAAACAATGGTTTGTGTTTGTGCTTATTCGAATTGCAAGAACAGGATGTCACGCAACACCCCGTACAGCTTTCACAGGCTGCCTTTGTCGGGCGGCGAGATGCTGAAGTTGTGGCTAGTTGTGCTACAAATGGATGCTAACACTCCTGTCCAGACACTGCGCCTTGCAGACCATCGGGTCTGCAGTGCTCACTTCTCCCAAGATGACTACTGCCAGCCGAAGAAGAGAAGACATCCAATCCCGAAACACCTCTTCCTCAAGAAAACGGCTGTCCCACGAGTAGAGAGAGCTACAGACACAGTGGAGCAAAGCTCTCGCGAGATGACGTCACACAGCCCAGAGGTAAGGGAAACGCTTAGTATGCTATTTACAGAGATAGCACTAGCTTTCTGAACTGGTCAGTGGCGAAAAAAAGCACTTTTAATGCGCAAACTTATACGGGACACATTTGCCCCCGTTACCGTTTTAGCTCGTTTTGCGGCTGCCGGCTGCATCCGCCTCCCTCGATACTGAACCAATTTTAGAACGAGTTGTACCTATGAATCATACACACACATACACATGGGGAAATAGGGCCCAGGTTGAAAAATACCGAAGTTATCCTTTAATCATAACAGCAATCATCCAGGTTTTAAATCATAAATACAAAACATGTTTGAAATGATCTGGGTGGCCCCAATGGGCCTGCAAGCAGCTCAGGAGGATCTAAACTTTTCCTCTCACATTTAAGAAACTCTGAGCTAACCATCAATACCAACCAAGGTTCCAGACCAGATTTCTCCTCAGATAAATGGAGGGTTGAATCAGGGATAAATTGACCCTAAACTCCTGTAGTCTGAGCCCAGCTTAATTTGAACCAGGAAGTTGGTCTAAACTGTCATGGATGTACAATGGACAGTTTGAGTAACATCAATAATAATCATCATCATCATAATCTTTGTTTGCAACATGTCTAATCTGAAGGTTCCAGATGGCCTGGTGGTTAACATGCACATTTACAACCACAACCAGTTACCTGTTCATGTATTAACTGTCAATGTGAAATAAAGGCAAAATACCATATAAATTACATTTTCAAAAACATACTGTTATCAGATCCCAGCAATGGCTTTCTCTGTCTGTATGTGTGTGTCTGTGTACCTGTGTGTGTGTGTGTGTACCATTCATCCGATCTACTTCACACTTAGCTAGTGTATTGCAGTGTCGAATTTGGTGCAGTTTGGACACGCGATACATTTAATATTGATAAACTTTAAATAAACAAGAAGAGAACAGCCTCTCTGGCTCTGTGCGGCGATGGCGATGCTTCAGGGCTCTGCAGAAAGTCGAGCATGTCACGGTAACACGTCTCTGTCAGGTGTAGCTTTACAATGTTTTCCTCTTAAGCAGCAGTAAAAGTACACAGTAAGTGAGGAGTATCCGTTGAGTTGCATATTTTTGCATAATTACAACGATATTAATAACAATATTTTGCAAATTATTTCAGGGTACAATGAGTTAGAATAGCAACATTTTTTTAATATGTTTACATCTAAACATCAAGTTGTTTGGGGCCAAGGTGTATTGGACTCAAGAATGTGCAGGATCGAGTGTGAGGTTGTTTGTGTGAGTGGTCTTTGACAAAGCTGAACAGGCATGCTTTCAACAGGCACTGCACAGTTTTTCCTACAGCATAATACCAGGAGATTTTCTTTGTTCTTCTATGTGCACGTATGAGTCATGAAAATGTACCTGGTCCTGGATGTTGAAACTACACTGGAGTAATTGTGCTCTTCCCAGCAGCTAACTCAACGAGCTCTGCAGTGTTGTGCAGTGTTTTCTGTAAATTGGGCTGTGCATCAAGAGATTTGTGTTCAGCCATGTGTGTTCGCCTGCGTCTATGCTTACACCTGTGTGTAGGAGTATCTGTTAAGAGACATTGAACACAGTGTACATGCTCTGTGCATTCAAATTAACTTCACAGCAGCTTACTGAGCAGATGATTTTTTTTTTTCAGTGGCTCTCGGTTCTTTTTTGGTCTTATCAGCTTTGTTTCGATCTTCCTGTAAGAGTCATAAAATATTCTCTCACCTCAAGACAGAACCGCTGCACTCAAGTTCGGGGCTCAAGGTCTGAATTTCAAGACTGAATATATTATGGCGAGGCTACAAGGCCACTCTCATTTCAAAAGCAACTCTGAATGCAACTTTGAGAAGGACAAAACTGGTGTGTCCTTTGCAGCCCTCAGCATCACGGTAAATATTTAAATGGAAATATCATGTGGCCATGTCATATTTCCTGGGTGTAAGCTTTCATGTGCGTGTGCGGTAAATAAATACACAACACGATCTGATTCTGGAGCAGGAAAATATCCACTGCATGATGAAAACAAAGGAAACCAGGCATAAACTAAAGTGGTCTTGTAAGCAGCCTGGACATGTTGTTCAGTGTTGCATGAATATAGATTCCAATTAAGCCACACTGCTGACATATTATACATGACATATATTATTTACACCTAATAATAGTCGTGTCATGAAACCTAATCAGTGCATCTTATTCGTCTCCTACTTCCTCTGTCCTCGCATGATCCTTGCATGCCACCATAAGCGACTGTGTTAATGTTCTCCTGAAGACAAAAAGACAATTACGAAAAACAAGCTGCACCTCCTGAAAGCTGTAAAACTGGATGCACGACCTCCTATTTACGTCCAACAATAACAACATGTAACTCTTTTTCTCAACGTCCCCATTGCAGCAAAGAGCCACCGTGAATCTAACGCTTTCTGCTCCTTTCACAGAGGCAGAGTAAATATCAGGAAATGATTACTTGGGAATAAGCGCCATTTATTTGCCGTGTCAACAAATGCAGGGAAACATATAGCCCAGGCAGGCACGGTGCATTGTGGGAACTTGGCAACTGGTCTTTTTTGCTATCAGCGTGTTGTATGGCTGAGTAAACATGATAACAAATGGTAGGTATGAGACAACCAAAGAAAATAGGCTCATTTTATAACCCTTCTTTTACACCAGGCTGATATTTTAAACTGGCAGTCGACATTTTTTGTTTAAAAGTATCATTGTGATGTAAATGTTGACTGCACAGTGTAATGGCTATAGAATAATAACACCATCAGTGTTTAGATTGGTTCCCTATAAACCTCGCTTTACTGTGCAATTCTGTCCGCCAGCGGTTACAGTCCCCTGGGAAAATGAGAGCTGGCAGCCTGGCACCACTTCTATCTGCTTTCATGTCTCCATTACAGACTAACTTAATGAATAAACTGTCCTGTGTCGTTGGTAGTTGCTGCTCTCAGGGAAAGGGCTCCAGCTGTATTTGCGACAGCGGCACCAACAGGACACAGAAGATGTCATGTCTAACCCACATGTTCGTGTTATCTGTATTCATTAATCTGTGCTCTCGCCCAGACCCTGATTTTAAATTATGACCCACTATCACTCTGCCTGTATGTAGCTCCATACATATTTACACAGTAGCTGTTGAATCCCAATCTACCGCTCCAAGGCTGTCAACTCAGCAGATATGAAGATAAAGATACACTGAGGCACCAGCTCATTAGGTAGGCTACACCTGTACGACCTAACACAATCCAACACAAACGCTGCTATTAATCAAGCCTGTGTAAAACACTGATTGACACCTCTTCTAATGGCTACGCTACCAGTGGTGGAGTATAACCAAGTAACTTTGCCCTTCTTAATTTGTACTTTTACGCTACTACATTTACACTTTTAGATCACATCCCTGGACGTATTGTGCACCTATTTAATAGGGATGCAACGGTCCTCTGTAAAATATTGAACCATTTGGTCCACACGGATCAATACGCCCTTATGGACTGCGGGTTTTCGGTTTTGCAATTAATTTTGCATTGATGCTTTACAGGCCACTGTGTGTGTGTGCGTGTGTGTGTGCCTATCCACAGGCCGAGTCCATGGATGTGTAAAGAGAACGGCCGAATCAGCTGACCGATGGTTATAACCAAGCCAGTCTATAGAGCAGAGCCTGTGTTGCGTTCAGGCGTTGTCATATAAATAACAAATTCCAGCACTTGAATAGGCTGTAGCACAACACAGCAGCATGTCAAGTGCAAAGTCAAGCAAAGTAAAGAGATAATTTTGGGGGAAAAAACTGTTCTCTTTACGCATAAAACACGTACCGAAACCAAACCGAAATCATGGCCCAAAAACCGAGGAACGGATCGTACCTTGGGCTACCTGTACCGTTGCACCCCTACTATTTAACAATATATGCCAATAATATACAAAAAAATACAATTTCTTCGTGTTCATATATCAAAATCAAATCGTTTTCTTCCTGTAAAACAACATGTGATGCATATAGGTAAGCTTGTGCCAACAAATTGGTCCCTCACCAAAAAGTAAATGGTAAATTGTAAAGCACCTTTCTAGTCATTTGATCACTCAAAGCTCTTTACACTACAAGTCACATTCACCAATTCACACACATTTATAGACTGGTTGCCGAGGCTACCATACAAGGTGCTATGACTACGCAGTTTGTTTTTTTAACACACTCACACACAATTTCAGGATCAGTATCTTGCTCAAGGATACTTCAACATGTACAAGGAACCTAGTAGCCTGTATGTCAAGGAGAGCCAGGTCTCACTCTAAAGTCGTCAAAATCTGGGACTTGGGCAGTGACTTGCGGCGTCAGAAACCAACGAAAAAATGCGTCCTTTAACGTCGGCATGATACATGGCCGGTCATCATTATAGTTTAAAGGCAGCCAATGGCGTCAGGGGGAAACCGGGCGGGACAAGGACGAACGTTAAGGCGGCTAAAGTCCAAGTAGGGTGGGCAGGAGGGATGGTGGATGGGGCCAACAGACACAGACTTTCACCCGAGACAGTGGTGATTGCGTCCCGTAAGATTCCAAAGCCAAACCCTGTTCTTTATTTGACTCTGCAGTTCCCCTCAGCAGAGCATTTCAGCCTCTTTTAGCTCATCGATTTCATTTCAAAAGTTCTGATAAACCCACTGTACACTACCTAGTTTTGGCCACGTGCTTTAACACCTGACAGCTAACGATAACTGGCGCTCCTCCTATCGAAACAACATGGATTTGTTGTTCATAATGTAGCATTATCAGGGGAACAAGAGTGTGTGTTTCCTGATGCGTCAATGGTAAGTTTACTGCATCCTGGGAAGATCTCTGTTCATCCCCCAAAACATTTTTTACTGTCCCCGGGACGATGGGACGCCGTCAGTCTTGAGTTCTTTTTAGCCTGCGCAAAACTGACACAACAGAACAGAAAAGCATCGGCCACTGCCATTGGTAAATGTCATCTTATTTATAGATGCACCGATGGCAGTCAACAGGGCAAATATCAGCCAATGCTGATATTTGGCTAACAAATCAGTGCATCCCTACTTGAAACCCTTTTAAGTAACGTCAAACTTGCAACCCCGTGTCACAAGTCAGACTTATCTGTGAGTTACAAACTGTTCAATCGTGAAATCCTTATTTAATTTTTATAATTTCCAGCAGCTTGTAAACATAAAACTATTATTTATTACATAATAGCGCAGGAAAAGCTTAATTGGCTTTAACACATCTACAGATATATAAGTGGCTAACAGCGGCATCATTACAGAAATGTTGTGTGTTGTCCTAATAAACAAATGAATCAGACAGATGTTTGTTTCGCAGAAACATATTTGTTTTCTTATTTGCTGTCTTGTTAAACATCTGACACCCCCTCAGACTTCCACTTGTAATAGAGTATTTTTACACTGCTGTGAAACATCTGAATACATTTCACCACTGGTACAGACCATGCTTGTGTGACATCTCCCTAACTGCCCTGTTGGTGTTGATAGAGTATATAAAGTTAAATGAAGTCACCAAATTCTCAGCATACTCAGGATAGAGAGTGCCAAACAGCCAGAATGACTAAACACACCACTGTGAATCTGCAGAGCCTAAACAGTACATGCTGTACTAATAGAGAACACACACAGAGACACACACACACACACACACTACGCTGGTTTATGAGACATTCTGAACATGCCTGGTATTCCTCAGGGGAATCTAGGCGGCAAACAAGCGAGCTAATCTCTCTGCTATACCATTTATGTCTTCTTATGCTAAAGTATATATGATAATTTATACATTTTGTGTTTCCTGCATTATGACCATTGTGCTGCCAGGTGGTGCTGCTGCTAGTGGGGTCAATTTGTTCTAGCTGAATGAATGAGTGGTTGGAGCTTGGTATGCCACGAGTGACTGCGCTCTCCACCAGACCTCTCAGTCACCAGACAGCAGCTATTAGTGCATCGCCCGAGCCCTAAAGGGATGTTTCAGCTCTCATCAAGGCAGTAATGAGGAGGTATACAGGGTCATGTCTTTGCTGCTGTTCTCCTCACACTTAATAATATATGGTATACTCAGAGATCTGTCTAAGATCAAAGGCGGGTGTATTTTTAGATTGCCTCGCCCGGCATCCGTTTACACAGGTATGTGAGGTCCTGAAGTCGCTCTGTGATATACAGTGGGCTGTCAGACTGTGGGTGGGGAATGTTTACATACTAATAAAGAGCAGACTCAAGACCCAGTTAACCGATGTAACCTGATAAAGTTTAACTGATATAAACAGGCACATTTTAATCTGAAAGATTAATTATGGATACACAGCTCAACAGGTTCAGTGCGTGCAGTGTCTAAGTATAGTACAGTACAGATCTTAAATATTTCAAAGCACTAAAACACACCAACTGTATCTTCTAATTTGCTTCGCCAAAGACATTTTAGAGGAAACGCAACAGCGGCTGGGATTATGTTCATGGTAGGTATCTGAAACAGCAACAGATCCATATGTTTACACACTGTACGTGCTGCGTAAGTTATAACATAAAAAGAACTACAAAAAAGAGTTCACACTAGTTGGGTTTCCATCCACCTATTTTTATTCGCATTTTCAACAACTGCAAAAAAAAACTTGAATGGAAACGCCAGAAATTCGGAAAAAAAGGGCCAAAATATCGCAAAAAAGTTTTAACGCTTGGAGGGGGTGGAAACGTCAGCATATCGATATCAGGAAAATGCAACTTTTGGCAATGGAAACAGATTTAGCGAATAAACGATTCCCAAAAGTCCTTTATGCGCCTACATTCCAATACACGCGGACAACGCCGCGGTGGTCCCCTTCTCCCAATTTCTAACAGTAGTACTCTGGTCAGTGAGTGTAGTCTTTCTCGTTTCTTTTTCAGGACACTTATGTATGCTGACAACGCTGATATGAGTGTGATGAGAGCTCTCGCAATAGCCAAGACGTTCCCAAGGAATCTCTCCATCTCGTCATAGTCATGGCTGTGCCGGTAGTTGTTTACATCAGTTGTGGACATGAGACGTTCTCAATGACATCATCTCACAGCGGCCTCTTCTTCAATGGGTGTTCTTTTGCATTTTTATTTTTATTTTTCACGAGAAGCGCCACCTACTGTGCACTCGACCTGTTGACTGCCAATACTTGCAAAACAATAATGAACGGAAAAGTGCATAAATTCGCATTTTCTTTTGCGCATTTTCACAAAATTCGATTAAAATTTGCAATACATTTGGATGGAAACCCAGTTACTGTCAAATGATTACAAAGAAGCAAGAAGCAAAAACTGAATCATCATACTTCACTCCTAAAATATAACAACCCCACACTGAATGCTCCTGGAGTGACTAATGACCTCACCAGACAACCACACAAAGTACCTTAATCTGTCCTGCACCCTGAGTATTATGTTGCATTCCAGTCAGTTGGAATTTCCCAATTGAAATGTCCAACTTCCGACCTCCAAGCGTTCCAGGTGCACAACGTAAACAGAAAACATGGCCTACCGTAACAAACTCATGTTTCTCTGGCAAGTGTGCACACAACTGGAATCCCAGCAGTGCAGCCTCCTTGCAGATATATATTAAAAACAGAGTAGAGGTCAACCAATACTGGATTTTCAGCAGCCGTTTAATATTAAAAGTCAGCTTTCAACTCAAAGTACTTTCTTGATGACTCAAAAAAAATAAAAACAAGTGGCGTAGGATCATGGGAGTTGTTGTCTTAACTGTTTGAATAACCACATGCCATGGTTCTTCCTTGTTCTGTTACTCATTAATGTTGAATCTGTTTCCTGTTTTATTTTGTAAATTCTCTCCTCATGTGTCATGTCTGGTGTTACTTCCTGTCTATGTGTGTTGCCTGTTTTCTGTCGTACCTGTTTTCCTTCAGTCTCATTAGTCCTTCCCTGTTCCCAGAGTCTTCCCTTCACACCTGTTCTGTATTCGTCTTGTCTGCTCCACCCTAGTGTTCATCACCACACCCCTCAGTTCGTCTGCATTCATTCCTGTGTTCATCCAAGTGTTCATGGTGTCGTTCCCCGTTCCGTTTCCTTCCTTGGGTCTTGGGTTCAATTTTTTTACCTGATTTCATCGTATTATCCCGGCTAGTTTTCAGTTGAGTTCTGGATCTTCTGTCACTTAGACTTTTAGTTACCTGCCTGTTCTGGATGTTTCTTATCATTGTCAAGCTTGCTTTTTGTTCAACCTTAAACCTGCCTCCTGCTCTACATTTGGGTCGTTCCTGATCTGACATCATATAGACATGTTTCTAAATGTTTCTCTAAGTTTTATTCATGTCACATTTAGTCATCTTACATTCATTTTAATCTCATGAAACAAGTTAACTTGCTAACTTAGCAATAGATGAGTTGACTACTGATACACTGTAGGCTACAGTTACTGTTGCTAATGTTAGATGATTAATTCGATCACAGGGCAGCCCAGCACTGAAACACGTGGTTCAAACAAGTCACACAGTAGGCCCATTTCCACCGCAGGTAATTTTACAGGGCCGGGGCCGTTGGTGCGTGTCTCCACCGCAGGAACCACCCCCGAAGGACAGAGTTCCGGAAGTTTTACAGGGGCTAAACAAGTCCCTGCCTCAGAGTAGGTACTCAGAACGGCCCCGAAAAACTCCTGGCTGGGGCTTGGGGTTTACTTGGTGCTGATTGGATATACTCAAGGCGGGATGTGACATCAACAGAAAGCATCAAAATAGCCGGCATTTTTAAAATTCGTCAGACACCAGACGAGGGTTAGCTTGTTCATAGCTTCCACCGCCATGTAAACGAAGAGACACGCCAGAAACACAGCAACCACCTCAGCTCCTTCCATAAGGGATAATGTATAGTGAGCCGGTGACTGCTGAAAAATAACTCCCGACAGGGGAATGGAACCCCGGAAGGGAGTTATTTTTCAACTGTCACCGGCTCACTATAGAGGAAATCGCCTTGTTGTTTACAAATACTTCCGGGTAGAAAACCAGCAGAGTTCACATTTTTCACGTCACTATATCACCGTTTAGACTAATCTGATGTTTGTAAAGTCTATAAACGATGATTGAATGATTGCAATGATTGAACAAACATTAGCAACATCAGGACGTCATCTGTTAAAAGCCTCCCGTTGTCGGATACGACATGAAACTACTCCAGTTAGCTCAATCATGTTGTAACTAAGACATCTGCTGGGAAAAAAAAAATTTTCACGGACCGTTTATTGAGTTACTGAGTTATTACAGACACCGCTAACGGCATCCCTACGCCCCTACGTCACCCCGGTCAAAATGGTCGCGCAACGATTACATCACATCCAGAGCCCGGTAACTTTACAGGAACCTTCCTCCTACTCCGCTCTCTCAGTGGAGACACGACGGTTGAGAGGGCTGAGCGAGAGGACGCTCCTGTAGTAGTTCCTGCCCCCCAAAATCCAATCAGGAACTTCTTCAGTGGAAATGGGCCTAATAACACAAACTAACTAATCGAGGCAGCGGTGGACAAGCAGCCCTGTGTTCTGTGTGGTAAAATTATTGTTTCTGTCAAAAGAGCCTGGTGGCTTTGAAAAGAGCGATACAGCTGCTTCAATAGGAGGAAGCATTTTTAGTATATTTATTCTCAAAGACACAAAGAAAACAATCATACACTGCACACATAATTTTCTATTTTATCCCCTTCAATCATTCCCCCAACTAGTTCTTACCTTCAAACTCCACAAACAGAACAAATCACAAAGCCTCAAATGCCAAATTGCATCTTACAGTAATAATAACTCAAGGAGTATACACAAACAAGAATAAAAATAAAATGTAGGAGGGTATTACAACAAAAAGACAGATAAACATGTAGAGGACTAAAAGGAGCCCAAGGTAACAGGAAAAGAGTTACGAATGATAGAGACCTCAATTTTCCAGAGTATTGTATAAACAGACGCCAAGTGGATTTGTAGTTTCAGGATGTCTCCGCAATGAAAACTTGATTTTCTCCAACTTTAGAAAAAAACACACACACACACACAAAAAAAATTGTTGGGTTGAATATTTAAAAAAAGGGACTCTGACAAGACGTTGAATACTGTATCTCAGTGATTTGTCAGTCATGAGCACAACCAAATAACTCCTGCTGGTGAATTGTGACATTTATCGCAGTTATTACTACATTTGGGTACATTTTTAAAAGTTTGGAGTTGGGGTAGTGCAGGGGATGCAGTACCTTGAATTGTAATATGTTTAACCGTGCACACAACTCTATATACTCTAAGTATTATCTCTAATATCTCTAATCATCAATCAATCAATAACTTTTTTGTCATATGGAATTATACAAAGTACAACTCCAGTGAAATGTGATCCCACCAGCTCCTTTCACTTGTGCACTGTAATTTAGTCCTTTTGTGTGTCTTCTTACATTGTTGTCTGCTGCTTTATAATTGTCCATTTTTTCTATGTTGGTTCAGGTTATCCATAGTGTCTGGCTGTAGAATGATTTAACTGTCCACACATCCCAACCTTAACCAGGCGGCCATATGGTTGCTTCCAAAACACGGCAGTGTGGTACTGCAGCCGCTTATGAACAGCTTATAGCAGTGATCCACAGCAGGACCATGACAGCACCTCATGATCCCACTATCACACCAGTGTATATTCACCATAAAGCACTTGGCTCCTCCCCGTTTCTCACCAGAGTCCTCTGCTCTGTCAGATCAGCATATAGAAAAAGAGCTTAAATGGCGCTGTCCACAATTTAGCCAAGTTTCAGTGAATCAAAGGATATCACAGTTCCTAATATCCCATTGGAAAACTGATGCAGCACAGAGGTCGTCCAGTTTATTTTCCAAAGCCTGTATCAGGGCTAGCAGGATGCTAGTTCGGCTGGTGCCCATTCTTCTTCATCTTTCTGCGATGTTTACTGATGGTTACATTTGAAAACCTCAACCTGGCTAGCTAGATGTCAGCAGAAGAAGACTGTGTGTTCCAGTACCCATACTACCATACTATATAGTATGCCAGAAATAGATTTAGTATGTCCCAGTACATAGTATGTGAAATGCAGCATGCCAAAATTACCAGGATGATCAACTACATCCAGTCTGATTTTGCAGTATGCAAGCCAGTATGCTTTTACGGCTATTCTGACCCACAGTACAGTGGACACTAGGGCTGCAGCGATTAGTCGACTATTAAAATAATCAGTGACTATTTTAGTAGTCGACTAATCGGTTTGGGTATTTTTTCATAGAAAAGTACTATAAAAGTACCCCAAAATACTCTTATTGCAGCTTCTTACATTCAAATATTGGCAGCTTTACACACTCTCCCATGACGGTGAACTAAAACCCTTTGGCGTGAGTACGAAACAAGACATTAGATGACATAATTTTGGGGTTTGGGAGAGACAGACCAACATTTAACAACATTTTAACACATTTTTTGGTAAAATGATTAGTCGACTAATTGAAGAAATAATCAACAGATTAGTCGACAATGAAAATAATCGTTAGTTGCAGCCCTAGTGGAGACTATGTCACATCCACTGAGCCACAAACAGATGACGGCTTGACAGCTGATTGACAGCTCTCAGAAGTTGTAATGACGGATGACAGCGCATTCAAGTAACTGATGAACACTCAAATAGTGATAATAGGAATATTGATTGTTTAAGTGAATAAAATAATCAGAAATATTACAAACAACAACAGGACATAACTATAAAAATAATAATGACAGGAAAATGCAGATAATTTCACAATCCCAAATATGTTAGAATCTACAATCTGTGCAGTTGTAACTTTAGACTACATACATTGCAAAGTTCAAGAGCAGATCTCCCCGGGTTGATCTCCGTCTCTGGCGAACTCAGTAAGTGGCATTTGTTTTGTCTCCAATGTAACAAATATAAAAGCAAGAAGGTCAAAGTTCAAGACGTAATGTAATGAAAGTAGTATGTCCCGATGGTGTACGCACTTTTTAAGGACAGCACCTAATAAAAGTAAAAAGAAGAAATATGCGATTCGAAACACACCCAGAGTTCACAGACAGACAGACAGAGTTGATAATCACATCCCAATGAGTGACTCTCAGCCACATGTCAACCACCAACACCAACCACAAAAAGCACCACACCTGCAAAACAGACATAAGAGCCCAAATATATGACAGAAAGGCGACTGGAAGCATCGGCACCCACGTCATTCACACCAAAACACACAATAAAACACCAGAATCAATCTTAATTGATATTTACATATCCTTTCAATAAATTAGGTACATTAGGATCCCTGTACTGCAAATGAAATTAATGAAAAAGGACGCTGTGTGGCAGAAAATCATGCATTACCATCACTGAGTATAATTCTGTGACCCTGCATGATTGACAGTGATGCATGTCCTGGTGTTTCCTGTGTCCTTTGGGTTTGAATGCTATTGGGAACATTTGGGAAAATGTAAGTGTAAATGTGGGAATACTGTATATTATATCTTTCAGTAAGTACAACAAGTGCACAAGACTTTGACACCAGAGTCTGGGCTCTACATCCTGTTTCTCATGTGTCAGGTTTAGACTAATAAAGAACTCAAAGCTGGGGAAAGATTGTGGTTTTGGTTGAATATTTTAAAAAGGAAACATTTTCCCTCCCATGCTTTAAAATGGTGATCTTTCCCTATCGTTAACTAAGGTGCTCTGAGTGGTTTAATTATAGCCATAAAAGCATTAATTATATAATTAGCCAGGAGGAGTTCAATGTACAT
This sequence comes from Epinephelus moara, assembly GCF_006386435.1. NCBI lineage: Eukaryota > Metazoa > Chordata > Actinopteri > Perciformes > Serranidae > Epinephelus > Epinephelus moara. The sequence continues at coordinate 6,412,624 of NC_065518.1, read as the reverse complement.
TTCCCTCATTATGTTGATAAAGCAGCATCACCAGCTTTGTACAGTATATTACTGCTATTTTTAGTAGACAGCGTAGAGACTGCTCAGTTTTTCCTTGAGCAGCACAAAATGTTCTGAGACATGATGTTTTGAACAGCTTACCTCAGTTATAATGATTTCATGGCCTCTACTGATCCAGCCTTCTGGATATCTTATTTATTTATACATTGAACACAACATAAAAAAGATGGACAACCGCTGTTATGATAATAATACAATGAACCTTGACCTTTCAGCATGGCAACCTCCAGCATAAACAGCACCAAGGATATATGCAGTGACACACACACACACACACACACACACACACTCCTCCTCGTCCTCTAAAATTGCAAACAGACAAACCACATCCCCAAAACCCGATGGAAATAATGAATTCTATATTGGTTGCTTTGGTCGAGCACAACAACGACTCCAAAACCAACGCAGTTATGTCACCGGGCCAGAGGCAACAGGATCCACCAATGCAGATGAACAAACGTGGCTGTGTTAAGACTATCATTACGCTCTGTTTGTGCCATGGGATAACTTCTCACAATGCACTAGAGCCACATGTGTAAATAATTTACACACAAGCACAAAAAGGATGCATGTGCTACACCGCACTGAGACACTGATTCTTATAAACGAGACACACATACTGTGACAATATGTGAACTCACACGTAAGAGAAACAAAGCAGAGCGACATCAGAGGATTTGGGTGATGTTTCATTTGAGGCCTAATTATTTTAGCAAATCTCAATAAATTTACATACAATAACACTTACAGATGTGCATATCAACATGTTTTGTTAAGAACATGATTTTATATCACAATGTGGATGATTAATGAACACCAAGTCAGAAATTTGACCGTCTGCCTCGTATGGGATCAATGAATAAAAGGGTACACTGCTGATTTTCACCAGCTTTGTATCATAACAATGTGGGTAGTATTAGGGGTGGGCTATATGGCTGTAAAATAATATCACGGTATTTCAAGGTATTTTCGCGATACCAATATTATATCTTACTATATAATGATGAAAACTCTGTGTGTGTGTCTGTTCCACGTTTCTCACCTCACTGACTTGGTCAATCCATGTGAAATTTGGCACAGTGGTAGAGGGTCATGGGAGGATGCCAATGAAGCAATATTACATCAATTAGCCAAAGGGGGGCACTATAGCAACCGACTGAAATGGCAAACTTTGAATGGGCATATCTCATGCCCCGTATGTCGTAGAGNGCATAAAGGTGTATAACATCTCAAGGGTTTCACCCATCACCACGCAACTTTGTAGGCATATGACCACACATAATCTGATCAAACACAATGGGGGCGCTAGAGAGCTCATTTCTTATCTAGGCCTAACCGCCATATGGATTTTTACTAAACTTGGTAGATATGTAGAACAGGACGCCTCAAGGTGACTGGAGAAATGTAACTCTAATTGGCAACTGGGTGGCGCTATAACAACATCATCTCATTCTGTCAGTGTGTCATTCTGTCTGTCCCACGTTTTTCTACTCACTGACGTGGTCAATCTATGTGAAACTGCACACAGGCATTGAGGATTGGCATAGGTAGAAGGTAACAAAGTTACCAATGGGTATGGACTAGTATAAATCAACAGGTGATTTCCTTCTTTTAGTAAAATCGAGAATGATTGAGTTGTTTTTTTTCCACCTGGACCTTTATGCTCTGCCATTTCTCCTCTAATCATCACGCTGTAACCTGTGACAGGCTGTTATGATACCACAACTATGGTATCTGGTTTATGATTAAATGTTTTTCTGTTTTTCTCGAGAGTGACAGGTTGCCTAGTATTGGTGCTCTATTTGATGCATTTGTCTTGATTTTTGAGTGTGTGTTTATATATATATGTGTGTATTTTCGCCTCATTGTCTGATGTGTGTTGTTACTTGGGAGTATGTATTCCACATTTAAAATGTTTGAATCCCTTTTTTTTCTCTCACTGCCTGCATTCATAGTAAGGTGAGATGTGGTAAAGTCACTGCCTTAACGACTGATGATGACAAACACCTGTGACCACCTAATTACATTGAGCTGGTGGTGTTTAAAAGGGAGCCACACCACATAAGTATTTTATGTCCTGATGAAGGTCCATGCTTGACCAAAACATTGACGAATAAATAAAGCAGAGTAAAAGTGAGTGCAGGAGTCATCTTTTCTTTAATGATACCACAACTATCACACATTCACATACGTCAGTATGAGGTTTATGTCAAAATCACTTGACGACACCGACTCCCGTGTGCGCATGGCAAGAGAGGAGAGGGAGAGGTGCTGTGCTGCTGCCAGAGGAGTGTCAGAGTGCATTAAAATAAAACAAATAGAGCCTGTTTATCAAAGAATAGTCCCATTTTGTGTTTATTCACTGGCGCTGGCCTCCTGCCATTTGCAAATGTGGCCCCTGGGTAAAGCAAAATGAGCATCCCTCTGTTACTGTATTGCCTATTTCTTATCTAAAATGTTCTTTAGAAACATATTTTAATAACCTGTCAAGCAATAGCGAGAATTTGTGAGCGGGAAGCGGGCGCCATACTGTTTCCTGCACAGTGAAGACAGAGGCTGAAAAGATGCTGTGACTGAGTTGCGTATTTCTTGACTCAAATGTTATCAGAAACATTTTTAGACTGACATTTACCTGGAATACGAGACTGTCACGGGCATGCATAGCTTTACATGGCTAACATCACCTAATGGTTATTAATGGGTTTAAACGACAGAGTCAAGCTGGTCAGTGTCGGTATGAGTTTGTCGGGACCATAGCGACAGAAAGACGGCTGATTTCATGTTGACTTTCGATTTGTTTAATATACACATCGAAGCCTGGTTGTTCTGTTCCTTCTACTATTCTATATTATTCTAAAAGGCTGTTTCTCAACATAAGGAAGGGTTACACTCTGTTAATCAGCCACCGCTAATGTGTCTCTGACCACGTGTGGAGATAACAAGCAGAATCGGATCTTCACACTGAGATTTAATGTAGTTTTGCACTAATTAGAATCTGAAAACAAAGCATACTCATTAATGAAAGGTGTAAATAGGTTAGGAGATTGTCATTAATTGATATAAGATGCTGGATAATGAGCACCATAATGTATGACTGTGATGTACACAGCTGTATACTGAGAGACAAAAGGCACAGATATGGCTTTAATGGCACGTCTATATTTACACAGAGTGCTGCCACTCATTTGTCTGTCCCCAACAGTTCCCTCCTTTGTGCAATGTAACTTAGTACATTCACTAAAGTACTGTACTCGAGTACAAATTCAAGGCACTTGTACTTTACTTGAGGATTTCCATTCTATGGAACACTCTGTATTCCCACTCGTCTACATCTCAGAGGTACATATTGTACTTTTTACTCCGCTACATTTGTCTGACAGCTTTAGTTACTTTATAAATGATCATTTTCATCCCCTCCCTGTCCAGTGAAAGCCACGTATTCCCAGATGCAGGAGAGGGGTGCTACAAACATATTATGATCTTGTAGAATATACTGCCCTGCTGTATATTAAACTAACCAAAAGTATATAAATAAATTAAAATCAGGGAACATTTTACTGCACAATGACTACTTTTACTTTTGATACTTTATGTAAATTTAGCCAGTAATACATACTTTTAAATGTAGTGGAGTATTAGTACTTACTTAAAGGTCCAGTGTGTAGGATTTAGGAAGATATGTTGGCAGAAATGGAATATAATACGTATATTTTCTTTAATATATAACCACCTGAATATAAGAATTGTTGTGCTTTTGTTACCTTAGAATGAGCCTACATAGGGAGCAGGTTTTCGTCTACCGAGACTGCCACGTTTCTACAGTGGCCCTGAACGGCAAAGTTAAACACTGGCTCAAGATAGGGCCATTTGCATTTTCACGTCAGCCACTGTAGTTTGCAACACCACCTTTATACAGTATTTTAAATTGACAGGTCAGCTTGTGTTGGAGTAGTAGACCTCTGCAGATAATTTGGCTGTCAGTAAAGACCTTGAATGTCTAAATCGTAAGTTACCAGACTGCCTCAAGTGCTTGTAAAAAATGTTTGTCCTTTTATATTACATCAATTTTGCCTCCAGTTTTAGCACTGAAGCACATTTGATGATCATTTCATTCTCGTGACTAAATCACGTTAAAATCATTTCTTGTTGATGTGTTAAAAAAAAGCCTTTTAAACTATGTGCCCTTGTTTCTCTTACTTTTTTATGCTGTTTTGTTTTTGCTTGTTTGCCTGCTTGTTTGTTGTTCTGTTGTTTTGTTTGTTCTTTTTTTGTGCTTTGTTGTATTTTAGGGAGCCTTGTGTAACATCTTGGCCAGGGGAGTGCAGATGAAAAATCCCTCTTTGGCTAATTCTGGCATTTTATACCATGTGTATTTATTAATTTGCACGGTCCTTTCGTGAGGTGAGGTGAGGTGAGGTGAGGAGATGAGACGAGACGAGACGAGATGAGACTAAACTAAACCAAGCCAAATGAAATAAGGAGACCTCACATTAGCAGGTGCTAGGCTAGCTGTTCATGTGCAACATGCCAGACAGCATTGGAGAAACACTGATTTTCAATGGAAACTGCTTTATTCAGTGTTTCTACCAGTTTAAATCGACTGGTCTGTTTGTTTTGGAGAGTAATAAACCACAGCGGATTATTTGGTTCTCAGTAAAAACGAAGTTTCAGCTGGATGCAATCTGCAATCCTCACTGCTAGATGTCCCTAGAACTGTTCCTTTAAGTAAATTTAGCTGATAAAATAAACTTTTACTCAAGTAAGGTTGTGAATATAGAAGTTTTACTTATAGTTGAGCATTTTTACAGTGTCATTTTAGTACTTCTTTCTAGGGAAAGTAAAAAAAAAAAAAAAATCCTCCTCCACCACTGCCTCCCCTCGTCTATTTTTCATCCATCTCTTTCTCACCAGACAGACAGGGAAGACTGACATTCGAGAGTTGGAAAGTATCCGAGAAAAAAAATAATATAACCATCCACACGCCCTCTAGATGAAAACATCATTTCCATCTGCTCTTCAAGCTTTCATTTGTAGAGTTTGCTATTTAATTTGATAACTGATATTAGTCCCTTGGTGTGCTGTGCAGTTGGGATTCAGTTGACTTTCCTTGAATAAATTTCAGTGTATTACAAAAAAAAAACCTCCACACTCTCCTTCCTGTGCTATATCTTTATGTTAGACAGTCTGAGCCATCATTTCTACTCTGAAATTGACTCGCTGATTAGCTGACAAACAGCTGCTCATTACCCGCTATCTCAGATGTCTCTGATTTTGCTCACCCTGCCACATTTTCCTCCTCTATCTTCGTCATCAGTCCCGGATTTCTATTTACACCCTATGGGGGAAAATGACACACATGACAAGGCTTAAGTGCTGCTGCGAAGCTGCTCCTCTGATATAAGAGAGAAAAGAAAAATTACTTTCGGACCACATCAAACCCCTCTGTTTGAATTGATTAATCAGAGATGGAGAGATGGATGGATGGAAAAATGCAAAGTAGAAGCCCAATATTCAAACCACTTTAATCATGAATCCCACAAAAGGGAGCAGGGTTTTTACAAGCTGCTGAGAGAGACAGAGAAAAAGCTGCTTTATGAAAAGCTTGAGGGCAGCAGACCATCATATACTAAATCTTTATGTCTATTTACAGTGTGAATAAATGTGATCTATGTTTAGCAACCGCTTTATCTTCATTATATAAAGGTTCTTCTCTCTGTAGAAAAGACAGGGTACATCACATTCTCTGGTTTTTAAGACAGGAATAGGTTTGATGTCTTCTTTCTTGCTGAGAGTTAGAGGAGATAACACCAATCTCAAACATAAGGCCGTAGCCAGCGGCCAGTTAGTTTAGCGCAAAGCCTGGCAATTGTGGGGGAAACTGTGCCTGTGTCCCTGTCCGAAGCACCTATCAGGACTTCTAAAGCTCACTATTCAACACATTATATTGATTGTTTACTTGGTACAAAAACCAAAGTGTCAAAACAACAATTTGTGGTTGGGTGTAGTGACTTCCTAGATTCTTGCCATTGCTGTGAGATTGGCAAGGAGAAGTTATTTTGTCTGATAAAGAAATAGTTTGCAGGAAAAGAAGGATTTTTTCTCTTAAGATGGCCAAAACTAAAAGATTTTTCAAACCTCAACAGGTGTAGAAAATGTGAGAGACCCCTGACATAACATCATCTAACGATAAATCACAGTTTTCTTCCTAAAGTGTTTGGAGAGCGACAATTCGGCCAAGCAAACAAGAGTCCTGACTCTCAAAAATGGAAGTGTCACAAATCTCTCATGATCAGTAATGCACCTAAAAGCTGGTTTGCCAACCACCATTAAAACTCAAAAGAAGAAGAGGAAGATCTCTCGCAATCAAATGTGACTTCAGAGTAAACACACATGGTGGACGACGAGCAGGAACAACTGGCTATGTTTGTTTTTGCACAAATTTGTACAGACAATTCATGAGGAAAAAAAACAAAAAAATGTGGATGAAGTCATGGAGATGGCGTAAACATGAACTGTATTATTACAATGTGAACTGGAGGTGGGTACAAAAAATGTCAGAAACATTACAAGTGGCGAATGTATGTGAGACAAAGTGTCTGTCGATTCTTAAAAAGCTGTAAAGTTAGCTGTTTTCACAAACTAAAAAAAACAAAGATGGTTAAATACTAACTGGCCCTGTTTGAATCAAGCAGCAACCTGTGTGGCTCAAAAATGAAGCCATTGCAGTTCCTTGAATGGCCACTTGATGCTGGCTCCAAATGCTTTCCCCATATACGCCAAGTAAAAATGATTGACTTTACAGCAGAAATAATCATTTACAAAGTGGTACACACCACAGCTTTAGTCTCTATAGCTAATTTCCTCATGACAACTGTATGGAGGGTGAATTTTTATGTAACTCGCCTGTTTACATTTTAATAATTTGCATAGTTAAAGGTGTGGATGCTTTGAGTGACAGGTGATAAGTTGCATCAACGCCTACATTAAGCCCAGTATACACAGTGTGATTTTGGGCTGTCCCAGATGAAAGATGACCACCGTTAAAGAAACGCAGCGATGTCTTTGGTCGTGGCTCTAAAACGGTGTTCCTACAGTACATTGAACAGTGAAAGAGGTTCAAGGATGGCTGTTGTCACGATTTTGTGATCAAAGACAGCCTGCGATAAATAGGGCTGTACACAAATATTTGGATATTCCAATATTCGTTTCTATGGGTAGGTATTCGTTATGAAAATTTGGTATTCGATATTCGTTTTTTTATTTACTTTTTTTTT
>NC_065518.1:6392140-6404871 GCF_006386435.1 Epinephelus moara | reverse complement strand
AGGATGACTAGCCAATGTGAAAATCAAAAGAAAGCATAGAATAATGTACTGAAGGAGACTGTTGTGCCATCACATTTTTTGTGGTTTGAGAGCAAAGATCCGGTCACCGCTGTGCAAAACTCCGCAATACAATTAGGTCCGAAAAAACCCCGGAGTCCGCCTGCATTCAGTAGGTGCTGTCATCGTACAGTCTGCAGACATCAAACCTGATGTCGTACCCAAGTTTATTAGATCCACTTCTCACAGTGTAGCTGCACTAAACTTATAAGATTGATAAAATCTCACAGTCTGCAGGAGGCTAATTTTACGTACAGTAACCCTGGTGTAACCCTAGAGTATAGGTGTAGCCGTAGCGGTGACCCTTTCAGTGTGTTTTCAGTTCATGACAGTTAATTGTAACATTTTGGTTGCCTAAAAAAGCCTTGTTAGCATTTAACTGTACTAAAAGACCTCTGAGATGTCAGATATTCAGTTTCTCTGCAAAGAACATTTTATTTTAATGGTTTTAAACCTGTTTTTCATGAATAAAAATTAGCATTAGCGTTATTATAGTTAACCATAGCAGTAAGTGCACTGTACTAACCAAGCTAGCAGCTAGCGTTACAGTTATCTTCACGCTCTTGTCCAGATGTGGTCACATAAAAATGGCGACTGCCAAAATGCCAAACTCGAGGCTTAAAAGCAAGAGTCAATAAATCAATGGGTGACGTCACGGTGGCTACCATTATTTTTAAGTATTATCCATTTTCACTGCAAATTCTGAACTGAAATAATTTTGATTTTTCTTTAAAACGTGGCGATTTGTAATTTGAGATCAATGCAGCCAAGATGGACTTCCAAGGGGGATGTCAAAAAGTACCCTCAACATACCCCACACCACAGGAAAATCTGGCAAGGTAACCTCAAGAACACAACTCATTTTAGTTCAGGGGCACATACAGCCCAGTTTGAGCTCCAGTGGGCCAGACCAGTAAAGCCATTACATAATAACCTTTCCATTTACAAAACAAATGATGAATCGTCTGCGATATCCTCAGAAAATGCCCACAATCAGCTTGATCCTCGTGTAGTGTGCATCCAGCAGTCTGGCGAGTTAATTAACTTGTATTTTAAAGTCCTTCAAAAACAATCAACCTTTGCAATGCCTATTTTTCTTCACTTTAAGTTTCATGTTAATGAATCATAATTACAATCCCTCAATTTTAGCCCTGGTTAATTAAGTGATGCAGTTATTAGAGTTGTATTCCAAATGACACTTGCATCGACCACTGTGTGCAAAAAAACAGCCTTGAGCAATGACTCAGTGAGGGAAAAAGTTAATAAAGGAAGACATGCAGAGACATAAGCCGCAAGCACCTGCGAGCAGACTTCATGCTGTGTGCACAGCTCCATTAGTTTTTCCATACAACAGGATAGCATGATAAAAGAAGTGGTTTACCTTGATGATGCGTTGCCGCTTACAAGCCACAGGCGCCTGTTTGTCTGTTGTTTTTCATCCTACAGCTCACTGTGGTTGTTTCCTCCCTGCAGTATTTTAAACAAAAAGAGCTGAACATTTTCCAAATCTGTTTTGTTTTTTCTTTTGGGGGATTTTTGGCCACCAACCTCTAAGTGACCACAAAGTGACAAATACACTGCTTCTTTAGAATAAAACCACTTCATGATTCAACATTTTAACTTAACTGACATAAAGCAGGAGCATCAGAAATTTTGCTTTAATTCTAAGCTCGAAAATGTTTTGATATTTTATTTGCTTCACCCTCATAAAATGTCCAATTTAATTGAATTTGATTTTAAGAAAATTGGAATTTAAGTCATCGTCTTTCCTTTTAAACTTTTCTAATCTGAATTTAAAACTGCATTTTAATCTCCACACTGCTGCTATTCACTCGGAAAATATTTAGAAATGGTGGGTGTAGTGCTCGTTCTGCCTCCGCCTCTGCTCTCCACATCTAAATCTGCATTCATACATAGATCTACTGATGTGTCTAAATCTTCTCAGAGCTTGTGAACTGCTTTTCTGTCCTTGTTCATTAAAGAAACGCTACATTTGCTTCTGGCTAGGAGGGGATATCATACCGAAACAAGCCCTGAATCAACTCAATTACATTAGCTGGTTAGCGAGCTGATTACACCAGTTAGTCGCAGATCAATTTGTCATTTTAATCCCTTTTGAGGTGGAGAATTGATGAACTGTGGGCGGGACAATAACAGAATCTGAATGGGTGGAGGTATGAAGCAGAAACAGATTAAAACAAAGAAATATCCCGCAGCATGTGTGAGGTATAGGCATGAAGATACTGGCTGTGTCTGGCTTTACTCTCATACCGAGGCTAACGAGTGAATTCTGTGTTCTTCTCAGTGCAGCACATGACAGCCAGAGAAGGTCAACTCTGTTTTTGTACCGCCCTGTTACGGCGCTAATGAACACAGTACACATGAGGACATGGTGGAGTATGTACGGCCTTCAGCTGTGGCAGGTGTCATTCAAGACGCAGACAGCATCGGCAGAGGTCCATTACAACAACAAGGTTTACCTTCACCCAATTAACTTGTAAATCATCCACTCTGTCCTTCATCTCAGAGACTGACGAGTTGCTCTGGAGGGTTAAGTGTTGGGCAATTGACCCGAGCTGCGGCTGGTTTTCTGTTCTACTATCTAATTTTATGTATTCAGCTGGCATTCCAGGTGTAAATCCTGAGCCCCGAAGACAATGACAGAAGTGCTGCCACAGGTTGTTTCAGAAGCTACTCTCATTTCTGTCGACAGGAAAAATCTATACATTTTCTTTGCAAACAGAAATGCATTTAAATTAAAGTGTGGGTTCACCCAAATCATGAAAAAGCACCCCCCACTTAACCTCTAATGGTATGTAATCATCATTGTACTTTTGGTTCTACGTGTGCAGGTTTTAAGATATCTGTCTGGTAAAAACAAGGTGCAAAGAAATTTACTTATCATACTCACAGCACAACGTTTCAAAAAATGTCTTTGTTACTCTGCATAATCAGCATATCTCACTGTGAGTTTTTAGTGGGGACTAATTTAAAAAATATATACAGTACTTGCAGCAAAAATCTGAGAGAGCGATGTCAAAACTTCCACCAGGAAAGCCCCAACTGTCTGCATGGCTCAATACTTCTGATGTAGGTACAGGGTTCCCACACATTTTCATGGACAAAATTTCAAAACTTTTCCATGACTTTAAATATATTTCCTTGCCCTACTTGCCTGGCTGGCATTTTCAAATATATCACATTCAAACTCAAAATTAAGAACAGCACTTGATCGTCAACAAAATGTCACACCTCGTTGCATATTAAAGCTACGTTACGTTGACAGCTACAGAAAATAAATTCATTGTTATGTCTCATTACTTGGAAGATTATCCACCTAAGATCACTGCAACAATAAACTTTATTACACACAACAAAATTCCAAGACTGTGCCAAAACTTCAGTCCTGGTCCTCCATTACTTTTCGGGGTTTCCCATTACCATGGAAACACTGTAGGTAAGTAAATGTTTTTATATTATCATCATTTGGTGGAATCAAACCTCTAACACTCCACATGTTGAATGTGGCACCGTTATAAATAAATATAAAACAATTCCTGTATATAAAAAAGCTGATACTAAATCATCTTACTGTGCAAACGTAAAGTGCAACACAAACATAGTAAAGACAGGGTTGAGTAGTAATGGATTACATGTTATCGGGATTATGTAATCAGATTATAAAAAATAGGTGAGTATAATACTATGATAATGCCAGATTAAATTTGAAGGAAATGCGTAATTTAAATTGGGATGACCTCCTACTCACCTGGTGGAGTAAACCCCCCACCTTACGGGCTTAATCTTTTGCAGCGGCTCAGGTTCAATACCAACCTGTGTCCCTTTGCTTCTTATCATTCCCTCTCTCTCCCACTTTTCTGTCTATATACAGCTGTCCTATCAAAAAAAAAAAAAAAACGAGGCAAAAACAGCAAAAAATAATTGCCAAAAAAAAAATAGGATTACTTGATTTTCTTTTTATTACGTCTTCAAATATGTCATTTTTAAAATTATAGAACTTTTTTTATAATCACCAGTGCTCAATGCAAAATGCATTTTTAAAATGTTTTGTGATGTTTAAAGAGAAATATATTCAGGGAAGCTCATTTATAAATATTTGTGGAACTCAAAGTCTTGTGGCTGTGTCCAAGTTTTACTATAAAGTTCAATATTTTCAACGTTTGATTTTGTAGTAATATAAAAGCATTTATATTACAAGGATGGGTAAAAAAGACCCACCCTTACAAGAGCAGACCAAAAGGAAAATTCCCAAACTTCTCGATGGCCAGTCTGCACCGGGTGTCAGAATGCATCCCAAATTATCCATGCACATTAATAACATGTTTAACACTCAGTTGGTCTTCAGTCACTGTGATGATCTGGCTGATTTTTCAGGGTGACACTGATAACTGGGCTGTTGAAAAAATTGATCATGATAAATGGGTTGTTATTTTGTATTTAGCTAACACATAAACAGATTTTTTTTCAAAGATCCCCATAATAAGTCTGTAGGGCTGGGTGATATAACGACTACGAAAAACATATTGATATATTTCAAGCAAGATATAGGCTATAGGTTTAGAAAACACTGTTTATTTTGATACAGGATCAAGTTGTGTTACATAACACATACCAGTGTGCATCTCTCCTCTCTAACACTCTCCTCACAGCTCCGCCCCACTCGCTCACAAACTCTCCAACACTCAGAGAGACACAGAGCTGCTCCTCTGTTTAATCTGTCTGTTAATTAGTGTACAGTGTGACATCGGTCTGTATGTTGCACGTGCTACACTAAATCAGTCTGTGAGATGACTTAAATGGCCACAGTGACACACGTACAACACTGTGGGCCTTCTCCACTCACACATTTGGCCGTGACGATTTCTGTTTCCATTATCAGTTTAGATACGCCATGCCATGCCGAGCTGCACCAGAGATGGACCTTTTCTGGAGCAGGTCCAAAAGCCGGGCTGCCCACCCTCAAGACGTTTCGTCTACCCTAGGCAACCCCAACAGCCCCGCTTCTCCCCCTCAAACAAGCCTGTGTGCTGTGAGACTCTCCTCCCCTCTGTCTGCAGGAGACCAGAGAGACAGGCATTTTAAAAGTCTTTGTGCACTTTTGTAGTTGAATCTCTGTGGTTTGGAGTTTAGTTTCTCTCCTGCGTCCTGTTTTTACTTTAGATGATGTTAGATGTTTATTTTACTGTTCCATGTTCGCTATCAGCCACATTAGAAGTCCTGTGAAGTTGCTGCTCGAAAACTCAACATTTCCTGATTTTGCTGCTTCACAATAAAATTTTTACAATAGCAAGGAACTTTTATTGTGAAGAATCTACAGGAAATGAAATGTGTTTATCACTGAATTAGTGGAACTTTGTTAGCAGCTTTTCTTCAACAAAGACAAGTCTCCTAACACGAGTAAAAGCAGAAACAGCCACAGTGAGATGTTGATGAACAGGCTCTTACTGCACCTTTGCAAACAGCTCCCCTCCAACAGATAAACTTCTTCCAACCGCCCTGCTGTGGAAAAACACATGCAGCAAAAATAACAGGCAACTTAAGCCATAGATTAGCTTACAGCTTGCTACTGAACATGTAGCCTAGTTTGTAGAAAGCACTGGGATATATATCGTGTATCACCATTCAGCCTGAAAACACCAAGATATGAATTTTTGTCCATATCGCCCAGCCCTCTAAGTTTGTAGTGATCACAGCATATTACAGTTGAAACATAAACTTGTCAGTTTTCTCTGGCGGACAATCCGTACTACCTGTGTTTGTGAAAAGCCAATATGAGCTGATACATCTACCAAAACTACTGCATGAGCTGACACATACAGAACTTAATGTTATACTGATGTGTTTACAAGGGACTTGGCCGTGGTGTTTACCACTTTGTCTTCTGTTTGAGCACAATTTCCTGGAAGACATTTCCAGATAGGGTTTACACGCAGTGTTAAAAATTCCCTCTCTGACTCAGATCTACTTCAACAGAACAGTGTGGTCTTCAGGGCTTACATGCACTCCCCCTCCAAACAACCGCCTCCAAAACAACACCCTTTTAATCTGAGCCACGCTTCTACACAAGTCTTCATATATCACAGGAAATTCTTACATCAAATGCTGTCTGTTAGTACATGGGAGAACATACAGAGTGGAGAGGCACAAGGAGAGGAATCAAAAGCACGTGGGTGCAAAGAGATGAAAGCAGCCGGAGGAGAGCTCAGGCAGCTTCAAAGAGAAATACCAGTGATTTTGACTCATGTGTCTTATGTCATTCTTACCATTACAAGCAGCTCAGGAAAGACAGAAATACTGGGCCTCGTGTAAGAGCTGATTAGTCTTTAAATGGCCTTACATAAAAGTTAATCGTTATAGTGCTCATCAGTATTCTCTTCCATTTTATGGTAAGAGCAGAATTTAAGAGTGCTCAGAATGTTTTCACTAACAGGAACGTCTTGTTGCATCTTCGTGCCAGCAGGAAAATAACTGTCAGAATGCTTTTAACATTATCGTTATTACACTGTTATTTAAAACCATTTTTTCTACCTCCCCTCATGCATCACATTATCAGAATCACTCTAATTATGCAAACAAATTGATTTGAAAAGGGGATGCTCAGTGCAATAAAACACAAGTTCTGCTTGGATGACTTTTTATTGCCTCTCACCATGACTTTCCTTTCAGGGTCTGTTAACTCACCCTGCAATATGTAGTCGGCAGCATATTTTTTTTATCTTAAATGTCATCAAAGTGAGCAATTTGTATACGTGACTGCAATTCCAGCACATAAGTTTATTTGCCACAAAATTAAATTAAAGTTGTTTCTCTTAGACTAAGTGTTTTGCAGCCAATGAGTTATTTCTTTCAAAGAGCAAAAATGACAAGAAGACTGTATCACAATAACCACTGACAGTGACGGACATATCCATATTACAACGGTGGCACCTCACTTGTAAACCTACGTAAAACATTATACTGTCAGGGACTTCATTTAAAGAAATCTGCCCCTCAGATTCTGTAGAACTGGTTATATGTCGCAAATATGGTCATGAACTGCCATTAAAACTAAAATTACGACCATGTGGTTGTACGCCTCCGCACACCAATGAAGTTGCACTTACAGTTAACATCTATGTCTGTGAAAACATGAATGCTTCAGACTAGGGCCGTAACGATACATGTATCTGTGTCGAACCGTTCGGTACACGACTTTCAGTTCGGCACGACCCTGAACCGAATTATTGGGCGCAGGATATTATTTTATTTTATTTTGTTTTATTTTAATTCCGTTTTTGCGAGCCGAACCATTTAAAATATCTAGTTCTCTGACGGACATAATTGAGTGACAGACCGAGTCCGACCGTAAATCTCCGCCTTCACTTTGTGCAGCGCATTCTCGCATTTTGACAACATGGCAAGTGAGCCTGACGAACCTGAAGACCCACCCGCAAACCTTAAGTCCTCCATTTGGGAACACTTTGGTTTCAGGGTAAAATACGAAGATGGAAATAAACAAGTGGACAAGACAAAAGCAGTGTGCCGACACTGCAGAACAGCGGTCGGGTATGTACTTGGAAACACGTCTAACATGCTAACGCATCTAAAGCGACACCACCCGAGTTTGAACGTTAACCGGCACGACTAGAAAAAGCAATCTGGTGCAAACTACGATATCGTCGTCGTTTAAAAAGAAAGAGCGTTTCCCTGACCATCGCGCTAAAGAAATAACCAACGCCATTGGAGTTGAGTAAAATTGTTTAAGCTGCACTTTAGATATAAGCATGTTTTGTTTACTGCACTTTAACAAAGTGGGAAAGCTAAGTAAGTTCCTAGTAAAACTGAATCTGAGCAGGCTTTAAAGCTGACCAGCTGCACTATACTTTTTATTTTAATTGAGTAAAACTGTTAAAGCAGAAATGTATATTTATATTTTTCATTCAAAAAATGTGTTAAAAAAACAGCAGGATTTTATTTTTCACTTTTATATTTCTATTTTCATTCAAACAATGTGAAAAAGCAGGATTTTATATATATTTGTTTCATTCAAAAATTGTGTAAAAAGAGTTAACTGCTGTGGTGGTATGTTTTAATAAGGTTACCAATAAGTAAAAGATATTTAAGAGTTGTCTATTTTTTTCATTACTGTACCGAAAAAACCGAACCGTGACTTGTGTACCGAGGTACGTACCGAACCGTGATTTTTGTGTACCATTACACCCCTACTTCAGACACATCCTATAAAATCAGCACAGTTTCAAGATGGGCACCAAACATTAGTGTCACCAATTCACTATCTGACCAAATGTCTCACATAATAATGGCCAGAAAATAATTTTTTTTAGAACATTATGACACAATGAAGTTGACCTTTTACCTTTTGGATATAAAATGTCATCACTATATCATTGATACTTTATCAGACATTTATGTGAAGTTTTGTCATAATTAGCACATGCTTTTTTGAGTTATCGCCAAAAACATTTTTTGTGAGGTTCACAAGAATGAGAGGGACGCAAGCTCACAGTGACCTTGACCTTTGATCACCAAATTCTAATCAGTTTCGCCTCAGAAGAAGTTCCCTCAAGGTCTTCTTGAGATATCGTGTTCACGAGAAGGAGACAGATGAGGTCACAGTGACCTTGACCTTTGATGTCAAAAATCTAATCAGTTCATTGCCAAGTGAACGTTTGTGCCAAAATTTAAAAAATTACCTTAAATGCATTCTTGAGATATCATGTTCATGAGAATAGGATGTAAGGACATACGAACAGACAGACAGACAGCAGGATGGACGGACTAGTCCTTAACATGACGCCACAGCCCACAGCTATATGGTGCGGAGGCATAAAATTATAATCTGTTTTAAAGGGACAGTTCATCCCAAAATCAAAAAAACATAACCATATCCTGGCGCAGAAAGAAGCACACATCTACTTGTGGACGAGAGGCTTGTGCAAATGACAGAGTGAGATGTAAACATTAATTGCATCCTCCTCTGCTAGGCTGTAACATAGCTAGGGCTGGGGCGATGCGTCAATGTCATCGACTACGTAAATACGTCGACACAAATTATTAGAGTCGATGCGTCAGTTCAAACAAAGAAATGGCGGCGTGCAGTGGCAGCAGCAGTGCTGTGCTATTGTACTATGGCCTACTCAAGTGCTGGAATTTGTTATTTAGGTGACAACGCCTGAACGCAACACAGGCTCCACTCAGTTGACTGTGTACACAGTGCCATACTGCAGGTTCGGGCCGGGCTCGGTTATAATTGTCTCACTCGGGTCAGAAAATGCAGCCGCTCACCTGTGTCTCTGTGTGTGTGTGTGTGTGTGTGTGTGTGTGTGCGCGCACGTGTTTGTGTGTTTGTGCGCTCATCGGGGCCGAACTCCGCCTTGCGCGTTACAGAGAGCAGAGGAGAATTGTAAACGTGCGACCACATAGAGGCAGAAATGACATAAAATAAGGCTATTTAGCTAATATAATGGTAGGGGAAACACTGATGTTTCAATAAATGTTAATGTTAATAAGAAATGTCTTGGTATTCATATTTTGAAATTGCCTCATTAATCAAATAATGGAAAAATAATCGACAATCGAAAAAATAATCGTTAAACTAATCGAAAAATGAATCGTTAGATTAGTCGATTAATTGAAAAAATAATCGCTAGATTAATCGGTAGAAAAATAGTCGTTTGGGACACCCCTAAACATAGCTAACTAGGTCAGTGGTGCTAGGTGAGCTAGAAGTAGATGCACACTTTAACACTTCAGTGGATACTGTTGGCGCCGTGTTGAGCACCACAAGGCAAGTGCTATCTAGTTTTATTATACTGGAGAAAAGGCAGAATATCTACGGCTGATATCTCCAACACTCGGTAAATCACACCAAAACTAGACTGATAAATAGCACTACAGCTAAGACGAAAAATATGTATTTTTAAATTTAGGGTGAACTGTCCCTTTAACAGTTGGACATCTTTNTATCTAGTTTTATTATACTGGAGAAAAGGCAGAATATCTACGGCTGATATCTCCAACACTCGGTAAATCACACCAAAACAATCTAGACTGATAAATAGCACTACAGCTAAGAGGAAAAATATGTATTTTCAAATTTAGGGTGAACTGTCCCTTTAACAGTTGGACATCTTTCCTTGGCTGTGCCGTTATCAGCTGCTCAACAAACTGAGACATGAAGCCATAAGCCTCTAGGCCATGAAATCAATTTTAGTTTTATTAAATCTCCATGAAATCCTCACGTTTCTATCGAATTATGATTGGCTTTCAGACAATGAAAAAAACAGGAACCACCAAAGACTGAGACTCTGCCTTAACTGGGTTAATGGTGAGACACCAACCTGCATATATCTCTTGCTTAATTGTACGTTTCCTGGCCGAAATTCAACTTTTCATCATGTGTTTCCAAGTTTTAATAAATGATGCATTTCTTCTTATTAGAATTCGACAAATCATGAAGTTTGATTATTTAAATAATGAGCTGGACAGTCATTTCTGCCAGCTTCAATCAACTCCATACAGCACTCTCACATCCAGACTGTGGTCGGACACAAGCAGTACATTCATGTTATTTTTCCCCAAGCCTGTATTATTACCACTTTCTGACAAGTACTTAGAGACTGAATAAATAACACCATCTTTTAATGAGGGTGACTGCCGTTCATGATTAACCCCAACATATCTGCTCCCACTCTCACTATAAACGCGTTCAGTTCCACTCTGCCGCCGCAGTGATGGTGACAGTCCCTGAGAAATCTATAAAGCCACCAGAGTCGTCCTGAAAGGCAACAAAGATATACTTGAAAGCACCTTTGGACATTAGCTAAATGAAGCAAAGCCTGCCAGCTTGTTCCTGCAATCAACTTTTCACTGCTGCACAATCAAGGAATGAGTGATTCTGCTCTGCTAAAACAGGCCCAGAACAATCCAGGAGACCAAACAATGAATTCCCACCAAGCAGCAGTCAAGGAAACACGTCTCAAAGAGACAAACGATGGTATTTTAACTAGAGGAAGATGCTAATCCACCGTTTTAGACTCCATTAGTCTGAGTCAGAGTTCTCATGCGTCTTCTTGACAGCGTTCTGCGAGTGAAATAAATGCTTTCAGTAGATTTTGCAGGACAGCAAAGAAAATGAGAACTATATTTTTTAGCTGGAACAAATCAGAACATAAAATAATAATTTCCATATCACTGATAGAGTGTAAAACTAATAATGGCAATATTGATGATGGGGAGTGATCATCACTAACAGCTGGATGATCATTTTTGCTGACGTTGCTGCAGCAGGGACTTATTCAGTACATTCACAGGAACAATGTGACTCATCTCTTTGGATTAATGCCATTTAAGATATATTGCCTCCGAATGCTGAGCATACAATACTTTTTTAATATGAAAATGTTTCCCTCCTGGGAAACTACTGTATATTTTATCCTAAAGGCGGATGTCAGTCGCAGACACACCCTTTAATCTGATTTTTCATGTGCAGAGCATTACGTGCATGAGAACTGTAAATGCATCTGTTAGGGTCTCTGCAGAGCCTCGCCTTAGATGAAAAGTGTGTCTCGTCACAGTGTGTCTCTCAGGGTTTTAAATCAGTCCGCATTCATCTCAGTCACATCAGCAGTTTGGAGCTCTTACTGCAAAACCTGGAGGTAACCTGACATTCAGTCCAGTTCATCTAATCAACAAAAATGAGGGCTGTATCATTATATCAACAGTAGTTTTAATTCAAATGAATTGAAATTGATTGGACGCCATAAGCAGACCAAGACCAGATCAATAACAGTGATCTGTAGTCCCCAAAGACTCAGTTAACATGCTCTGTTTGCCTCAGCTTATTGAGTGAGAACTGCATGAGCTGAGCTTCATCATCTCTCCTTCAGCAGGGCAGAACAGACTCCTAACTCGTGTTCGATACCATAATGAGGTCTAAAGCATCCCATTCATTATCACATTTAATGCCTTTAGATTGAAAGTAGATGCACTCAGAGATCAATAGAGAACATCGATGGTTCGATTCTGACACATCTGAGGAACGTCTCTTGACCAGTGAGGGGTGTGTTATTTCTAAACAACCTTGTTAGAGCTTTGATTGGGTCTTGAACTGGGAGGAGCTCAGAAGTAGGCTTATTGTGTTTACTACTCAATCAATACTGTTTGCTTCAACACTACTCGCTTGAACAAACATCAGAGCAACAACTATTATAACTATAACTAAGATAAACAATCGATCATATTCATTGATTTTGTCACCTCACTCTCAGCTGGTCTAAAAATAGCCAGTGGTGGCTCAAGGGATCAATATCACAGTGTCTGTCAATCTGTCCACCCCTTTGATCCAGACTGAAATATCTCAGTAACTACTGGATGGATTACCATGAAGTTTTTGACAGTCATGGTCCCAGGAGGATGAAGCTTAACGACTGGTGTTCCCCTCACTTTTTCTCTTGTGTCAAAGACCCTTTTAGGACGGACATCACGATGACGTCACTTCATTAGCTGGAGGCATAACACTAAAGGAAAAGGAAACTGTTCAAGTGTCATCCTCCTTTGTAAGATTGGCTTCCTGTGACATCATCCATCCACTGAGTGAGAGCATACGGGTCGGCCAGTCTGGTCCCGTTGGTCAGCGTTTACTTATTCAAGTA
>NC_065518.1:6359310-6391648 GCF_006386435.1 Epinephelus moara | reverse complement strand
TGGGAGGAGCTGTTGATGACGCCGCACGTGCGACCCACTGGCGGTGGATAAACAGGAAACAGCTGATAGCAGGAACTAGCGAGCAGCTAGTAGCAAGAGGGAAACACAAACCTGACAGACACTGTAAAGATGAGCAACTGGGGAGACAAGGAATTGCACGCCTTCCTTGCCCTCGCAAACGAAGAGGCCTTAACTGTCAAATGACGGGAACAGTGAAGGACGGGCCGACTTATGAGAGAATCGGCGAAGGACTGACCAGCCGCGGCTGTCGGACCCTGGTCTGAGCTGGTTGATGCTACACTATGATTTGGCCGGTCTGTGTTCAAGGGGCAGGACTTGGCGATGGGTCAACTTGAGCCAGGATGAACCCTGTATTGTCTGGATCAGTTTTGGTGTTCAATGTATTTGCATTCAATCACTGGACAATTAAAAGGAAAAGTAATCTTCTTAGGAATGTTTTAAAATAAACATTACAGCTAAACATTAAAGTTGTACAGCAGTTACCATGTCACAGTGTCAACGTTATTAAGGACAGGTATCACTGGCTTTTTTTTGATACTGGTGTTGATATAGAAAACAAGAAAGAAATAGAAAGTAAAGACAAATCTGAGCAGACATTTGATGCCAGCTTTCAGCACTTGACAATTTAATTCTTGGGGCACATTTTATTTCAATAGCATAAAATTATTAAAGTTTAAAACCAAGGTCGAACTCTGACGAGACACCAATTTCCAGAGCAAACCTAATTATTAATTGATTGTAAATGTTACATAGAAGTGATTAAAAGGAACCAGAGGGTAAACTATATTAAATTTGATTTGGGAACAAATGCCGTCGGGCTGATTTGCTTCAAAATTAATAGTTAATATAATAAAAGTTAATATTTTTATTTCATTCCAATTTGCTCAAGGTCAGTTTGGGATCCTTTTCCATCACACTGCCTGATGACACTTATTAAGGTGCTCGCTGCTCAAGCTTTAGGAGAAACATTTTGGACCCCCGCAGATTGCCTCGGGTACAATAGGTGAGCAGAGGACAAAACATTGAACCTGACTTATCAGGACACCTGGAGGAAACCTTATCAAAGCCACACAGTCAGATGTCCACAGAAAATGATGAAAACATTACATCCTTTCACCTAACTTGCTCCAAGTTATGAAAAAAAGAGTGATGACTGAAAGTTCTTGTATTCTGTTGAGGGTGGGAGGATTAAAGATTGAGAGGACGCAAGAAGATGAGAAGAGAATGAGAGAGACGATCTGAACGAGCCCTTGCAGTGGGGCAGATTACTTGCGTCTATGGTGTTCACACAGATTTCATGAAGCTAATATCAAAGCAACAGCTGGAGGAAAAGGCCACGCGGAGACACATGAGGACAGCCGCAGAAAGGGAATGAGAAATGCAATCTACGTAACAGAAGAGCAGCACGTGTGTGTGTGTGTTTGCATGTATATATTCATGCACAGCTCAGCACTCACCCGCCCTCTGCCTCTTTAACTTTAAAGGAAATTTTCTGGGGAAACTCAGTGGGCTAATATTTTATACAGCAGCAAACTAAAACCTTGGGATGAATTCAGAAGCCCTCTGATTGAGAACATCTTAAAAAATGCAAACCCCATCAAAGAGCTCCACTCTGAATCCATATGAAGATGCAGCTGGCTCTCGCTGAAGCTTCTTTTTAGCTCTCAACAGCTACTTTCTTCTCTGGCCTTGATGTAAACCCTGCAGCTTTTGGTTATTAAGAGCTCTTCCCATTCTTAGAAAAAAATGCTTTGCTGTCACCATTTCCTCAACCACATTTTTCTCTGACAGGGGACGTATGTTTTTGTTTAACTTTACATTTTGATCGTCTGTTTATTGTTCTCATTACTGTACTAACATTATGTAATATGTTTTCTACCAGTAATTTATTTGGTCATTCTGGTCCGTATCTCAGCGGTGCATCTTAAGACCATTTAATACTGTAGCAGAAGTAATTTCCTGTGGAAGATAATCTGCCCTAAACTAACACAAGAGTTCATGTTAGAGAAGACTGTTTACATTGGGCTTTACTTTTCTGTTTTTATCATTAAAATGTAAACTTCTGTATTTTTACACCCTGTAGTCTCATGTTTTCATGACTAATAGAGACAAAAACTTTTGAAATTGGTCCAGTACTGAGAGAGGCTGCAATGTAGTCCTTACTGGCAATTGTGCAGCACCAATTTAAGTCCTTTAAAAGAGCCTTTTTTCGCCACTGACAAGCTCAGATCATTCGGAGTATCTAACAACACTATGGAAAACAACCTACAGAGAGACATTTTCCGTACCTTTCGCTGGTCTGTTTGTTACCTTGACCAAGTCTCGCCCAAGGAAACGATCTGTTCTGAAATCTTGTGGGACATGACTTGTTTCACGAAGAAGTGCGGAAAAGTAAGCAAGAGCTGGAGAGAGGAGTGTCAGGAAGAGTAAAGCCTAGTTCACATTACACGATTTTCACCACGATTCTGATGTCGCAGAGGATCTTGAGATCCACCTTGGGTCGCAAGTGAGTCGGCAGATAGTCTGCCACGACGAGTCCTCATGTGTGAACAAGCCTACGAGCAAGTCGCCCCCTCGTCTGTGACTGGGACTGGATATCTGGCATGCTAGAAAACTGGAGAAGTCTGACACGACTGACAAAGAGCATCAGCCAATGAGAGGTGGGATACGTCCTACGTCAGCACGCAGGAGGACGGAAGAAATGTGAGGAGGACAAGCCGCAGGGTTGCCAGGTCCGCTTATTAGCCGCAACTTGCTTATTTGGGCTTGCTCTCTAAACGTCGCCTCTATATATATCCGTCTAATAAGTTATTTAAACGCATGACAGTATGTCGGGAGTTGCTTCTTTTGGGCTTGTTTCCATAGCCCTGGTTGCTTGTTTCTCTCCCAAGATCTGGCAACACTGACAAGCCGGCAAGCAACAACAACAACAATGGCGGCGTCCACAGGATCACGGGGAGCGTGTTGTGTTTGGACCCAGGCCCTGGAGGCAGATCTGGGAAGAATATCCATGCCTTTACAATGTGTCGTCTCCGAGTTAAAAACCATAGTTTGGTGACGTCACCGCGTTATCTGGGGCTCTGTCGGCGAGGGCTCGGTGGAGAAATCTCGTGTGCACACACAGGTCGTAACGCAGTTGGCGAGACTCCCGATGACAGAAACGCACGTCACCAGGTATGAACACTCAAAATATTACGATAGTCTCCGCGACACAAAATCAGGGTGAAAATCGTGTAATGTGAACTAGGCTTTAGTTGTGTTGGAGGAGAGAAAGCTTCTTGTTATCTAAAGCCCAGTTCAGACCAAAGATTCACGACGAGACAAAACAGTTTTAGAACATTGCAGAGAAAACGTAAAGCACGTCACCTGTTTCTACAATCAATCAGCTTGTAGTGAAGTCCGCTGGTCAAGTCAAAATGACCACAGACAGCATTTTCACAAGAAGCCACAAATTATATTCAGCCACAAAATAAGTCTGAAAAGCTGCAAACGGAACGGAAGTACAGATAGTTGTTGCATAGAGATGATACCCTGTCTCATCAAGTTGCATTGGTGTGAACCAGCAGGTTTTTACAATGTTGCAGAACAGCGCGTTGCAAGTAGTTGCATGTTTCAACTCATCTCATCACAGATCTTTCGTCTTAACTGGGCTTTAAAGATTTTCAAGATCATGGTTGAATATTGAGCTGATTTTGACAATGCAGGGCTGTGAGATTTTAGCACAAGACTTCTCCTTGTCCGACACTTAACAGTCTGAGCCTGTCAGTGGCAAAAACAAGCACTTTTAGTGGAAATAAATTGACAGTACATTATTGCCAGTAGGGATTACATTGCAGCAGGGTTGTAAAATAGCACCAACCACCAGCCAAGTGCTGGTAAAATATGCAGGTGGCTGCCAGATTTGTTTCACTTACCAGCCAAAAAAACAATGCTGATCTATTGAGTGGCGGGTAGATCTTGGAATCCAGCAGCCTCAGTAGCAGGTTGACAAGGAAGTTAATTTTCGCCGCGGCAGCTGCTGCAGTCTCGACCAATTTCAAAAACTTGTTTCTCCATTAGTCACTTAGACACAAAAACATGGGAAAATAGTGTTCAACAATACCAAAGTTTCCCTTAAAGATGGTGCTCTATTATAAAGATACAATATTGGTTGTAGAGTTAATTCATCAGTGGTATCATTTACCATACTTTCATGAGAAAGGGCTTCAAAAAAATAACATCAGATCACTCAAAGCAGGGCTGCACCATTATAGCCAAAACGATGATCACGATTATTTCTTACAATTATTCATCTTGTGCTTCATTCCTGCTAATGGACTCATTTTTGCAACAAAAAGACCTAAAGTTCAGCACAGCTGCAATGGATATGCCGGCAGGTTTTTTTTTTTGTTTGTCTGCTGGTTTTGTTTCATTTTATTTAACCATGATGTGCTGCAGCGTCGCTTTCTTGGATGTCTGAGTTTATGCTGGACAAGGACGGGGATTAACAGTCACAGTATGGTAATGTCAGCGATGTTATTCTTGCCGACCTACCTGCATTCATCATACTACAGACTGTGGTGCTTTTCAAGTGGTTTAATAAGTTGTGTTGCTTTGCAGCGCAGACACAGATCTCATGTATTCTTTGCATGTGAGGCTGCTGCTGCTGCAGGGTGCACGCCCAGCAGCATGACAGCTCTTGCTCAAAAGTATAGACTGGCTGTTGAGAAAGCGCTTGCTTTTAATACGCAGTGGAGTTTTTGAAGAGCAGAGCACACATTTATAACGTTGATACCGCAGTCGATCATGTCCAATTAATGATGGGAAGCCAAAATCTTGATTGTGATTAATATTCGATTAATCGTACAGCCCTAATTCAAAGTATGTTTTAACTATGGCTGGGGGCAATCTGCATGGTATCTGAACATAAACAAATCAGTCCCAGAAGTTAGAAGCAAAAGGAAAAGCAAATATACAGAGCAGTGTGTATGCTGGAGCTGCTTCAATGACAATAAATGAAGCAGTGACTTTGAGTGAAATTTAACATTCAAATGAGCCTCATGAATTCTCATTAGCAATCACAGACATTATGAATACATGTGTCAGCTGTTAATCAATTACCACATTATATAAACAACAAATTGATTGTAAATAAGCTGCAGCTGTGGAAAAAAAGTTTATTAACAAATGCTGTTTGACATTATAAACTACACTTAAGCACTTTTAATTCAGACAACAGCAAATAAGCTACTGCATTATGGCTGCTGCTGGTGGTGCAGTCTATTTGAAAGTGGACGCCAGTACTTCATTAGGTATTAAATTATGAACACTGCAGCCTCACAAACATAGTACACCAGTGTATTTTAATATAGTTTTAATGTGTAATAAATCACTGGCTGCATATAAAGAAATAAGATTGTAATTGCAGATTGACCTTTTGGTTCTCTGGCAGAGCGGAGCACAGCGTGGGTCAGCTGGAGGCTTCTTGTAGGCTGTTGGATGAAGCCAGGGCCGCTAGAGGTTTGACTGGCGCTGGAGGGGCAGCGATAGTAGGTGAGAGCAGAGCCAAGGCCTGCAGAGAATGAGTGTGTGGACTCCTGCACTCCCTCTGGTTCTCTATCATGCTCTGCGGGTCCTGGCTCTTGTCTCACCTTCAGCAAGCTCCTCTGACCCAGGCTGTGCTCGGCTCCTCTGCCAGAGAACCAGAGGGAGGGCATGAGGGCAGCAAGTTCATGTCCAGGGCCCTCTGTTGGCTTTCCTCCAGCGTCCACATACCCCTGGATGTAGAGCTGTGGACTGTGGTCTGTTTTTTATGGGATTTCATAGCCCTGTGGTCCCTCCACCACTCCTGCATATGAGACTAGCTGGGAGGAGAGCAGACAGCAGCTTTGAGGACGAACCTCCAGTTAGCGGCTACAGCTACTTAAATTCAGACAGCACAAACCCAAACTCCCCACCAGATCTGCAAGCTTCTGTTGCTGTCGTTACACAGGTTAGACCCAGCACTGCCGCTGGCCTTTAACCTGCTGTGACCCCTGCTGAAAGGTTAGTGAATTAGCTCTGGCTGAATTTGAGTTGCTTCAGCAAGTCCGTCTCAGCCTCTCCTCACGGCAAAAGTAGTCTCATAGGCCTGGAGTGAGGTAGAGAGCAACCGCAGGGTAGCACTAGCTAACTAGCTGCTAACGCAGTTGGAATTGCTAACGCAGAACAACGCGCAATGTTTGACTTCGCCCATGTTGAACACAGCAACCTCCTAGAACCCTCGGTTTGCGCCCAGTCTTCTGTCTTAGATTTAAGCAACAAATGTACTTTAGTTAAGTTTAGGGAAGATCCTGATTTTAGTTAAATGTTAAATAAGAAAAATAATAAAATAAAAAATAAAAATAAAGAGTAATGTTGTAGTCACTACGAGTCAATACGGTATCGCAGAATTGTCTTAAACAACTGAAAAACGTTTTGCTGATATATTCGGTATTAACATTTTTGCAACTTGCCAAGTACATTCATCAGCTACATGTTTTGTTAATAGAAAACGTAATTCGTTTGGCACTACGATCCCCTAAAAACATATTTTATGAATGGAAACTCTAGGAGACAGGGCTGGTTCCATATACATTTTTTCAAAGACGCAGTTGAAACTGATGAAGTATCTGCTATGTCAATAGCAACGGAGGCCATTTAAACATGTCACTGAATCATCACTGAATGTTGATCCTGAATAATGAAGAGGTCCATCTGACATCGCCGCTAACCACTTGGCAGACGGGTGTTTCTTGGCCCGACTACAGAGATGTTCCATCTTGAGCACGACTCTGAACACTTAAACTCGTAATGGAAATGCAAAGCAATATGGCATGGTTTGACTGGGCGCGGCCACAAGTGCAGACAGATTAGTCATTTATAATTTATCTGAATGCAGAATTTTAAAGAGAAAACATTCCCAGTCAGTTTTGCCAGTTAATGATGCAATTGAGTGTAAATATATGTGTGAGTATTTTATTCTTTGAATGGGCTGCTTTGCTAAGTGGAGGTGGAACAGAGGATCCATTTATGGAAAAAAAACAGCAATTTCTCCTGCCAAAAACGGCAGCCATTAGTTGCTAAGCAATGAAACCAGGCTAATTGGCTGCTTAGCCGGCGGACTAACAAAGCCTGTCTTGAGTCATACTTCCGTCAGGAACAGTCGCTGTGAAGTCAAAGCCATTATTATCTGTTGCAGTTATATTTGGTGGCACAGGTGCCGCTCCGCTCTGCTCTCTCAGGTGCTGAGAGCTGTATCGTGAAAGAAAATCACCAAGGAGCAGAACAAACCCGGCAGAAAGTCATCAGCTCATATCAACAGCCTTCTGACAGGTACATGTAGAAACAACAGGCGGCGTGGACGTTGCCGACACCTTGAATGGACCACTAGTGATAGATGATTGATGTGCCTGACCTGGACTGGTCCTGATGTAACTTAGTGCAATGGTCTGTGTTTCTGTTAATGCACAGCAGCTAATGTCATGTGGCGTGCCTCTGCAACTCTGCCTGGTGAGCAAAATACAGTAATAGTGGATCTTTGTTTGCAGTATCCCCACACTTGGGTACTATGTTAGTTTCCTGTCATCATCAAACAAAACCAATTAGAGCTGTAAATGGAGGAGTAGATGACTAATCACTGCAAAACTGTTAACCATTCTCTTGTGTCAGCTCTTCCGATGTGAGCATTTGCTGATTTTGTTTTACATTGTTTTTAAGTTATTATCTTGGACTATTAGTCTGACAAAAAAGGCATTTGAGGACTTCTGCTGTGTTCTGGGAACATGTCATTGGCTTTTTTTACTGTAGTATTTTCTGACACTATGCAGATCAAGTACATGGATTAACTGGCAGATTAATCTATGATGAAAATACTCGTTAGCTGCAGGCGGGTGACTAAATGACAACAAGGGAGGAGGATCCTTGGCAGTGGTGGAGTGTTTTTTTTTTACTCGACTACACTTTTAAGAATGCACTCGTTACTCGTTACATTTACTTTCAGTCTACCTTATGCATGCGCTACTCATATTGGGTAGCTCATCAGTAGAGACAGGTAGAGAGGAAAGGTCATCAGCAGGCGGTTGTATTTGGCTATGCGGTGTTACTATGGCTACTACAGCAGATGGAGATGAAGATTCGCCATCAGATCCCCCATGGCCATACCTCAAGTCCATGTTTGAAGTTTTTGAGATGAAGAATCACTCGGTGTGTGTGTGTGTGTGTTTGTGTGTGTCTGCATAGACAGCAATGCGTTGAGATTTTTTTTTTTTTTTTTAGAAAGTACTTAAAGTTAAGTGTTTTTAAAAGCAAGTACTCTTGTGCTTTAACTCCAGTAATAATTTTACTCGGCAACTTTTACTTGTATTGGAGTAATATTTGACCAGGAGTTGTGTACTTCGTCCACCACTGGTCCTCGGTGCTCTATAACATTTTTTTTAAATTATCAAATCAATTATTTCAATCAATTAATCAGGGTTGCAACAGTATGAGATGTTAAGGGCACAATATCCGTCTCAAAAAATATTGTGATTTCACGGTATACCACAATTATCATAGTACGTTTATAATAAAAAATTATAAACCAGATTAAAAAAAAGAAAGTAATTATGACATATTATGTAACTCAAGCATGTTAGTTTACATGTTAGCAGCAATACAGAATGTTAAAATAACTACTAAATGAGAAATAACATCACCCGTGAGCTTTTAAATAACGTCCTATGACTATCAACAATTAGCAGATACTGTAGGTGCCCCACTTTGCAGCCAGACTGCTCCTGTCTGTAACTTCAACTCACACACACTCACTTATATCAGCCCACCTGAGGCTGGGAAGTTTGTGTGTGTGTTTCTTTTTGGGGTCAGTGTGTGTTTGTAAACCAGAGGTAACCGCACGAACAGGCAAGGTGGTTGTAGCTGGAGGACCGGATCTGTAAAACCATGTTGACGTGTAAATGATTACATGTTTTTTACATTGAGGATTAAAGTTAGGAACAACAAACACCTTGAGCTGCAAATTTTTTCTGGTGCATGTATGTGTGGCATACGTTGACAAGTCTGACAAGCACTGGAGGTGAAAAGGAGATGTGCATGTGCAGGTGAGATAAAGCAAATGTACATGGTATGATATGTGTCAATTTTCATACCATGGTATACTGTGACACTAGCACACTGCTGCAGCCCTGAGGACACATCCATACTGATGCGATTTCAATTTAAAATGGTGTTTTAAAATGATCTTCACACACATGAGCATCTCTTCAGAAATATTCTCCAGCTATACTAAGACGCCTGAAAATGCATATCACATGACCATTCGTGTGTACTGGACTTTGCTTGGACCAATGACAAGGTAAAACCGTTAATAAAAGTAACACATGAGTATAATGGGGTTTCTCCATCGGCACTTTTGGCCATGCTGAGACAAACCATGCCACAAAAATGTGCGTCTCCTTTGTCAGTTTTAACATGCCGAGCTGTGCCAAGCTGCATCCATGATGAATATCTCTGGCGTAGGGCCAAAAGCACACCTGATGGCCTCCAAGCAAGCAGCAGTGACGTCTCGCCAACTGCAGCCAGTCCCTGAAGACTCCCCTCTCCTCCTGAAACGTGTGCTGTGAGACTCAACCCACGCCTGTCTGCAGGAGAGCAGAGAGAAAGTCTCTGTGTGTTCAACTCTCTGTACATTTGTAGCTTCTAAGTGAATCTCTGTGGTTTGAAGTTTGGTTTTACTCCTGCGTCGTTGTTTGTACGTTATTTGCTTTATTATACTGTTTCATGTTCACTTTCAGCTGTATAGGAGTCATGTTAAGTTACTGCTGATGAATAACTACCATTTATGGAGGACATTTATTGTGATGAATCTACAGGAAATTAACAAAAATAAAAACAAGTCTAGAAATACCTCAGGAACGAAGAGTAAAAGCATAAACAGCCACAGTGAGATGTTGATGAAGTGCTGCAGACAAACAGCTCACCCCCTGCAGGTAAACCTCTTTACCTACATTACTGTGTGAGGGAAAACACCGGCAGCTAAATAACAGGGGACCTTTAGCTGTGTATCAGCCCACTGCTCTTAAATGCAATCACTCAAGACAAGCCATCATCAGTTAAAGAAACACCTTCAAGCAGGTAGCCTTGTTGTAATGGAGACGCAAATCCCTGCTGTGCTGGGTTGAGTCATACCAAGTCAAGCCAGGCCAGCACGTGTGTGGAGAAACGGTATAAGGCAGTCAAGGCGACGGACAACAGATTGGGAGTCGCTGCAAAGCAAATCTGCAGCATATAAGAACAGTACTGGGAGCGAGGGAAAGCCATGACAATGGGAACAGAGTACCTACACAAGAAAGATGAACTCACAAAAGGAAGGAAGACCTCGCTATAATGTTTTGGCTTGACATTTAATGACTGATAAGTAGGGATGTCCCGATCACATTTTTTTTGCATCCGATCCGATACCAGGTCCTTCATTTTGAAGCCAAGTCCGACACTGAGTCCGATCCGATACTTTGCAAAGCATTAAGAAAGAAAAAAAAAAGAATGCATCCAAGTTGTCCCATAAGGTTTGTTTTTATTTAAATAGTATCCAAAAAGCTTATCAGGTTTTCAGCAGCACAAAATGTAAACGAATTCTTAATTGTA
This sequence comes from Epinephelus moara, assembly GCF_006386435.1. Taxonomy (NCBI): domain Eukaryota; kingdom Metazoa; phylum Chordata; class Actinopteri; order Perciformes; family Serranidae; genus Epinephelus; species Epinephelus moara. The sequence goes on along the minus strand of NC_065518.1, from coordinate 6,380,989 downwards.
AACAAATTGTCTCTCCAGAGTTGCCGTAGGGCTGTGGTAGGCGAGGTTCTGCCATAAGGTGTGGCTGTGTTGCTCGGGATAAAGAGAGAAGCGGTGGCCACTGAACCTGTTGTCTCGACTCCTGTCCGTTTATTGCTCATTAGCTGCACTCAGTTAGGCGAACCCAGGACGCTTGGTTACAATACATTGGAAAGCGGAGGCAAGAATGAACAACATAGATGAAAAACCTGGCCATTTTTGTTGTTTTGATTCCTCCGATCTTTTATTACCGATTCCGATTTTGTAAAAATAAGGTGATCGGTGCTGATATCCGGGGATCGGATCGGGACATCCCTACTGATAAGATTAAAACGGGAAACAAACCTGGGTGTCTGCTTCATTGTTTTTAAAAGTCTCCGTTTCCACCTGTCAAAACTAAAATGCAACCCCCGAGTTTTTAAACTAAAATTGAGATGAACAACGTTTTCAAAAGTCTGGATAGGTGTGGATGTAGCCTAAGAGTTTTTTTAAAAATTGGATATAGCTGCCGATATTGCTTATTTAGAGGGCTGATCCCGACTTAGAATTTTCCCAGTAAACCAATAGTCATCATTTAGGGCCAATAGTTGACTAGTCGTCCGCATGTTTACGATATTTATGAATTATTAAAGTATATATTTTGGGCGGGGCAACACAATGGTTTGACGCTGTGGGCTAATGGGCATGTAGCTACTTCCATGTTTCAGATGATACGTCATGTTTGTAGTCGACCAATGAAGATGAGTTTACATATCACCTTGGGTTCGTCCTTCACCTTCTCAAAATGATCCCACACTTTGGATTTCCTGCCCGACATGTTATTAACTAGCCTGTGGAATAACCGCAGGTACCAGCCCTGGAAATTAACCTGACTCTTGTCTGACTGCTGAGCGAGAACACTTCCTGTGTCTGTCCTTTCAAATTAAAGTCACACATGGTCCAGTCATATAAATTTTGGTTTATTTTGACAAGGCGCAGCTCCTAATAGAGATTCACATTTGTTTGTTTGTTTGTTGTTGTGCAACTAAGTGAAAAATGAAATTTGCCAACTATTGACCTTTCTGGTCGACTAACTTTTGGTCGACAATTAGGGAGCAGCCCTACTTAACCATCAAATTTATCACATTTCTGTGACCAGCATGTACTGGTTGGGGCAATCAGTGATGATGATGAAAAGTTAAATTGTCAGTACATTAAATAGATATACAGAAACGTGCTTAACACTTGTTGAACTAGTTGCAGCAGCCCTTGTTGTGATACATGCCGTGGAATACAAGAACATGGACATCAAATCCTTCAACACTCCTTCACATTCACTTTCATGTTAAATATTGTCAATCTCTTTTAGTTCAATGGGTCATTCTGTGATATTAAAGACTCTAGGAATGGACTATTTTACCTTTTCTGTCCTTAGCTGAGAGTTCTGAATCCCAGGACAACAAAACACACTACATAGTAACCTAATTTAAAATGCTGTGTCGTATGGAGAGTTACATATATGTTTGTTTGCTTCTGTTGAAAAGCAGAAGCTAGACAAACATATTGTGGACACACAGTCAAGGTCATGCATGCACATGGATATTTTATGAACTATGCTTTTTTCTTGCTGTAAGGACACGGACATTATTTATTTACCTGCTGTAAGTGGAGTGTATGCACAGTCTGTATCATACTGTGTGTTTTTCTCTCGGCGCCCCAGACTCGAGCTTTCACTGATATCTCAGAAAGAAAATCCAATACTGCACACCTGACCACACATTTACCTCACCCAGATACACTGCCTGCCTGACACGGACTTACATAAAACACGCACACACTCACACTAACTCACACTTTCATTAACACAAGGTCAGACATTCAGAACACGCACAGACAGCGCTCGGAGCATGCTTAAAGGTGTACAGTACATGTGGCTCCACCAAGCTGCCAGGCTCCCTCTCTGTTAGTGTCAGCGCTCTGGGTTAAAAGCCTTTAATATGAAAGATGGCGACGACAGCGGCATGAAAAAATAACATAATAGGTCTGAGAGGACAGGGTGACAGAGGAGATGTTAGAGGAAAGGATGGTGAGAGACTGGAGGGGAGGAAGAGGAGAAGTGCTGAAAGGAGAGCGAGGGGGATGGGGAGATGTGACGAAAAAAGAAAGCCCTCCAGTAACTAACCATCTATCTAGTACGACTGCAACTAATGATTATTTTCATTATTATTTTTGATTAGCCTCCTGATTATTATCTTTTGATTAAAATGGTACTCCAGCGATTCGGCGCTGCACTTCCATTCAGTTTGCAGGCTTGTGAGAGATTAAACAATGAATGGTCAAAAACGAAGCAGCAGAGGCGGAGACGTCCTCACAGTTTGGATCTAATATCAGTCAACCTCATAAACACTGGATCCTACATTTCACATAATGCACAAAACGCATTTTCTATAATTGATCAAGCTCCTCCAGAGCTCAGAATATATCATACAATAGATTTCAGATTCTGAAGTGACATGACAAGTAAATTGACCTTTATGCGGCCCTTTCATAATTAAAATTTCTTCACAAAAATTGTTTGAACTAGAAACAGAAAAGCCTTTGTGTCTCTTTAAGTAGACAACTTAAGGCCTTTGCACATTGAGTCCATTTTTTTGTATGTGTTTTTTCTTTTGGTCATCTAAAGGAAAAAAAACATTACGCAGGGAAACCTTGTACACTGAGTCTGATGCATTTTTTTTGTTCTATTCATTGGGAAAATACGCAATAAGAGACGAAGTAAAAAGACACGTTTCCTCTCTTGCCTCATTCCACTGGAGTCACCCATCTGGCTGTAGCCACTCTCTACTTGTGTCTTGCATTTGGCACTGTAGTACCTCTCTTTCTGCCTGTATGCAGTCAACACCCTCTTCCTCATCATCATCCTTCTGAATATTACTATCTGACCTGTTGAAAGTAGGCTGAGTTATGAGAGGATATTGTGCGACTGTTCCCCTCTCTTCTTGATGTGTCCTGCTGCCACCACATTTTCCTCACTGCTTCTTGGTCAAATGACTCTTTAAAGGCTTTTGATGGATGCGAAGTAAAGCAGGGAACTGAACTTGTTTTGAAACTTTGACAGATGAAAGTTGCGGAGTCAACAATTTCACATGAAAAAAACTAACTAAATGTGCAAAGGCCTTAAAACAGTTTAAATGGAGGGTAAATTTTCCTCCAACCTTTAAGCTATGGATTAAAGCCGTATACTACGTCACTGGATACGGAGAACATTTGTTATTCCACAAGAGGGTGTGCTCGGAAATGCTTTATGGCAGTGGTTCCCAACTGGTCTAGCCACGGGGTCCAGATTTCTCCTTAGTCAGTAGTACAAGGTCCACACAGTTAAATACATACAGCATCATACTTGTGTTTGGCCATGTTGTTGAGATAGTTTGCTGTCTCTGTCAAGTAGCAGTCTGTTACGCAGGAATTCCACTGGATGCGTGTCTGTTGCGGAACGTCTGCGCTGGTTATTCGCTGCGTGCTCTGCCGTCCGTCAACACCCACCGGCTGCGTTTGCTGTGCGAAGCGGTGCAGCTCCGCCAGACAGTGGGAGTCACCAGGACCCACAAGATCTCGCAAATTCACGCATAATCGTGCGATATAACAAGATGTAGTTTCTATAAACAGAACCACAAAACCAGAGGAGTAGTAGGAAGACATCTCGGTGCACCTCCATGATTAACATCTCCTCGTCCATGGTGTCAACAGGGTGAAATGACGTCTGAAAACCTCTGACCTGTTGACTTCAGGCCTGCCTCCAAGGTGTAGTGCAGGGAAATATGATCCGCCGTGAACACTGTGCATTTTATTTTGAAAATTAACCAGATGTTTTATTTTGTTTCTGTGCACGATTTCCTGCCCCCATGATCTGCTCTGTGCTGAATTGCTGCGTTGTGCTCCGGCGTCCGGCAAAAATAGAAGTCCTGCGTATCTGTTGTGGAGGGCTCCGAAACGCCGCAGCTGTGACGGAGCCGGAACGCAGCACAGCCGCAGCCGGTGGAAGCACACACATTGACTAGAATTGAAACGTATCAGCTCCGCTGCCGTTCCGGAGCGCAGACGCAACCAACACACATCTGGTGGAATTAGGGGGTTAGTGATTTCACTCTACAGCAGGAAACGGTACTTCAAAATGAAGTCTGTGCTGGAAATTTACTGTACTTCAAAATAAGGTGTTGATACATTTGTGAGTCACTTGCGGTCCACGTGCACCCACTTTTGAACCGCGACCCACCAGATGGGAACCACTGCTATATGGCAACCATTTTTAACCTATCTAAAAAAAAATGGACACCACTGATATTACAGGTTTGACCCCATATTACATGTGGTGTACTTATGAACAAGCAAAATCAGACATATGATTACAATAACTTGCAGATTAAAAAAAAAAACCTGTGACATGTACATAAAATCAGATGGTGCTACACAAGCACTGCTACAATTAGTTGGGTTTTCGCCTATCAGTTGAATTGGACTTTATATTGAGAGTATTTTCACAGCTTTACCTTGCCGTCAGACAGCCGACAGGGAACAGAAGCTGTTATCTCAAAGCCACCAGACTCTGTTGACAAAGCGCACTCATTTTACTTTTCAGAACAAAAGAATAGCTGGTGTACTGTTGTCTCCATCAGTTAGTGTGTAAGATAAGAAAATATTTCAAACAGCATACACTTAAACTGACGATTTTTTTAGGTGGCTTAAATACATTTTGCTGCGGCCCCTGTTCACAGTAGTACATTGCTTTGCTTCCCTGCTGGTAGATTTGGTTTAACAGAGACACTGGCAAAGCAACACGGTACATAAAATAAGCAAAGCAGACCACCATGTTAAGGTATGTATCTTTAAATGTACAATACAGTTACAGCTGAAAATGATAGCAGTAATAAACAGATTTGCTGATTTCACCTGTCCCTGCAACTGAAATCAACTGCCAGTTGTCTACCAGGAGGAGACTGTTGCTATTAGTGCAACATAATGGTGGTTCAGTCTATTAATTCGTAACTTCTGAATTTCATTTTTTACTTTTATGTTTTTTTTTACTACTCATTTATTATTTATTTCATAGTTTTTTGGTTGTTTTTTTTGCATTTTTTTATTTATTTGTTCTTGTGTTACACGTACATGAAATGGATTCTGTTCAATTACTAAACAGTACAACAGGGATGGGGCTCTGTTGAAGCAGAAACATGGACGGTGTATACTGTGTTTATCTGGGATCTACTGCATATTGCATGACTTAGAATACCAATATAAACACCTAGAGCAAAAATTGTTTGAGCAAAAGTCTTAAACCAAAAGATTTTCTATTCACAAAGGTACAAAAACACATTTAAGAAGCTCGACTGGTGACATATGGTATTTTTTGTTTGATAAGAGATTGCAGCTGAAATTGCACACCTACTCATTTCAGCACTACTCTCAAGGATAAAAACATTTCGGAAAACAGAGGAGAGGGTGACTCTTGTTCATACAGTCACACATCACGTATCACTGCTGACTTTGTCTAGACGACACATACAACAGGTCACATGCAATCAGGATTTATTTTCTTTCACATCCACACACGCATACAGACAATTCCTCTCCCTCTTTATCTCCAGACGAGCCTGTCTCGTGGCCTTATTTCTTCCTCTCATGCTGCTTCTTGGTGTTATTTTATTCAGCCAGAATTCTAGCTCAGAACTTGTGTTAATGCTTAATTAAACTGAAATGAATCACAGAAAGCAGGCCAAGGGATTGCTTTGCTAACAGCATGAGTACATTGTGCATATGCATCAGCTTCAACTGGAAATAGAAAAGAACTCTGTAATTCAAAGCCTCCCAGAAATGGAGCCGACAAAGGACTTCAGACCTTCCTATCTCGACCTATATGGCCAATAAAAACCTTAATACTGTGGTGTAGATAATAACACTTGGCAGAGCGGCACCTTCTTGCCAGCCTACACTGTAATAAATCAGTCGTATCACTCCATTTCTCCTCAGATGCACATTAATGACAGAGAAACTGGCTCTGAATCAAACCTATGAGTGTTTAAGCTCTAAGCACAGACGTTTTCTGTGAACAGTAGGTCGACATTTTGGCATTTTTCATTAAATACACAGTTTTCTATTTATAATATAACCCCCATGTTAGCTCTGCCACATGTAAGCTCCTATAGAATAACAGTATGTGCCGTATTAATGTGGGAAAATAACAATACATCTTATGAGTTATGGCTGCATTCTGCCAACAGGGATCCCAGCGTCGTTAAGCTGCAGGACACATGCACTGTCAAACCGCAGCTACAATCACCTGTCACCCCAGTCACACTGTGTAGCTGTAGATGTTGGAATGTGTTCTTCAGGGAAGCTGCACATTAAGCAAAGTCTACAGAAATGACTGAAGGCAAAGATCAGTGGGAAGCGAAGCGTTAAAAAGAGGTCACGTGTTGAGACGTTCTACCCTGGTGCAGATGACTGCACATTACCCACTGCCTGCCAGCCTTACCATAAAGGCAAATATGCACAGTGAAGATAAAAATGGTCAAAAGCCAATTTTAGACCATTTCATTTAGTTATTGTGCTGCTGCTTGTGTTCAGACATGATTTAAAGCTGGGGTAGGCAATTTAATCTGAGCCTCTTTGGGCCAAAAATTCTATAATAAACTTTCAGCATACTGTAATTCAAGTGCTTTGAGAGAAAATTAGACTTCTGCACCTCGCCTTGGCTCTGCTTTCAATCTTTAGAAAATCTAGGCCATGAAGAGAGACTGCGGCCAATCACAGGTCATTTCAGAGAGAGTGCTCCTATTGGCTGTTCTACAAATGCAGGTGCACATGCATGTCCCTGATGGTGAAAGATTTCAATGGCGACGAATCCTGCTGAGAACGTTTCTAATCCAGCATTGACAACAACTGCCTACACTGCAAAGCAACCCAAACAAGAAAGATGGATTTATCAAAAAGAGAGTCTGACAATGAATGAAATAAAACCATCAGTGAAGCATTTTGGGGATGGAGAGAAAATGTTCGAACGGATAAGCCTTCTGCTAACCGGAGTCAAAGGCTCATAGCTGTGACTTTAAGTTCACGTTTATTTAGCTGATGTTAGCTAGGGCCTCAAATTACAGTGTGCCCTCAACCTCACTCCCAACTAAAGACCACCTCCCTAGGTGGAGAGCAGGCAGCAGCTCCAGAGACGGACCCCAGTCAGCGGCCGCAAGAACCTGAATCCAGCCAACGCAAACCCTGATGCCAGAGGACAGCCCTGACTCCCTGCCAGATACGAAAACTTTCTGTTGCTGCCGTTACACAAGTTAGATCCCGGTGCTGTCGCTGGCCACCAGCTCACTGGGACACCCGGTGCTTGGGGTTTGTGCTTACCGAATTCAAGCTGCTACAGCTGCTAACCAAATGTCTTTCTATAAAAAGAAGCAGTCCACAGTGGCGGCTGGGGAGTCGGAGAGACTGTGGGGTGGCTAGCTTGCTAATTTTTGTTTTATTTGTGGTCTGAAAGCCGGGCAAGGAGAGGCTGAGTAAATGCATTGTGTACAAGTCTACAGTAAAAAAAAAAAGATTAAATAAATCAAAGAAACACTGGGTTACTGCATGAAGCACTTGCATATGCTCATGGTCGTCTGGTGGGAGAGGCTTAGGACAGAAAGGGGAAAACAGCAGAGGGAGGGTGTATTTTCTTTTTTTTTCTGGCAAGCTTTGTTTTTCCTGATTTCTGCCTACCCCAGCTTTAACGTTTGAGAACTTTGGCTTCTTGTGGGTTTTACACAAAGAAAAAATTGGTACCAAAATTCAGGTTTCATAGAAACACTTTTATTCATCTAAGTGACACGCAGCCTTCCTCAAGCCGGCCTTTAATCATATTCCATTGGTGTTGTTTGTCTTATAAGGACAGCTTTTCAATTTTGCATATGTCCCCTCTCACTCTTCTCCATAGATTTGTCTTTTCAAACAAATGGCTAATCTCTGAGGAAACGTGCAAATGGCACAAAGTGAGACTGAGCAGATTGTGATAGTGGTGCAGTGCGCGGCTGTTCATGTGGAATTTTAATAGGCAGCACACAATTCTTTGCGCACGCACACATATTTCCTGGAACAAAATCTCTCTCTCGCTCTGCCTGAAATGAATTCACTTTCCCACATCAGCCAGAGGAAAATGTCATCTCCAGCGAAGCCAAACTAATTTGGAATAGAATAAATGATGTACCTGCCCAACTGACAGACACTAAAACCTCTGATCCCCTGTTATTCGCTTCATTTCTTTCTTTTGACACCATGATAACCGATTGAACGGCAGGAATACACATTCAGACTCAAAGATCATCATTTCCATGCAAAAAGCAGGGCAGACGGGTAGACAGCACACTTAACGAGCGCTGAGATATAATGCCCCACAGCCGATCAATAAACAACTTGTGGAAGTGACTCATCACCAGTGCGCTCACCCTCCTCACCCCTAAGGCAAAGTGCTGACTGAGGCAAAGCTCTCCCCACGTCCGCTCCAGAACAGAAAAGCAGAGCGGTGCTGGCCCCACTCAGACACGAGTGGCCCGCTGGCAGCGAGTCCATCTCGTTTCATTGATCCACTCAGCCCGGATCTAAGAAATATGACTGAGGCCTGATTCCCTAATGGGACCACAAATGCAAGCAGTAGGGCCGCGGCCTGTCTGTATGATGTATACCAGGCAGATGGACAGGCCACTCGTCTTCTCATTGTCAGCTAATCGCCTCTCCGCCATGCCACGTGTCTCAGTCAGGCCACGGATAATCGCCAGCAGGCCGCGTGTCTCACACCCAACCCCCACCCAGCTTCAGATCGATGTCATAAATACATACATTTCCCCCTCATCCCTGTCTCCCCCGTCTCCCCTCTCTCCACTGTCCCCTTCCATCCACCTTCCCACAGGGGACAAGGCGAGTGCTGCGGTTATGGCTAAGTGTTGCAGTTATGGTTATGCACATACATTTTAAATCGAACGTATGGCCCCTTTTAGGCACCGGCATCTTTGGTGCAGCGCTACGATTCGTATTCAGGCACACGCTGCCCACAACTATAGATTATCTGCATTTGGACAGGCTCTTACAATTTATTGACTTTAATGGTCAAGGCAATATTCAACTCGGTAAAAGTGATACATAAAAAGTAACCAAAGAGAAAAGCTCAGCTCAGTCTGTCTACTGATGGTATCGCTCCACAATATTGAAAAGGTGGCAGATAAGATCAGCCCAATCAATCATGCAGAAGGGTAATATTTTTTTCCAGTACACAAATGCAACACCAGTTAATCTCAGGATCAAATCAGAGAAACTATATTAAAGTCGAGTTATTAAAGTAAATAATAAAATGAGCTTTAACTAACTGGAAAATGACAATTATGAACTGGCTCCAATTTCTTCACCTTGCAGTTTACTGTAATTTATATTCATTATCAGGCCTGGGTGCTGTACTGACATACATACTACATACTACTCCGACTACAGCATCGAACGAAGTTGTTTTATTAAGCATAATTTTAGATGACAACCAACCCTAATCATAAGCATGTTCTTCCTCTGCACACTGGTTTAAACAAAGTAGCTCCCAACCTATTTGCCTGCAGAGGTGGAACAAGTACTCGGAGCTTGTACTTCAGTTAAAGAAGCAGTACCACAGTGTAGAAATACACTGTTAGGGCCTATATCCACATAGACTTTTCTTTCTAAGCGCCAGCATCGTTTATCAATATTGTTCCCGATGGAGAATGAGCGTATGCAGCCGCCGAGAGAAAAAGTGCCACACCCACCTATTTTTTTCGGAGCACTTTGGCTTTTTTGTGCAGCTGCTCCGAGCCCTTCAAGTTGCAAATCTCAGAACTTTTCAGAAAGACGCTGGTGTTGTCACTGCTGCTCCTTTAGCTACTGTCTATCCAGCGCTGCATATGTCAGTCAAAATTATCACAACAAAGACAAAAAGCGCCTTTGTGGGAGCAGATCTGATGGACACTGATTGTTACTGGTGAGTGTTGTGCTTTTATTGCCATATGCATTGTAAACTTGTTAACTATGTAGTCAACCCTCTGTTAAGCCCAGTTCAGACCAAAGATTGGCGACAAGATGAGTTAAAAACGACAACTACTTGCAATGTGCCATTCTGCAACGTTCTAAAAACCTGACGGTTCACACCAATGCAACTAGATGAGACGGTGTATCATCTCTATGCAACAACTCTCTGTACTTCTGTTCTGATTTGCAGCTTTTCAGGTTTATTTTGTGGCTGAATATAATTTGTAGCTTCTTAAAATATGAATGAGGATACAGCTGCATTTGTAACACAACAAGCATCAGATGGACTGTATTCATAATGAATAGGCTACAATATTAAAGTAGGTAGCGCCAATTAGTAGGGCTGCTCGATTATGGAAAAAATCATAATCACGGTTATTTTGGTCAAAATTGAAATCATGATTATGCAAACGATTATGTTTTGACTTTGAAAACATGCTGTATTTATTATTTATTGCCCAAAAACTTTGACCAGAATTCAACATACCATCACTGTCATCTTGGGAAGCCCACACAAGTCGATCGACGAACTCAAACAAGGTTGGATGAGAGTAAGTGCGAGCGACAGGTGAGCGACAAGTGGATGGATCATCACAGACAGACAAAATGGTTTGTGTGTGTGCTTATCCCGGCTGTGGGAAGAATATGAAGAAGTACAACCCGGAGACCTTCCACAGACTTCAGATCATGTTACGTCACGCTCGTCATTCGACTTGTATTGACTTTCCAAGATGACGGCGGCAGGCAGTTCGGTCAATTTTGAAATTGTTTGACCTCAAAATCGTAATCACGATCACCAGACGATTAATTGCACAGCCTTACCAATTAGTTAGTCAGTGAGAATGTGTGTGTGTGAGGGGGTATAAGCACATACAGCGAGCAGCAGCAGCAACCCACCATCTGACACCGGCGAACCATGAAGACGGAAACGGAGGGCTTGGTGGGGAGGGAGCACCTGCTGTAGCAAGCAAACACACAGTCTGCAGTCATTTTGACTTGACCAGCAGACTTCACTACCAGCTGATTGGCTGTTGAAACAGGTGACAAGCTTTACGTTCTAAAACCAGCTGCTGGCAATTTGACCAGCTGAGTTGCAGGTGACACCATCAGCCGGCTTGAGTCGAGCTCAGATGGCCATTCATCGAAGTGCTAAAAGCATTTTTATGAAGCGCTGTGATGAAGCACTGCCTGGTGCCCTGACACTGCTTTTCTACCAAAGATCTTACACGTCCTTACACGCTAGAGTCATTCAAATTCAGATTTTTACTTACATTAAGGTACAAAAATACTGACATTAAAATATAGCCAACTTTAAGTACATGCAGAATGGTCCATTTTAGAATAATATATGTTATATTAACAGGTTATAATTGTAAATACATGAATGTGAGCATCATTTTAATGTTGAAGCTAGTAAAGATGAAGCTAATGTAATTGCTTTACATACCTTATCTGCTGGATGGTCTGTGAATATCCCCCGTAATGAAGTTTTATCTTGATCTGCAATACAACAAAAATTTGTTTGTTAGTTACAGTTTGTATAATATTCATCTTGAAAGTACAAAGTAACTTGTACCAAAAGTTTTCAAATAAATGTGGAGAAGGAAGTACAATATTTGATCCTCAAATGTGGTAAAGATGTATAAAGTAGCAGAAAATTAAAATGGTATAAAGTACAAGTAGCTCAAAATTGTACGTAAGTTTATGTACTTAGTGACTTTCAACCAATGAGGTGAAATCATCCGGTAATTCACATGAAAACAAACAAAGATTAGAGGAACATCTGAAAAATAAATCTAATTTTGTGTAGGATAAATGTTTCCTATCCTGTTAATCATCTCGTGACCCCTCAAATTTATTTTGTGACCCCTCAGGGCTTGTGCAGATTACAAGACTTTTGCCTAAATTTGTATGTCTCAGACAAATGTCTTTGATCTGAGACTAAAACACTTCAATTGGCACAGAATCTGCAGCAGGGCGGGGAGGTAGAGAGGCAGTTCACACACATATACAGAGTTACAATATTAAATGTCATAGGAGTCATGAAGCCAGCATCCTGGGGAATGAAAAGGAGACGGAGTGACACAGTAAGACGCATTAAAGACACAAACTGAACAACCATTACAGAGAGACGGGGAGTGAGGGGACGGGCGGGAGGTCAAGTAGCAGGTGGAGGTAAGATGGTGTTCATATATCTAACGTCTCAATGGAGCACTGAGGTAAATTCAGTAAAAGAAAAAACACAGAAGAGTTCAGCTGCAGCCTGAAGTGATGTTCCACTTATTTGAATGCCATATTCAAGGTATTGATTATGCAATTGGCCAGTCAGAATGAATCCACACTGACTCTGGAAGTGTCTCAAGCAGAAGCATTCTTTAACTCACTTGAGGCGTTCTGTCTATTGAATTTTCCATATCTAAGAAAAGACGTGAGATGAGCGATCCATACTGCATTTAATTCATGTACTGAAGATGAAATTGTACATAGTTGTAGGAGAATGCTTGCTCACTGCACAGATTTTTTAAGATGAGTCTTAGATGACTTTATTAGTGTGCTGTGTTGAATGTTTCCTTGTCTGTTCTGTCTGTTCTACAGCTTCATTTATTTAACTCCGTAATACTGTACAGTACATACTCCCAGGCCTACAATGCTACTACTCTCTTTTATAAATGCTGAAATTATCGGAAAAATCCTCACCACAATGATCTAACACCTCTTTAGTTGAGTTGGTTGAAGAAACTATTACTTGGTGAAGGTTAAGGAAAGACCAGGGCCACAGTTAAAGGAAACCACAGGTCCAAAAAGACATAATACGAAGAGTCAGATACTTTGGTCATGTGGTCATGTGTACAAAGTTTTGCGGTTCTATAGCTGTGCTTCTGCTTTTGTTCCTAACAAACAACTGCCATTATGCACACTGCCACGAGAGGTTGCTTATAAGGATACAACCTGGTCGCCAGAAATCAATGTTGATATTGAACACTTCTGCAAACCAGGGATACTTTACATTTGTACGTTATTATGGAGCTGATGTTAAAACTTTACATTTCAACAATGCTGTAATTAAAAATAAAATAAAAACCTGATCCACAAAAATAGCACGAAACAACCTTACCTTTCTTTTTAACCAACAATGACGAATCGAGCTATTTACCGTCGCTCTGACGTCAAACAATGGAGACAGGTAATAAAATACTGCGGTTATCCTATCTACACACATCCGCTGGCACCGTAGTGTTCCAAAAACTTCACCCTGGACTCTGGTTTCAAAGAAAAGCGGTTTCAGCGGCCCAAAAGTGCGGTTGCGTGTAGCCAAACAGCCAAATCGCACAGGTTTATAATTATATTATGAGTAGTATGTGTTGCTGTTACATGTACTGGACCTAGTACTTTATTATTTTCTTGGAGATGGTGCTATGAACGTAATGTAATGTTAGCAGCCTGGTGTTCGCCAAGTTGTGTAGCATTGTATACACCATGTGAAGCGAGTGTTACTCTGTGTACATGGAAGTGCCGGCTTATTTGTTGTAATAACGCAGTATCCGCTGGGGGGGCGACAGAAGTTACGCACTATAGCTTTAACATCAACATGCAAACCTATTAATATATACTCTTGTGTTTGTGTCTCTGCGTAGTGTAAATACAAAGAGGCCCAGACCGTGGATACCTACGGAGGCGATCTCCATTTATTCCTGACAGCAAGTGGCAAAAACAAAATCCATCGTCATGCACAACCATACAAACTCAAGCCTCTCTCCCACAGAGCACAACAGCAAAACGGGCACCATGTTAATGTGACTTATCACACATATTACTGCAGTATAATTGACCCCGTTACATTGATATTCATTGTTCAGTGCGCAGCAATGGAAATGGTTATTCTCCAAATGAGCAGCAACAATGCACACAATCAATGTCTAAAGGTCAAAACAGTACTAATAAGACAGAGGTGGAAAAAACTGACATGACTGTCCCACTTCAAGGGCCATCACACATCCACCCCCATGGGATCCAGACCACCGACTCCTGACAAAATATTAATTCCAAAAGGCTTTTAAAACCGAGCTCCGCATCTCTAGTGTTGACTCCTCCGCCCCATGTACACGGCTGTTGACAGCACTAGATACACGATATCTAGGTACGTCAGAACCCACACTGGAAAAGACAGGTACTAGGGTGGCTTTCAGCGTGTAGCAACCAATTGTTTTTGCAGCTGTAAGCCCGGCTAATGATGCTCTCTTTCTGATCAGTGTCAAGTCCAGCTTAGACAGATCATTTAGAATGAGTTAAACAGGCGATGGAGGCACGTACATCTCATATCAGAGGCAACCATTTCCCAGAATCTGGCCACTGGGGAACATTTCCAAAACATATGGACGTAAGTACAAACAGCCTTTATAGAACACAGAGTACACATAGGGTCCGAAGTTATTTTCATCAAACAGAGCTTCCCGGACGTCATACAACGCGATGTGTAAAATTATAATCAGTTGCTTGTGATCAGGATTTCTGGAAGCTAGCAGTACGTTGGACCAGACATTGTCCCAATCAATCATCTCGGACATCAGCCCTCCACAAAGCATCTACTGCCAGAGGCTTGTAAGAATGCTGTGAGATAAACTGGTTAAGTTTGGAAGCCAGGCCTCTTGTGCCTCTAGTGCTGTGCAGAATTTTAGGAGTGAGTGTGTTGCAAGAGGACCTTGCCATGTAACTCCACTAGCCTTCAGCATCGATCTTAGCTGTAAACAGAAGAAGAAAGATGAACGAGGTAAAGCAAATTGTGTGAGTAAATCCTTCAAGGAGCGCAGTCCTTGGTGTCCATCCCTGATGCTTCCAATGAGCAGATTTGAGGTTGTTAAAAATGATCTCATGCCACAGTATAACATAAAAAATATATTCTGTATCAGTCTGCTTCAGCTCTTCAGTGAAGCCAATTGATATGATCCAAAGACTCTACATTATTCAAAGCTGCACCACTCCACCAAATGGAAATGTTTCTTGTGAATCATTTAATGCACATTACCACAAAATTCAGCATATTTAGTATCTTTGGAAACAAGCTCTAATTAAAGAGAGGTTGAACAAGGTTTGGATGCTTGTTATGGGGTTTAAATGTTTTAACAGTGAAGAAAATCAGGCAAAAGCTGTAATGGACCACATCCTGACAAGTTAAGTAAACTTTTTTTCAATAGATGAGCAAAGAATCAGTTGGATAGGAATTTCTGAGAGGGACTGGATATGAGACAATAGAAAATGTTCTATCCATCTGTAAATGCGCATTTTGCATCAGTAGAAACAACATAAAAATACATGAACAAATATCCCCAAAGAAAAAGTAAAATGCATCAAACGTAAACAGACGTCATGAATAAATTATGATGTACATGAAGCATGTGACTTTAACGACCACGGAGGAGACTAAGGGTGCATTCAGACCTAGAGTCGTCTCCTTTGGTCTGATCAGGGACTACTTTTGTTACCAAGTTGTATAACTGCCTAGAGTTCGTTCGTGTTCTCACGGCAGCATTTACAAGCGGACCAGATAAAATGCATTGAGCGAGAAAGCTGCTCTTGATTGGTCAGAATTTCCATGCGGGAAAAACCCTAAATTCATGTTTAACCCAAACAATGTGTCATGTGACTGCAGTTGGTTCAGATCCAGGTCGGAACACGTTCTCACCACAAACGAACCGCACCAGAGTTTGTTTGTAACCGGACTGAAACCACCTCTTCAAGAAGGTCTTGGCCTGGTTGTTTTGGTGCACACCTGAGTGTGATTGCTGTGTTCACACCTGCCCAAACGAACCGCACTGAGGGGGCAAACATACATGAATTCAATCTAACCGAACCACACAGGGCAGGTGTGAAAGCACCCTAAAAATAGACTAACATATCAGGTTTTCATGGAGCCAATGAGGAGACTCTCTGAATTAAAATCCTTCTAAACGGCGGCCGCTTGGTGTGTGGACCTATTTGTTCTCAACTTTGCAAGACTTTAACGTTCCTCAAATCAATACATTAAAGCAAAAGTTCATCTTTCATTCACACTTTGACTCCTGCTCTTCCAATTGCATCATCTCATTGCATCCTCTCCTTCTGCAATGGATTCATGGCACCCAGCTGGAAAAGCAGCACCACCAACTGGTTACCTTGATGCAACCAGCTCTTAATATCCAGTAACAGTAGTGGATGGATATAAATTTGCATTCACTTCTGCCAATTTTCTGGAAAAACTCAGGCTACATTTTGGATGGAAAATTGATGAACACCTGTGACTGTGACCTTGTCTAACTAAACCTTCAATCTTCACAGAGGGGTGGGAGCTGAAGTTACGCCACCACTGACCAAACTACTCGTCATTGAGACAAAAACAACAAGCAAACAACATTATGTGTTTATCAGCTACACCATTCAGAGTTTGATGTCTGTGTTGCAGCGTGCTTTCTCCAGGCCATAGAGGCAGGCAATTTTCCTACATGGATGTTATGTAGGAGGTAATGGGGGGAGAGATGTACTCACAGCAGCAGCCACTGTGGCTGACCTTGCTGCTCCTCACGAATCAGCCAAGCACTCAGCTCAAGCCCAGGCAGGGGAAAAATCACTGTGAATAATTTCTTAATGCTTTCACAGAGGAACAAAGAGGGAGGGTGAAAGAAAGGGGTCAGGGAGAGAGACAGAGAGAGGGAGAGACAGAGAGGGGAAAGGGGGAATGAGAAAGCTAGAAGAGGAAGAGGACAGAGACGGAGCGAAAAGTTGAAATGGATGATGGTGAGACAGAGAGCAAATAAGAACTACAGACAGAGAGTAAGAGGAGTGTGCTGATACATAAAGTCAGAGTAAAAAGCAGGAATGGATGAAAGAAAGGCTGACCATGAAAGGAGGGGTGGAGGGAGTGCTGTGTCCGGTGTCCTGGGAGCTTGCTGCAGTCTACATTATTCATCGCAGCACCAGATTCATCCAGGGTGACTTACATCGCTCATCATTTACATGCCATCACCTATGAATTATTAAAATAATGAGTTGTGGGTCTGATGATCCATAAAGTATAGGGGGCGAGCTCCCAGAAGGGAAACATTGACTTAGGGGTCAATCACAAGCAGCGACGGCTAAATTAAACCCTGAATAAACACACCGCAGTGGTACACAGGAGTCACGTTCAAAGATCAGAGGAAAAATGTTTCCTACAGCACTCATTCATTGTATCTTTACGTATAAAAGGCAAAACCTGTCGCTGCGGGAAAATAAAAATGCAGTTGGTGTAAAGATAGTGCAGCCAACATTCAATTCTACAGCATCTGTGTTCATATTATGTCAACAGTAGGGCTGAACGAATCAATGAGTAACAATACTAGCGTCGACAGGACAGATACAAAACTAGACCTACCACCTTGTGTTTGTATGCCTCTGCCAACCTGTCAAGTTGTAGTTATCATTCATGTCTGTTAGGGCTGGGCGATTATAACGACTATGTGGATATATCAACATATTTTCAAGTAAGATACAAATTTAGACAACACTGTTTTTCTCAATATAGGGTCAAGCTGTGTTACATAATGCATACCAGTGTGCATCTCTCCGCTCTCACACTCTCCACACAGCTCCGCCCTACTTGTTCACTCAAAAGCTCTTCAGCAACACTCAGACACAGAGATGCTCTTCTGTTTAATCTGTCTGTTCATTAGTCTACAGTGTGACATCGGTTTATATGTTGCACGTGCTGCGCTAAATCTGTCTGTGAGATGAATGAAATTACTGCAGTAGCACACATGCAATCCAGTGCTAAACTGCTAGTTTGTGTGTGAGGTGGATCATAGTGCGTCCCCGTTCTTCTTTGTAGTTGTAGTCTAATGTGTGACTACACACATTAGACTACAATGTGTTTCATATACAAGAAGTATAGAACATGTACAAAGTGTCTCTGTCTCTTTCCCACCCTCGCCCTCTTTGTTGATGCTCTGTGCATAAAGAAATAAAAATATTTAAATCATTTTTCAGCACTAGATTCATTTGAAAAGCCAACAACAATCATTCCCGTGAATCATCATCAAGACTATCTTTACAGAGTACAGAGGACTAAGAGAGCTCCATCACGTGGCGCAACAACAACCACCTGAAGCTCACTATCAGCAGAATCAATGAGCTTGTGTTGGACAGTAGATAATGCTTTAAATGGAGGTTGCTGCAAAGACGCAACAAATTCTGGCAGCCGAAAAACACAGGGCACGGACAAAAAGCGTCATGTAGGCAGGGCGGAGCGGGGGAATTTTCCTGCAACACAGACTCCATCTTTGTAGCATGTGGTTGCAAGTCAGCTTACTGTGCTCAACAGAAGTGGGATATTGTAGAAGACAGGGTTACAACTCAGGAACTATACTTTGTGCAAGGTGTGATATGAGATATGCCAGATTGTGATATATTGTGGGAGTCACATGGCCACAGGTTAGTCGTAGTCTTTTTGCCATTATAATACAGCAGGAGAGGGATTTTTATTGGGTAGTGGAGAGTCGTCTTCATATTGGAGATACATATAGGTTCTAGTTCTTGTGAAATATTAATAATTTCTAAGACGCTGTTGAAAACATCAGACCAAAAGATGCCCAGTGATAATGCAGTTGGTTATGCAGGGTTTAGACTACAACAGGTGCTGAATTAATTACCTGGATCTTTCAAACAACAGGATGCATTCGTTTGATTGATTTATTTTAATGTGAAATGCAAAAACAGCCAGAAGGTTGCTCGGCTGTGTCACATTGCCTCTGGTAAAATTGGGTATTCTTTTTAATAAATTTCGAACAGATTGTACCAGTGCGACCTCCAGCTCACCTGGTAGAGCGTGCGTCCCATATATGTCGAGTTCTTTGCAGCGGCACGGGATGGACCCTGACCCGCAGCCCTTTGATATGTCTCCCACCTTTCCTGTCTATCTTCAGTTGTCAGTAAAGGCAACCCCCCCCCCCCCCCCCCAAAAAAAAAATCATTTAAAATTATTTTTTAAAAAACAGGCTGTACTCATCGGAGGGCAGACGTGTGGTGCTGCATCTTCAACAGAAGATACAGTCATCTCAGTTTCAAGATGTATACCCAAAATTAGCGTCACTTATTCCGACCAAATGTCTCTCCTTCTGTTGCCGAGTTATGGCGTTGAATAATAGCCAGAAAACATTATGACATCACAGTAAAGTTGTCCTTTGGCCTTTCTGATTCAGTTCAATTGAACTCAAGTTCATTTGCCCTCTAAGTGCAGTTCATTTGGGCAAGTGTGAACACAGCAATCACACTCAGGCGCGCACCAAAACAACCGGACCGAGACCTTCTTGAAAAGGTGGTTTCAGTCAGGTTACAAACAAACTCTGGTGCGGTTCGTTTGTGGTGAGAATGTGTTCCGACCTGGATCTGAACCAGCTGCAGTCACATGACACATTGTTTGGGTTAAACATGAGCATGTTACAGTCCTGGAGGATTATTAATGTGCACCTCCTCCTGTACTACCTTAATATGCACATTCAGCACATCCAATGCATCAAAACATTGTTTTCTAGTTGGAGCCGCGCCTCGTTTTCAAACTGTATGGTTTGACTAAAATGAACAATGACAGCAATATAGTCCACGATGAGCAGCGCTAAAATCAACCTGCGTTGTTGTCCCTCCATTGTGACATTAGAAAGTGTCACATTTACCTTGCAAGTGTACTCTTCTTCAGCGTTTGATTTACTTCCTGGATTTTTCATTCCTGAGATATAGCGTTCACGAGAATGGGACAGACAGACAGAGAGATGCATGGACAACCCGAAAACATAATGGCTGTTACAGCAGTGTAAAAATTGATCTGTCTCTCTCCTCATGTTTATTTCAACAGACAGTGAATATTGGAAAACTCTCTGCAAACAAAGTGTTGTCATCACCTTCTGACACGGGAGTGATATAACATCTGCTTCTCTGCTGTTATGTCAAAGATCACCTTGTTTGTTCAGAGGAAACACACACACATGGCACAGGTGGCTGAATGCACAAGGAACATCACTCACCAATAAAAAGTATAGTATTTCTATGTATTAACTTGGTATTGGATCAAAACCTAATTTTGTGGTATCACCCTCTCTGAGTCCATTACATGGCTCATTACACCAAAACTGCAGAGCTGGGAAATATGGCTAAAAATATCTCAATATACTGAGCCTTGATCTTTGTAGGATCCAGAAAGATCAAGGCTTGATGAGGAAAGAAAGAAAGATGAGAACACGGTCATATAGTAAGAGCTTTTTAATAAGGTGCAGCAATTAAGCTCTTACTATAACAGCGTGCCCTCATGGCTTTGGGATCAAGAGACGCCAACCATGAACCACAAAGACCACGTGTTCAAATCCAGCGGGGGATCTTTGTTGAATCTCTCTACTGGTGCTCTCTAATAAAGCCATTAAATCTCCTTCTCCTCAAAAACAAATCCAGCACAGTAACACATGAAACAAGCCCCACATTATTAAAAAAGATGAGTATATGCATCATAATTCACCACAAGTAATGTACATTTTAGATGAAAGTATGTAAAAATATAAAATATGTGCATTATGTAACAATATATAAAACTAGTATGTAGGTTTTTATAAATGTAAAATATGTCTATTATGCTACGTACAATGTTTAACATGAGTATGTTAACTATTTAATAATATAAAAAATAATCAAAAATATAAAAAATGTATATAATGCTATTCACAATGTTAAACATTAGTATGTTACGTATTCAAAACATTAAAAAAATATAACAAATATGTGTATTATGCTATGTACAGTATTTAACATTAGTATGTTACGTATTTAAAAAAACAAATAAAATATTTAAACATATAGAAATATGTGTATTACGCTACATGCAATGTTTAATACTAGTATGTAAAGTATTTAAAAATGTAAAAAATGTGTGTACTCTGCTAAGTATATGAAGTATGTAAAAATATGTGCATTATTTTATGTGTATAATGCTACGTACAATGTTTAACACTAGTATATAAGATATTTAAAAATATTTTTAAAATATAACATATTTGTGTAATATACTACATGCTATGTTTAACACTAGCATGGAAATATTTGAAAATATAAAAAAATATGTGAATTATACTACATGCTATGTTTAACACTAGTATGGAAAATATTTAAATATATAAAAAAATATGTGAATTATACTACATACTATGTTTAACACTAGTATGGAAAATATTTTTTTAAAAAATAGAAAATATTTAAAAATAAAAAAATATGTGAAATATACTACATGCTTTGTTTAACACTAGTAAAGGTGTGTTCACACCGGACCTGTTTTTTTTTTAACACTGTCGCTCGGTTCGCCCCTTTGATATCGCTTCATCGCTCAGTTGCAATCGCTCGTCAAATGTCTTTTTTGCTTTGATGACGTCATTGAAGCGATCAGGGAATTTCAGGGAGGGGAGGGGGTGGGGGTTCTTGACTGTCACGACATGTCAGATTCATTAAAAGTATAGCTGCAAATTAAAAGCAAGAACAGATGTAAAAACACACAGACACAATACATCTGTGATCAGTCCCCTAATTTAATTTGAATAATTTTTTCAATCTTCTCCAATTTCTC
>NC_065518.1:6297257-6358338 GCF_006386435.1 Epinephelus moara | reverse complement strand
TTCAGAAAACATACAAGACACATTTTTAGGAAAAGTCATAGGAAGAGAAGCTTGTAGGTTTTATCTAAACAGAGTTATTTGCATTATAAAAACCGCCGGCTCAAGTGCACTTACATTGATCACTTCCATAAAATGAAATGAGAAATTGGAGAAGATTGAAAAAATTATTCAAATTAAATTAGGGGACTGATCACAGATGTATTGTGTCTGTGTGTTTTTACATCTGTTGTTGCTTTTAATTTGCAGCTATACTTTTAATGCAGCTGACATGTCGTGACAGTCAAGAACCCCCACCCCCTCCCCTCCCTGATCGCTTCAATGATGTCATCAAAGTGAAAAAGCGAGTCTCTTGATTTCTGCCACATTTGACGAGCGATTGCAACTGAGCGATGAAGCGATATCAAAGGGGCGAACCGAGCGACAGCGGAAAAAAAAACAGGTCCAGTGTGAACACACCTTAAGGAAAATATTTAAAAATATACAAAATATGTGAATTATACTACATGCTATGTTTAACACTAGTATGGAAAATATTTAAAAATACAGAAAATATTTAAAAATATAAAAACTTGCATATTACTACATACAATGCTTAACATCTGTATGTAAAGTATTTGAAAACATAAAAAAATATTTAAAAATATAAAATGTATGTGTATTATGCCACATACAATGTTGAACACTAGTACAAAAGGTATTTAAAAATGTAAAAAAAAATGTAAAACATAAAAAAGAATGTGTATTATCCTAAGTCAGTATTTAAAAACATTAAATGCACATATAATAGAGTTTTAGAAAAATAAAAGCATGTTCATTATGCTACAATGTGCAACATGATATATAACAGACAAGAAAGAATACGGAAAAAAGTATAATGTGTGCATGTAATTTAAATATACATGCATGAGCGCTGAAAAGAATACTGCACAGTTAATTATCTCTACAGGGTACTGCAGCAGTTGAATTATTGCACCAATTATTGTACAGTTAAGACAGTGTTGCACAGAATTATTGTACCACAAAGGCACTATTGCACAGTTGACTACATATCAAATAAATAATGGAATTCTAACTGCTGATGGGTGAATTAAGTCTCAGGGGCCAGTCGACTGACTCAGAGTGTCTACTGACTCAGTGTGTCTGACACTCTGACGGAGGAGCTGAGATGTTTGATGGCCACAGGCAGGAATGACTTCCTGTAGCACTCTGTGGTGCATCTCAAAGGAATTAGTCTGAGGTCTTACCGTGATGCTGGTTCCTTGACTTTGTGATCCACATTACTGGCCCAAAGCTGTTTCCATTCATCTGCACATAACAATAAATAAATCATCAAATTAGCATTAACATCACCACCATGTTAACAACAACAATGCCTAGTAGCCTAAATAAGATATCTCAAAAAATATAAACAATATAGTAATATATTTAAAAGGTTTGATTCAGTTTCAAGTTATCTATATACTGTTTTCTTTTATAAACATTTTTCTACTACACACATGATTTTAGAGGAGTTGTAGTCTACTAAATCATTACAACCAAAGAGCACTGGCTCTCAGTCAGTCTCCACACGGATCATCCAATCTGGCAGAGAAAAGCCTGAAATCTAGCTACAACTGGAGAACAAACAGTCCACATAAGGCACTGTTAGCATTGTTCTATATTCACTGCTGCCATGCAGTGATAACTTACACTACTACAGGCCATATATAGTACATTTTCATTAAGATACGTAATGCAGCAGGTCGTTATTATAAACTAGATCCAGGTGTGACACATTAGAGGCTGCCGAGGCCTGGAGGTTTGGCGGAGTACATTATCTAATCTGACTTTATGAACTGCAATATTGTGGTTCCCTCGTGAGTCCACAATTACTGTGCTTTGAAAAATGTGTAGTGTTCGTGTTTGCTGTTGTGTAAAACATTTTAATACATTACTGTTAATGGATGTTAGTCATTCAAATCAATGTAAAAACCACAAACAACTCTGGCTGCCTTCCAGTAACTGAACACCAGATTTACGGCGCCGATAACAGGACATTTTTAGGAGTTGGGCTAAACTACAGTGCTGACACACATGTTAACGTGTGGCAGTTTCTTAGCCTTGAGGTCTCTACTGTGGCAAATTGGGCAAAACAAATATTATATTGATACTTGATAGAATAGTTGCTAAAAATATATTGTTTTTAAATGTGCCATTTCCTTATTCAGTGGCTCAAAAGGGACCTCTTCTCTATCATTGGGTAAACTGATAACCTCTGACTAAGTGACAGACTTGGATATTTCATAAAACATTCAATGATTAATAGCAATACAGAAAAACTGATAAACTGTACAGTTAACCCAAACAGTGAATAACTGCTTAATATAAAATGAGCAATTTGGATAACTTTCAAACAGATAATCGCCTGTGAATATTGCATCACAAATTTGTTTCCCTGTTGTATTAGCTGGTTGTTTAAGCGCATATTCTTCTAATGTAGGAAATACCTGGTTTGACTAACTCTAACATTGGCTGTCTGGATAACCGGTACTACAAAGCTGGTTATCAACTAGGTCAGTCAACTCTGGGTTTTCCTATCCAGACACAAGCGTGCTCATGTGAAAGAGGCAGGGTTGTTAATAACAAACGACATAATCAGAACCATGACTGATGTACTTCATATCATGAGATGAGACAGTACCGAAAGTGTCTAGGACTACAAGACGGATATTGAAAATACTATCCAAAAAGTTATCATCAACTGAGTCTCTAATTGCATGTAGGTATCACCAGGCTGTATGTGACATTAGTATTTTTTGCTATTTAGTTGGATGATGAGGTATATGTAACATAAAACACTTTAAAGTGGTGCCATACTGTTTCTCCCACTGACGTAATGCATGGAAAAGTAGTTAATGACTGATGAGGTCTGCCTCATGTTATTTTGAGCTGCAGTAATGGAATCAAAGAGTAAAATAGCAATATCACTAAGGACTAAAATAGACTTTGCATAACTTAAAATACAGCTAAAATCATGTGTTTAGAGTGTAAACGATTTCTGTGTTTGTTAGAAGCTTTGCTTGCAGTGGAAATAGAGCCTGATGAAAGACCTACTATCACTACAGACCTATAACAATGAGGTTAAAACTAGTGTCACCCTTACATTGAATACTAATTTAATATATAAACAAATTCACCTGAGAACCAAACAATTAACTCTTATAACTTTGTGAACATTTTGATGTATCTTTAAATATTTTGTCTAAATTTCCTACGGTTATTGTTCACCCTAATAATTTTACATTACAAAAACACCCTACAAGTCACATCTAAAAATACTGTTGGATAATACCGACAGGTAATATTGTTTACACAAAGGGTGAAATGTCTAATAATAAGTTACTTTCCTAATGTCAAAGTATTCTTTGGAAATGTACATGTCTCAACTGACTGCAGTATTGTTTTACTGTAGCCAAGGGTTTCTTGTTAGCTAGGTTAACGTTAGCTTACTAATGTTGTCTTTTTGTTTGAATTTAATTCTTAAAAATGTAATTAGAGAACATTAACCTTCAATTAATGATTCAATACGTGTTAATTCAGCAGTATTTTGTCATAAGCTCCGAGCAGCGGATAGCTAAACAAAACGTTAAATACTTGTGTGTTAGCATGTTAACAGCTAGCTAGTTGATGTTGTCTGTTACCTGGGCAGCCGCCATTTTGTCTCCTGTTCCACCGGTTCCAGGAGAAAAGCCCGCGCTTCTGAGGCTTAAGACTAACTTAATGAAGGTTTGATTATCTCCTTCACAAATTTGTCCTGAAATAACGTGTCAGACTTTAAGGAGGCGAGCTTCATGTGAGATGCTATGTCACAGCAGGTGTCGCAGTTTCCTCGGCAGGTGGCAGCAGGAAAGAGGCGCGTTACACACCTACAGGTGTCGCAAATGAGTGGGCGGGGCTTAGGCGGTTTAAAGAGAGCATTCACAGATACTGGGATTGTCCAAAGATCCAAGACTGCTACAAGAATATTCAAAGATCATCAGATATTGGAAACTGACTTCATCTCAGATCCAGCAGTGTTCATACTGGGTACAACTCCGGATTATATGACAGATAAAGAAATAATTAAATTACTGAGGATGCTGCTCTTGATGGCAAAAAACAACTATATAATACATTTCGGCAGTAATGAAGTCATACTATGGATGATATTATTACATTTATAATGTCAAACAACACCTTACCACCCAAAATACATTGTTTATTCTTTCCATTTTCTATTCATCATTGATACACACCACACTCCTTCCACCAAAAATATCCCCCGAAGGTTGTTGTATCTTGTCATGTCATCACACGCTACATTTTGGAAGGGTGCCGGTGATCGGCACATCTGGGACTGTGCATTATCATGTTCAGTGTGTCTCCATTAACACACCTGCAACGTCCCGTTTTGCATTTGGGTGCTAAAGCTGTTAGAAAGCAGGGGATAAGGAGCTGACTTCCAGTTTGTTTTTTCTTCATCCTGGTGATCAGCACATCTGGGGTGATGTTAGTTTATGTTGGTTGCGTCTCCAATCAAGTTTTGTGAAATTGAAGAACGGAGGAGGAGAGAGAGATGCGCAACAGGTAGAGGACGAGAGAGGAGGAATGGCTGCTGCAAGGCTGCGTAGCTCTGGAGATTGGTGGTGTACCTGTGAATGCTGTGGCTCAGTGCCCACAGAAGAGGAATGCCTCTGTTGCAAGGAATGGGAGCGGTTGCAGCCTTATTTTCAAGGTCTGGATGTGACCGAGGACGAGACACCTCCACCTGGAGTAGTATCCAGCTGGGCTTTATCTAGAGCTGGCGAGATATATTTTTGCCGCGCTTTGGAAAGCAGAGCTAGATGGTAAACAAACATGGCACCACACCGGTAAGGTAAGACAACACGTTTACATGTCGTTTTCTATATGTTCTCTGACATTTATCCTAACGATATGAGGCGGTCTTTGTAGAAAAAAAGCTTGTTTAGTGGACTAACTTTGCACTTGAAGGTTGCCCGTTCACTTACGTTTTAACAGGTCTGACGCTACTGTGCGCCCCGGCTGTATCTAGGCTAACGGCTAACATGCTAACTATTATTTTTATGTCACTAGTCACTTGAAACAAATTTAGGACGATAGGAGACAGGTTGAAATAAACCAAAATTTCCCTTTAAGGCACGTCCCACTGGTCGAAGGCCCCTGATTAGACCCAGGACACGTTGGAGGGATTACCTATCTCATCTGGTCTGGGAACGCCTTGGGATCCAGGAGGAGGTGGAAAGCGTTGTTGGGGAGAGGGGCGTCTGGGGTGCTTTGCTTGGCCTGCTGCCACCGCGACCTGGCCCCAGATAAGCGGATGAAAATGGATGGATGAAAGCTGTGATGATTTTGAATTGTTGGGAATGGTGGTCAAACAGCATCAGCTTCCTAAGAAAACAAAAATCTTGCCTAATCTAATTAGTTTCCATAGTCAAATTTTTCATCATTTCTTATTAGTACAAATAGTAAAGCTTGTTTATTTCTCGTTTACCAAATGGGGTAAAAACAAGCAGTATTCTGATTCTGCAAGAATGAATACTGTATGCCATGATCTTGTATGGAACTGGGACAAAGCACATTTTTCAATAGATCTGTTTTCACTGCAGACATGTTGACGTGTCCCAACAGGAAAAGCAGGTGAAACTAATCATATTAATGAGGGTTCAGTTTCCCAATAATCCAGCATGCAGCGGGCCGTGGAACTGGCTCAGCTTTATGGACTGTGTTTCCTGCTGTAACATGTTAAAATGTCTGACTGGAAATGAGGTCAGTTATAAAGTTTCTTTTATTGATCGGATACTGCTCAATGAAGGACAGACTTGTTTTGTGAAGGGGATGTTTACCACAACTCACTTTCACCTCACGGACACTTACGAACCCTCTTGTTATTTCTTTCCATGCTAGGGAACATCTCCAAGGTTCCTTCAGCAAAAGACTGTCCTTCCAGACGTAAAATGAAGAAACTCAGAGACACCTTTCCTTGGTCAGGGAGTCTTGAAAAAAAAATAAAGTTGCCAAGTTTTCCTAGAAGTCTGCAATGAAAAATAAAAAGAGTTGAGTGGTTTGATTCAAAAAGTATAGTATAGATTAAATTATTAATATTCAACAGAATTGCCCATCGGGGAGGCTTCCTTTACCAGTGGAGCTTTGAACTTTATTTTTTTTTACTGAACGCAAAAAGGTGATTAACTTTGCATACCAATAGTAATTGGTCCAATTTATAGCACACTATTAAGAATAATTTAAGTTAAATGATTTACATTCAAGACCGCAGACTCGTCTATTCTGTGGAGAATATATCCCACCCAGTAGATCACACACTGGAAGTCGGAGCGGTGGTAAGATGTGGTTCAACTCCGTGGGCATAGCTGCAGTAAAGCAAGTTCAGTATGGTGATCAAAGGCAAACAGTTCTATATCATAAAAATGCTGATCATTAATTACTGTTAATCATAGAAGGCGTAGACTGAAAAGTTCTTTTATCTTTGCACTCCCCTTTAAGCTAAGAACAAAAATCCATATTTATGCAGGTGCAGATGATCCAATGTGATAAATATGGAATTGATATGATCAGTAAAACTGTGCTGAGATGAGAAGTGGCAGTGAGTTGAATCCAAACTGTAGTTCCTCTAATGGTCACTTGAGGCTAGCTTCACAAGACAGTTGATCTCCAATGACCTCCACGTTCAAATACCAAACTTTACATCAGAGAAAAAAAGATGTTTACAGCCTGGTACAAAAAATGTTTTTGGTCTCACAGACTAAAAATAATAGACGTAGCTACCCTGACGTCACCCATCTGTTTTTGTACTCCTGTTCTGAAGCCTTGAGCTCGGCATTACGGTTGGCGCCATCTTCGTTTTTTGGAGCTAGAAGTGACTTCATTTTGGTGAGAAGCTGGAGCCCTAAATAAACAATAACAATGGTATAACATGGCAATAACAATCAGTTACCATATCTGTTATATGGTGGCCGATCTCTGCTTGGAGGGTAAGGAGTTCCTGGACCTCAATGTTTCTCCAAATTGCGGATATTTTCGGCCACTATTCTTCCTCTTTGAGTTAGCTGCTAACTGCTAACTACTTTTTAAATCTCCCATGGTAGGTCGCACACATAACAAGTCATCAAAATGTCTCACCCATGCCACCTAAGATCCCATCTTGCCATCTGTCCCTTTCATACAGACATGGTTTTGGCACTTTAACTTCCTTCGATGTCGGCTTAAAGGCGAAACTACTCTGCCCTCCCATTTCGTGTCAAAGGAGCTTATGAGTCACCACCTTTCGCTCCTCCACAGCCCCACCCTCTCGTTCACATATGGTCACTTCTGGCTCCAAAAACCCAAGATGACAACTGCAGAATCGCCGAACACAGGGCATTTCTCAAGGCAAGGAGTCCATAAAGAATTATTCGACTTCAAACAGTTTATGGTTGAATCCAATGCTAGAAAGTACAGTTACTAAAGTACTATACTTAAGTAAAACATTGAGGTACTTGGCTGTGAGTATTTTTACTCTTTGCTACTTTATACTTCTACTCCCGTAAAGTTCAGAGGAAAATATTGTACTTTTTACTTCACTGAATTTATTTGATAATACACAAGATATACAAAGATTTACTCGTAACACTATTTCTACACTGCTGTACCAATACTTCAGTCTTTTCAAAGCAGATATTCGCACATCCAACTATCTCAGATGCAGGTGCATTGAAAGGTATCACTTGTCTTCAGAAAAAAAGACCCCACATGTTCTTGCTCAGCATCACAATTTATTGATCAAACTAATGTTTCAGTCCCTCTTTAACTTCGTCAGGAGTGTTTTGCTTCCTCTACCACTGGTTGAATACAACCGTGCTGGGCTGATTTGTCAGACGATTTGTTCTCCACCTGGACCACTTAAGGAGATTAAAAAGACACTAAGGTCAAGTGGATACAAGAACATCAGTCAGAGAGACATTATGTGCAGTAACACCTGCGTGTCATATGTCTTACTAACACCTCGGAAATGTCTTTGTGCCTGACGAGAGGCTTTCAGTGTGAGCCTTCATCCTTGAGCAGGCGCAAAGTGGATGGTGAGTAATATAATTGTGGTCCACGAGATGAAATTATATCACTGCATCCTTCAGGTGGTACTCCTGATAACAGAGCAGGGTGATGGGAAGAGAAACACTCGAGAGTTTGCGCACATTCCTGAGCTGGAGTCGGAAATACTGATGTCATTAATCAAAATGCTCCAGTGTCCCCTCACGCCTCAGAGAAATATTTGATTCGGCCTAGTAAACTTGAACTTTACATGAGTACTTCCATTTTGTGCTACATTATACTTCTTCTCCACCGTTTTATTCAACTATATTTGTTTGATTAGTTACTCTGCAGATTTAGATTATTAAAACAACTATTAACCAACTAATAGATTATGATGTATTATATCTTCAAGCTGGTTAACTCATCATCTCTCTGTGCCCGACGCTGTCTATTACAGTTTAAGGTCGTGCACAGAGCCCATTCGTGTAAAGTCCGACTTTCACATATTCACCCAGATGTGAACCCCAGTTGTGACAAATGTTAAAGAGGAGAGGCTTCCTTAATTCACATGTATTGGACAATGTCTGAGCCTTGAAAACTACTGGAAGGATGTTTTTAAACCCTTATCCTCAGTCCTCAACTTTGACCTCTGGTCGCCCTCTTTGGCACCACCAGACAGGATGATGTATATCTGACTTCAATCCAACGCCATACACATTTGCCTCTCTGCCGGCCAGACGGACAGTTCTAATCAGACGGAGGAATGCTGCCCCGCCTACCCATGCCCAGTGGCTGAGGGACATTATGTCCTGCCTTAATCTTGAAAAGATACGCCACTCAATTTGTAACTCCGATAAGAATAGCGAAAGGTTTAGGGCCCCTTTCTGAAGTACTTCCAGAGACGTCTGTTAAACTGAAGATTCTGTGTTTGTTTCTTGTTCTTGTTGCTTTCTGTCAGTGTGTACTCTGATAATGTACCCCATTATTCTGTACCTGCCTTTGACACAGGCATCTCTCCTTCTGTCTTTTAATATTGGGCCTGACTTTCAGCTCATATGTTTTATTTCCGTACAATTAAGAAGATGGAGAACTGGAGAATTGATGATATTCCGGCTGTTATTTGGGATTAATGAAATGGGGAGGACTGTAATTGGATTTCATGCTTTGTTCTCAGTCATATATGCTTAAAGTCTAATACCTGTTGTGAATATGCATTATGTAAACCTGTTAAAAATGATGATGTGTTTTTATAGAGTAAACTACCCAGCAGTGTGTAAAGGTAATTAAAATAAGCTCTGAAATGGGCTATTCTTTAACTATATTTTACTTTAACTGCATGTAATTCATTACTTTTAAATAATATTTTATGTAAATCTGATCTTTGCAAATATTTTTTTGTTTTACTTTTGGTCTAAAATAATACAATTCTAAGGGACAGTTCACCCTAAAATCCAAAATACATATTCTTCCGCTTATCTGTAGTGCTATTTATCAGTCTAGATTGCTCTGGTGTGAGTTGTGTTGGAGATATTCGCCGTAGAAATCATTCTGGAAATCATGACCCAGTTACTCAAGATAATCCACAGACCTTGTTGTGAGCAGTTTCATGTAGGAACTGTTTTCTTTCTGCCAAACTACCCCCGAAGAAGGAGGCGTGCATCTACTGCCAGCACCACTGGGCTAGCTAACATTACAGCTCAGGTGAGGCAACACATTCTCACTCCGACCTCGTCACATATTGACGTTTGGTCATGGACCTTTCACATCCACACATGGCGTGAAAAGTACTCTGGGTGTGTTGAATGATGATGCTCTGGGACAAAATTTAACATTTACATACAGTCTCTTTCAAAATAAATGCACTATGTCAATACAAAACCGAAAATTTACTTTTTTTTTCCTTCAATAACAAACACACATGCTTAGGTTCAGGAAAAAAGAACAGGGTTTGGCTTTAGGATCTTATGTGACGCGAATACAGCTCTCTGGGGTCAAAGTCGGGTTTTTTTGGACCCATCCACCACCCCTGCTGCCCGCCAGAGTTGGACTTTTGACCTCTTAACTTTCGTCCTTCACCTCGTTTCCCCCTGACGCAGCCAGCAGTTAAACTATAATGGCAACAGGCAGTGTATCATGCCAACGTTAAAGTTAAAGAACACCTTTTTGGTTGGTTTCTGACACCGCAAGTCACTGCCCAAGCGCTGGATTTCAACTACTTTCGGAGTGAGACTGGGCTCGCTAAGGAGGACACCATTAATGTCTACATATTGTGCTGTCATGAGCATGAGCCACTCATCCATGAGTAGATGCACACTTCCTTCTGCGGTTGGGTGTAGTTCAGTGGAAAGAAAATAGTTCCTGCTAACAAGGTCTGTGAATTATCTTAACTGAGTCATGATTTCTGGAAAGAGACATTGCTGTTGAGTTTTTCAAATAAATTTTTGGTGCTTTGAGCACCACAAGCTGAGTGCCATCTAGTTCGATTATACTGGAGAGAAGGCAGACATCTCTACGGCTGATATGTCCAAGACTCTGCAACTCACACCAAAACTATCTACACTGATAACTACCACTGCAGGTAAGAGGAACAAATGTATTTTTGATTTTGGGATGAGCTGTCCCTTTAAAGATATTCAGTCGGAAAAAAAAAAAACAGAATCAGCCCTCAAAACCTACCATGTGCATTTTGTGTAACTGGCTTCTTGCCAAGCCCCGCTCCCCTTAGTTACTGTTGCTATGCCTGTCAAGCTTTTGACTCTCACATGTGCAGTTTACAGTCAGAGTGAAGAGTTCTTCCTCTCAGCATCCTCTCCCTCCCCTTCGCTTTCCTCCTGTGCACCCACAGATGATAAAACACTACAGCACCACACTCTCTCTCACACTGAGACACACACACACACACACACACACACACAAAGCACTGTTGGAAAACAATAGGGCTGGCTGTCCTTGAAGAGGGAAAATAAAACAAAAATAACACAAAGCCGGCGCAAAATGCTCGGTAAGCCCTAGGTAATTAATTAAGAATGTTCAGATTTAGTCATGGCTTAATACCCAACAGTGCAGTGCTAAATTGCTGCGTGGTGAAAGCTAATTAGGCCTGTCTCTTAAGCCGTGATGTGTTTTATTTATGACTGCATTTCTGGAGCGTCTCCTCAATTTATCCGACACTACCATGGTGACCGGCAAATTTTACGCCGCTGGTTTCAAACTCTGGATGTCACGGAACAATCATAAATCTTATTATTGGGTGGAATGAGTGTGTTAATAATGTAAAACAAGAGCAGTTTATGAATATTCATAGTTCCCATGATAGATCGGGGTAAGATGTTATGAGTTGGCTTATAGCTCCGCCCTGGGCAGACAGCTCATTCTTAAAAGCCATTCATCATTTGAAGGTGTCACCGCGGACTGTCTCATCTGTAAAAGGACTAAAGTGGTTTTCAGTCTCCAGTCAAACAGTTTGGGCTCGGTGAGGCTCTGCCAAAGCTCTGTTATCACAGCTTTATACATTTTCAATTGGAGGTAACACCGGCAAACAATCAGATATAGGTAAATATCTGCTGCTTGCTGTCAGGTAACGCAAACATTATCTAGAGAATACTAGCTGGATTTTGAGATGAAATAGCCACTGCTGCCTGTAGGGGAGCATTGACGCTGCTTTAAATGCCCTGAAAAACAATTTCTCGATCAGTGTCTCACCACGTGTGATGGAATCCCACATGGACTCACAGTTTTCAGCCAAAGCTTGACTAGTTGTGGTGATTTTACATAAGAGATTTCTGTATTTTTTGTTTTGTTTGTGCTTCTCTCAGTGGTTTAAGGTGGGCAGGAAAAAGGTGATATCACATATTTCTGTGTTTCGTAGCAACCCCTTGGCGGAGATAGTGCCACTGTCACGGGTGTGGTAGGAACCCAATAGCAGTACCAAAGGCAGACAAGACAGTTAGTAATGACCCTTAATATACCACTTGTCACACAACACAGAATGAACAGACAGGTCAAACAACAGTCAGAGTCAATTTCGTGGCTTGGAGCCTTCCAAGACGTAGGTTCAGTCCAAATCACTTGGTGTGGCACTCCAAAGCAGAGAGCAGGTGAGTCAGTAGCATCCGCTCGATTTACACAAACAGCAATCATTTTAAATGTGCGCAGCAGTATCACAAGGGAGCAGACGGGAGGCAATGTCAGACAAGCAGAGGATCCAACACCAAGGAAAGCCAAAACACCTGTGAGGAGCTGGCTGTAGGTAGGTTGGAACTGGCGAGGAGTCAAAAAACAAGGGGTGATGATGGGTGGATCCTGCGGCACACACACACACACAAAGGTTGAATGTGAAGCCACGTGGCGAGGTAATCTACAGTACAGGAAATCACAAGCAGCAAACCAGGTAAACCAACAATGGAGAGCTGACTGGCACTCTCTCCAAACAGCCACGTGGAACAGGCGAACAGAAGCCAGGAATGTAGAAGCAGAGCTCTTGGTCCAAGATAGAGGGCTGATGGTTTCAGGGAGAAAGCAAAGCAGTCAGAGGGAGGCGAGGGAGGCAACTACAAAGCAGTCTAGGAACAAACGCTGGAAAGTCTTGCATAGATATGACAAAGAACAATCTGGCAATGAAGCTGGAGTATTTATAGTGACAAGGACTAATGAGCCACAGGTGAGCAGAGTTGGCTTGATGAGGTGGGTGTGGTGGAGATGTGTGGACAGATGATAGGCTGTTAGGTAAATTTAGCAACAATCAGCAGGCATGGGCTCCTCTAAACAGCTGCCTAGCACTCTGAAAACTAAAATAACCGATGCCCACCATGCAGGAGGAGACTATTAGAAGATAACAAAGTGTTTTCAGGTAGCTGCTTCCTTAGATCGTAATGTCATTAAGAAATGGCAGTTAGCAGGAACTGTGGAGGTCAAGTTGAGACCAAGAAAACTTTCAGAGAGAGCTGCTCGTAGGATTGTTAGAAAGGCAAATCAAAACCCTTGTTTGACTGCAAAAGACCTGCAGGAAGATTCATCAGACTCTGGAGTGGTGGTGCACTGTTCTACTGTGCAGACACACCTGTACAAATATGACCTTCATGGAAGAGTCATCAGAAGAAAATCTTTCCTGTGTCCTCACCACTAAATTCAGCATCAGAAGTTTGCAAAGGAACATCTGAACAAGTCTGATACTTTTTGGAAACAAGTCCTGTGGACTGATGAAGTGAAAATAGAAGTTTTTGGATGCAATGAGCAAAGGTATGTTTGGAGAGCAAAGGGACACCTGTCCAACTGTTAAACATGGGGGTGGATGGATCATGCTTTGGAGGCAAACATCACAGCATCTATATAAACCTGAAGACGAAGAGAGGACATGATCCTAAACACACCTCGAAATCCACAACTGACTACCTCGAGAGGAGCAAGCTGATGGTTCAAC
This sequence comes from Epinephelus moara, assembly GCF_006386435.1. Lineage (NCBI taxonomy): Eukaryota > Metazoa > Chordata > Actinopteri > Perciformes > Serranidae > Epinephelus > Epinephelus moara. The sequence goes on along the minus strand of NC_065518.1, from coordinate 6,344,855 downwards.
TGAGGCTCTCACAGTCCTCAATCTGTGGATAGACCTCAAAAGAGCACTGCATGAAAGACAACCCAAGAATCTCACAGAACTAGAAGTCTGTGCAAAGAAGAGTGGGTGAAAATCCTCCAAACAAGAACTGAAAGACTCTTTGATGGTTACAAAAAGCGTTTAGAAGCTGTGATACTTGCTGTTGTGTGCTGGTGTTGTGTGCAATACATGAATGGCTGATGCTAAGTACTGACCATGCAAGGTGCCCACACTTTTGCCTCAGGCCCTTTTCCTTTTTTGTTATTATGAAACTGTAAAAGCTAGAAATTAAAAAGTAATCTTGCTTAAAATATTGAAGGGATGTGTCAGAGCCCATGGCCACTGATTGACAGGACAAGGTTTTAGGAGTCAGAGTATTTATAAAGCTTTGAAATTTGCATCACCTGGCCTTTCCTAACGATGAATGTGAACAACAACAAGCTAATTAAGGTCTGCAACCCTGGTTAAAGTTGTCTGAGAGCTCAAATGTCTTGGGGTGCCCAAACCTTTGCATGCCACTGTAGCATTTAGTTTCTAATTACTTTGACTGTGGTAAAAAACAACATGTTATTTGTGCCATATGTATCTGTGGTCTCTTTTGTTGAGGAACCCTCTTCATGTCCCCTCCACTTCTGAAATCAAACCTACATCCTCTCCAAACTCCATAGTTTTTTTTGTGAGTACATTAAAGGCATGATGTTGTACATTGGCTCCTGGCTGAGACAAATATTATTTTGTGAAATCGGAAAGTTGAAAATGTTCCTTGCAGAGATAAATTCAGCATCAAAAGAAACACATTTGAATGCAGGAGAACGTGCAGAGAAAAGACTGTTGTGTACATTTATACGCCTGTACCGTGCTGCCATAGACAAACATATAATCAACATACTGTACTGACTGTTTTGCTTCGTACCACATCTATTTCTACATTTTACAGGACTTTATACTGCACATATGATTTCATTGTTCGTCAGAACGGCCATTAAAACGCCAGACTGACCTGAAGAAAGTCTGGCGGAGCCGTCTGAGAGCCCCTCAGTGAATTCTAGTGACAGCACAGCAGCTTCAAGGGGACGCTGTCTCCTGTCGTCAGTCCTGCCCTTGGCTTCCTCAGTTAGTTCAAAGACCCCGTGGGGGATCCAGAGCTCATAATTAATTGATCCAATTCTTGTTTAGTTCTATTTATAGATAACCGCTTCCGTACAGTAACACTTCCTTCTTCCCTCCTACATGAAACACACAACACTCCTGATCTGGCATATCATTACCAGGTCGAACTGTGTCAATGTCACAGCAGGGTAACTGAGAGACAGAATCTATGGTTTGTTGTGTTTTATCTCGTCCTCGGTGCTGCTGCATGCACAGAAAAACAAAGCACACTCTGCGGAAGCCTCACTACGTGGGGCATGCATATTTCAAATGCTCAATCTGAATAGATGGCATCGCCACATGTTCCCTCGGTTGCTAAGGGCTCTATGGGGGCGCTGCCTTTCTGCTGGAGTTGTCATCCATATTGAATGATGTTGTTGGTTGTGTGGCGGCCATGTGACTTTGTTTTCCTCCAAGAAGAAAGCAGACACGCTGTCTGGCCAGTGTCAGCACAAACTTTTCATGGTGTTACAGTGTGTCATGATGAAAGGAAATAAGATATGTAGGCTAATCAGAATTAGTGTCTGTTGGTTTTCATGATTTTTCAGAGGGTGATATGGTTATTAGGTGTTACACACACAATTGTAATGACAGTTGTATGATTAGAGGTGGAAGACGTAAAAAATCGTGTACTTAAACGTCAAGTGTGTAGGATTTAGGGGGATATATTTGCAGAAATGGAATAAAATATAAGTATGTTTTTTTAGTGTATAATCACCTAAGAATAATTATCATTGTGTCTTTGTGACCTTAGAAGGAGCCATTTATATCTACATAGGGAGCAGATCCTCATCTACGGAGATCACCATTTTGCACTGCCATGTTTCTACAGTAGCCCAGAATGGACAAACCAAACACTCAGTGCTTTTTAAAGTCAAGAATGCTTTCTTTGTAGGAAGGGTCCTTCCAAGTTGGGTCCAACAGCCTCTGGGCAAGACTCCTAACATTCGGTGAACACACATTGGAACAGGCTAGCAAGTGCCAGGGTGTATGTCACTGGAGAGGCCCCGCCTTAAATTCCAACAAATCGTATGCAAAGACTTGTATGTATTTCATGCCCACTGAGGATACACACATGCATCCTTGAAAAGTCTTTCAAGAAAGGACTCAGTCCTCGGTAGAATCCGAAGAATCCTTGACACAGTAACAGTCCTTTGGTGAGAGTCGATGAGGTAGCTTCCTTGAAGTTCAGCTGTTTCATGGATTCTTCCTTGACTTTGAGAAGCACCAACTGGCTATTTATAGGGCCATTCGCGTTTTTGCATCAGCCACCATAGTTAGCAGCCTCACTGTGACAAGCAGCATTGATAAAACACAATTTTTTAAACATGAAACTGCTTTATTCAGTGTTTTAACCAGTTTAAATCACCGGGTCTGTTTGTTTAGGAGATAGTTTGGCTCTTGGTAAAAACCTCCTGAACATCCAAATAGCTTTGTATAAACACTGATTTGTAACATGAAACACCTTTATTCAGTGTTTTTACTTATCTAAATCTCCGGGGTCTCATTTATAAAACAGTGCATATGATCCATACTAAAATATACGTACTGTACAGACAAAAGACAAAATTGGCATGCGCCAAAAAATATTTGACAGTTTCTACCATCAGGTTTCCATCTCACCATCTGTGTCGCCAAATTCCCATCTCTGTCTCCCTCATAAGCGTGGGTCAGAGTTTCCCTGCTCAAGTCTGTTTTTATAGATCACAACTTTTGCGTTAAGTGGCATACAATTCTGTCAAGCTTTGTTTTGTGTGTACGCAATGTTTCTAAATGACACCCCTGGTTCGTTTGTTTTGGAGAGAAAAACACCTGTGAGGATAATTCCGCTACCTGTTAAAACCTCCTGAACAACGAACGCTGAAGGAATTCTAACCAGGAGATGTTTCAGCTGGTTGTAATCTGCAATCCTCACCACTAGATGCCACTAAATCCCCCTAAATCTTACACTCTTCTCCTTTAAGTAAAAAACATACTCAACTACTATTATACTATCATGTATTAAAATATACTTATATATGCCACCAACATACTATTATTATAATATTATTACTAAAATCAATGTTATTGTAGCTGTTCTATTGTAGCTGTTGTAGCTCATTACTGTCTGTCCCGCATCTCTCTGTCTCTCTTTATGTATCATTGTGTCACATGGATTACTGTTAATTTATCATGTTGATCTGTTCTGTACGACATCTATTGCACGTCTATCCGTCCTGGAGGAGGGATCCCTCCTCTGTTGCTCTTACTGAGGTTTCTACCATTTTTTCCCTGTAAAAGGTTTTTTTGGGGAGTTTTTCCTTATCCTCTGTCCAAGGACAGAGAGATGTCGTATGCTGTAAAGCCTCTGAGGCAAATTGTGGTTTGTGATATTCAGCTTTATGAATAAAATTGAATTTGTTAAGGAGGAGGAGAGGTCTACTATCATGGGCATTAGTCAGAATGCATCAGCCATTTAAACTTTCCCTTTGCACACACAGGTTTGTTTCCAAACTCAAATTGCAATGAAACATAAATGGGGAACAAACACACATAGTCTGAATCTGAAAGAAACAAACACAAATTAGAACTTCAGTCAAACTAAACAAATGTCCATCTTAATAAGGATAAACACGGCTCTAAGTTAAACCAATAAAGTACAGGACAAACTAAAGAGAAAGAAACTGCTTACCAGTACTGCAGCCCCCATGTGACGATGAGGACAGAATGAGTGCAGTGGTGTTCAGGGATTAAACAGGGGTGACCAGGTGAACTCAGCCAAAGTCAAGGAAGGATCCTCAAACGGCCGAATTTCAAGGAGGCTACATCATCAAACCCCACCAAAGGACTGTTCCAATGTCAAGGATCCTTCTGAATTTAACCGAGGACTGAGCCCTTCTTTTAGAGAAATTCTAAGGATGCATGTGCAGATCCTCAGCGGGTATAAAATCCCCACAATGCTTTGCACGCGATTTGCTGGAATTGAAGGCGGGGTCTCTTCAATGAAACCTGCGCCAGCGGAGCTCGGCAGGATTTAGATAAATACGTCATATGTTGGGTTTAATGTCTCCAAGTTTTTATCATACAAGCGTGAAAAAAATATTGACAGAAACCTCATAATTTTTCCAAAGCGTCCACTGCCAAATAATGAGATTTCTTAAAATACAGTGATTCATTTAGCCTACCTCTTTGTTTTTTTTGTTTTTTTAAGTATAATCCAGAAAAACATTCTTCCTAAAAGTCATGTGACTCTGAAAATACTCCTGACATTTGTTTAAAATTGTACAACAACTTTAGAGAGTGTTAAAATGATCACAGTACCCTGAAACCCTCTCAGCCTGCTGAGGGTTAATGACGCTACACCTGGGGACACTCATTAGCCTGTTCCAATGAATGTTCACTGAATGATAGGAAGGACTCTTGCCTTGCCTCTGTAGGGTCTTTCTTTTGAAGAGCTCGTCCTACCAAGGAAGGATCCTTGACTTTGAGAAACACCCAATCAGTGCTGAGGAAAGGAAGTGAGGTAAGTGATGTAAAGAAGTGTCAAAATAAAGGAAAATAGAAATCTTTACTGCAGAATTTAAATTGAAAATTTAATTAAAGTATAAAAGCACTTTTTCTGCAGAAAGCACTGCCCCTGTTAGTCAGTGGTGAAGTATTTAGTTTCTTTGCTTACATAAAAGCATGGATGGATCCCTGAACAGGCCCAGGGGCCCAAAGTGTCAGGGCCCCCCCCCTGGTCTTCACCTGCAAAATGCCACTCAAATGAACACATACCGACCAGAAAGAGACTCAAAATGACCACAAAGAGACACAAAACAAAACAAAATTTAAGCAAAACTACCACAAAGCCTGTGCAGCTTGCTCCGATACAGGACAGATGGTGGGGCTTTTTATATATCTGTGCCCAGGGGCCCATGTTTTCATAATCCCCCCATACATAAACGTACTGATACCAAACTGAAAAAATACTCGACCGCAAGTAAAAGCTGCAATTTAACTAAATGTATGTAAGTGTTATTAGTAAAGAAATTATCAAAAGTAAAAGTACTGGATGCAGACATGTCGTGACGTGATCACCTCTGTGAGTGTTACGCTATTATATATTACATTATTATATTGTTAGTACTCATGCATTAAGGCCTTATTCAGGCAAGCTGGCACATGGAAGCTTGTTAAAGTCGCCCAGGAAGAGCTGCAACACCTTGTTGTATTTTTTCATAGAGCCCTGACTGATATCTCAGCTCTTCTAGCTTTAGGTGTGCCTTCACCTCTCTGACCCAACGAGCACCCTGTACTTCCACTTCAGGAGAATTAGTCCACGGGCCAGAGGGAACACAAAAGCCATGGAGTTTGACTGGCTTCTTGAACGGGACAAGCCTTCTGGAGCTACTCCGAACACAGCAGTTACAGGGTTCGGTGGTATATCACGACCGTACATCTGTGACAGAGTTTCAAATATAGATGACCAAAATGGGGCGATCGAACGACAGGAGAAAAACTTGTGGTATAGGGTAGGGGGGCTAGCATGACACCTCTGACAGGTGGGGTCAACCTAAGGGTACAGTAAGACTTTGAACTGGAGTAAACCATGCCTCACATGAACTGATGACTTGTGTAGAGGGGGGCGAAAAAGATTCTGTTTTTTAATCTTTTGCAACTCATTACATTGCTTCACTGATCACATATATATATGTATATGTCTATGTATCTGCAGTCATGGTAACACTTTAGTCAGACCATCCGCCTACAGACAGTTTATAGAGTGTTTGTGACATTTCAGCAGCTTTTTAGTTGAGATTTAACATTTCAGCTGTTTCCCTTTGTCTGTAGATGTTTATCATTCAACGACCACTTTATTAGGTACACCTTGCTACTACCCATTTGGACCCCCTTTTTAATTCTTGGTGTCATAGATTCAACAAGGTGCTGGAAACATTTCTCACAGATTTTGGTCCATATTGACATGATGACATCACACAGTTGCTGCAGATTTGTCGGCTGCACATCCATGATGAGAATCTCCCGTTCCACCACATCCCAAAGGTGCTCTATTGGACTGAGATCTGGTGACTGTGGAGGCCATTGGAGTACAGTGAACGATGGGTACACTGTGGTCATAAAGGGATGGACACGGTCAGCAACAATACTCAGGTAGGCTGTGGTGTTTAAACCATGCTCAGTTGGTACTAAGAAAATCTCCCCCACACCATTACACCACCAGCAGCAGCCTGAAGCGTTGATACAAGGCAGGATGGATCCATGCTTCCATCTGAATGTGGTTTTTCCAATCTTCTATTGTCCAGTTTTGGTGAGCCTGTGTGAACTGTAGCCTCAGTTTCCTGTTGTTAGCTGACAGGAGTGGCACCTGGTGTGGTCTTCTGCTGCTGTAGCCCATCTGCTTCAAGGTTGGACAAGGTGTTGTTGCTTCAGAGATGGTCTTCTGCAGACCTTGGTTGGAACCAGTGCTTATTTGACTTCCTGTTGCCTTTCTAACATCTTGAACCAGTCTGGCCATTCTCCTCTGACCTCTGGCATCAACAAGGCATTTTGGCTCACTGGATATTTTCTCTTTTTGGGACCATCCTCTGTAAACCCTAGAGATGGTTGTGTGTGAAAATCCCAGTCAATACTCAGACCAGCCCGTCTGGCACCAACAACCATGCCACGTTTAAAGTCACTCAAATCACCTTTCTTCATCATTCTGATGCTCCGTTTGAACTTCAGCAGCTCCTCTTCACCATGTCTACATGACTAATTGCATTGAGTTGCTGTCACATGATTGGCTGATTAGCTATTTGTGTTAAAGAGCAGTTGAACAGGTGTCCCTAATAAAGTGGCCGGTGAGTGTATGTGACAAATTAATGCATATTCTTAAAGTAATTTAGTTGAGCTTAAACTATTCACTCAATCTATGCTGCAGAGGTTGAGTTGAAACAGTTATTATCAGTAAGTTTGTTTTTTATTCACCCACATGACTTTTACTTTATGAGTGAACACAACACTCACCACCTGTGCTAAAACAAACTTTTAATCCTAACAGACATATATGGGTCTTGGCTTATATGCGTCATGTGTTTTTACATTTAGGACTATTTCCAGGAAGACTGTAAATCTGGATGCGCATAAATGAGTGAATGAGCAGGGAAGAGAAAACCTCTGGACAAAAAGGCAAGAGAAAAAGACCAATAATCTCCCCCCTGCGGCGCTCCTATTTATAGGGGCTGAATGTCGCTTCAGATTAAGGTCAATGACAGCCGTCTGCTGCCCTCTGCTGGAGTCACACAGTCTGTAGCTGTAGTAATATTATTAAAATCTACACTACTCTATGGACCTGCTCCAGATCCTTTATATTTCACTTTTAATAAGAATAATACGAGCACTGAAAACCTAAAGCTTAGAATGCAGCACTGTGTTGCACACTTGTTATGGTGCCTCAAATGTTCACATGCCACATGGATATAATTCAATTAATTGGACCATGAATTTTCACAAATCCGCATTCACACTGGCCCCAGGCGTTTGTCTCTTAAAGCTCACAGGACAGAAAATGCAAAACTGTGCACAATGCATCATGAGGGGAAGAGTAATCGGGTTTTTAAATCTATTCAATTACAAAATTTAATTAAATAAACTTGCAATTTTACCCTAGTTGCCGTAGCAACTAACATTTCACGGTATCAGAGAGACGAGATAATTACACAAACGTGTCGGGCTGCCTCTGTGTCCGTCTCTGAATGGTCATTATAGAAATGAATATAATGAGGAAATGAAAGTGCTCTCAGTGTGTCGTGTTACTTTGCATTTCATCAAATCCTCACAGAAATTTGTGGTTCTGCAGAGGATATCTTCAAAGTTAAGATATATTTAACGCTCACTGCTTTATATGTGTACTGTACTGTGATCTGATTTAAAAAATGTGGCAAAAACCATGTTCAGAATGAAACCCACTGAAAACGACCAAAAAAATTATTCCAATTTAAGTATGCGATCAGACAAAACCTTAAAACTCCTGACAGATAAGGTGAATAATATTGAACATCTCATTACAATGCAATATTTTGCTGGGAAACATTCGGTCCTGGATGCCTCTTGACATGCACCACCCACCTAAACACCACTGCAGACAAAAGCTGCTCAGGAATGGATCCAGATACAGGACTAAGAACTCTAGAGGCCTATATACTACGAAGCAGGATTTGAAGTTCACAAGGTAACTTCAGGGTTACTGATGGGATTTCAGTGCGACGAAGCTGGTTCAGAATTGTCTTTAAGGTTCTCATGGTTCTCAAGTACTTAATGGCCTAATCCCATCCTACATCTCAGACCTCATAACCCCCTACTCTACGCCCAGGTCCCTCAGGTCAGCTGACCTGGGGCTCCAGAGTTGACTGAACTAGTTTATAACCAGCTTTGTGGTACCAGTTATCCAGACAATGTAAGTTAGTAGTCAAACCAGACAACAAAAAGATATCCTGGGTAAGTTGAACTGGTATCGTGGTACAGGCCTTGGGTGTCGACCTGGCCTCCACATTCGCCACTTCCCAATGTGTTCCATCATCCATGGGACCCCACCTCACAACCCACAGAACTCAAAGGACCGCCGACACACTGGTGCCAGACCAGACACCACAGGACACCTCCAAAGGTCCTATGTCTATGCCTCCAAATGTCAACCATGGATCGGACCTGGCTCTGACCTGTTGAGGAATAGACACAGGACCTCTTGGGTACCAGAAGGTCCCACGGATGCTTGATAAGATTGGGATGTAGAAAATCTGGAGGCCAGGTTGATGCCTTGAGCTCTTTGTCTCTCGGTTACTTGGGTCATCTTTGAACAGGTTTTGCGGTGTGGCATGGAGCACAGTCCTCCTGGAGGGCCAATGCCATTGGGAAGCGCCGTTGCCATGAGGGAGGGCTACTTACTATGTCTTAAATGGTGTTGGATGCCAGGACCCAAGGTTTCCCCGCAGGGTTATTCACTTCACCTGTCAGTAGTTTTAATGTTGTGGCTGATCAGTGTATACTGTACATATATGTGCATCCTAAATGCTTTTTCTTTTTCTTTCTTTTTCTTAAAAGTTGATGTTATTATCATTGTGACGATGATGATGATGATGATGATGATGATGATTATGTGTGTATGTGTATGTATATGTGTGTATGTATACCTTTGTGCTCCACTGTCTCTCAGATTAACTCATATCGCAGCGGTGCCTGGACAGCGTGACGTGTNTGATTATTATTATTATTCATTTATTTATTTTTCCATTCGCTTAATTTAATTTATTTGTTTGTTTATTTTCTCTTTCGCCTCCCCCCCTTCAATGCCTATGATGATAATGTTGTTGTTGATTATTACTTTTTTTTATCATCATTACTATCATTACTACTATTATGTATGTCGTTGTCACCATTTACATTTGTCGTTCATTAGCTACAACACACGCACGCACCCACACACCCACAGTCACTAATTGTTGTTTCGTCATGTCATATGTCTCTTNATGCCTATGATGATAATGTTGTTGTTGATTATTACTTCTTTTTATTATCATCATTACTATCATTACTACTATTATTATGTATGTCGTTGTCACCATTTACATTTGTTGTTCATTAGTTACAACACACGCATGCACCCACACACTCACAGTCACTAATTGTTGTTTCGTCATGTCATATGTCTCTTTATGTATGTATGTAGCCTTATTTCACGTGTCCTTACATGTATCTTGTCTTGTTTCACAATAAAAAATAAAAATAAAAATAAAAAAAGCTGATATTTTGAAGTAACTGTAACTTTCATGAAAAATACCTTTACTTCAGGTTCTGCAAGGGTAGGTTTTATATAGGAATATGGTTATTAGACTAAGTTAAGTTAATCTACATTTTGCCAACAGGTAAATTCAAGTATGAGATAAAAAGACAGTATAAGGTTCACTGGTAGGTGTAAAGATTTGTAACGTCAGAAATGTGGACTGTATGGAAAAATAAACCTTTGAAATGACACTCAAGACGGCCTTATTTAAAGAATGTTGGAAAGGATGGATTGAATTTATTAAGCCATACACAACAGATTTTATGTAAAAAAGTTGTATTGTAATTTAGTGTCAGACGCTGTGATGAATGAAACAGTGAACTGCTGTTAATTTTTTGAATGTTGTGAACTTTCCTCCACAACCCTAAGACATGTCGTGATGCAGTCATTTGATCATATCACCCAGCACTACTGTAACTACCCCTGGTGACCTGCCACACTTGGACCCTAGGGTCCTTTCTTCTGACTAGTTTTCTTGTTTTGTTTTTGTTTGTTTATTTTTTGGCTTGTTTAAATGGTCTTGTTTGTTTATTTGTCTGCATGTTGTTTTGTCTGCTCTAAAGAAGTGTACCTTGTAAGTGGCTTTGTACCTGACATAACTTTTTTAATCTAAATAAAAAGAAAATATTAAAATAAATATGAAAATTGGACTTTAACGCAGAATTGCTCGGCTAATTTTGACAAAAGGAAATTAAACAATGTTAAATTAAATTAGATAAAAATGTGTGTGGCAATAAAGACCTCAAAAATTCAAATTTAAGATTATTTAATGAATTTTTAGGCCTATTTTTTTTAATTCAAGACATTTTAAGACCCTTTAAGGACCTGCAGACACACTGTTGTGGTACAATATTTTAACACTGTGGTACTAGTACTTTTTCTTAAGTAAAGGATCTGAATATTTCTTACACCACTGTAAAAAAATAAATAATTACTGCTTATGAGCACAAGAGAAAAACCGATCAACTCAGTTTGCATTTCAGTATGCTATAGCAACAGACATAACATTTTGACCTGTTGTATAAAATAATGTTATGTTGTTAGACTTATTCCTGACTTCCATCAAGTTCCTTTTGAATGAATTCTATTTACCTGCCTTGTCTCAGCATGTGATTATGATATCAGCCTTTTTCACCAGGCGTCAGCAGGAATATTTAGAAAATAACCTTCTTAGATCTCATGAACCGAGGATTATACATGAAACTGTAAAAATGTTATTACACCTCTGCTTCACTGTCAACATCACACAAAGTAAAACCCTGCACAAACATGAAGCTTGTTACATCAGGGTGCCCCATCTTTGTGTTTCACAACAGTTAATCCAACATGATGCCCTGTTAAATTCACTCTAATACCTCATCATTACTTTCACTTAATCAATGTTTAACAAGCCTCCGGTGTTGTGTAACAGAGCGAGCCCTGTGCAGTACCTGTATCAACTTGCAATGTTGAAATAAAGACCATGGATTAAATTTTAGATTTGCAGCTTGCTGCAGCTTTGCCTGGTGTACAGCAGCAAAACAGCTACTGCTACTACAGTCAATCAGCATGTTTTGTGCACACTTGTACCTGTAGGAAATAAAACTAGAGCATTTTTCAACTGTAGAAACAAATTTCTGTTACATATGGTTACTGTGGACAATTCACTTCAGAAATTTTGAAAGAGGATCTTACTTCTATCGTAGTAAAACTGCTGTATTGTGAGAGGTAACCTTGCGGTGGTTTGCCTCTGTGAACCAGTCAAGTTTACATCCATGTCTGTACAGACTCATACAGTATGTAGCTGTGACAGTTGACAATGCTTCAGACAGGCTACGAATGTTGCTGCAAAAAAACTATATATTCTAAAACATGGATGCTTCACAATCTTCAGCCTGCAGCACAGAAAATCTATACAACCAGCACAGTTTTAAGGTGGACACCCAAGATGAGTGTCATCAATTCAGTGTAATGGCTACAAAGGTGTTTCTGAAGAATATGATGTCATGGTGAAGTTGAACTTTGACCTTTTGGATATAAAATGTCATCACTTTGTTTTATTCTGTTAGACATTTAGGGGAAATTTTGTAAGCATTAACAAATGAATTCTTAAGTTTTGGCTGAAAACATATTTGGTGAAATCACGGTGACCTTTGACCTCCAAATTCTAATCAGTTCATGAGCATCCAAGTGGATGTTTGTGCCAAATACGAGGAAACTCCCTCAAGGTGTTCTTGAAATATTGCATTCACGAGAATGAGACATACTGCACAAGGTTACAGGGACTTTGGTCTTTGACCTTTGACCCCCAATATCTAATCAGATCATCGTGAGTCCAACTGGACGTTTGTGCCAAATTTGGGGAAATTCCCTTAAGGTGTTCTTGAGAATGAGACGGAAAGGTAAATGGACCTGCATTTGTATAGCGCAAATCACCCATTCACACACACATTCATACACTGGTGGCCGAGTCTACCGTACAAGGTGCCACCTGCTACTCAGTTTTAACACACTCACACACCGATGGAACAGCCATCGGGAGCAATTTGGGGTTCAGTATCTTACTCAAGGATACTTCGACGTGCAGCCTGGCGGAGCCCGGGATCGAACCGCTGATCTTTCGATTGGTGGACGACCCGCTCTACCTCTGAACCACAGCCGCCCGGAAGAGGTTACAATGACCAGGTGCTGGCCTGTGATTGCATTACCTTTCTCCTTCAGCAGCTCTTACCCCAATGTTGACCCTCGTTTTTTGAATTTACTGGTCACGTTGCCTTTTTGATTCCCTTATGCGCTTTCTTGGCGACGAGGATTCCGTCTCCCATGATGCTGCATATGCATGATCCTGCATTATGCTCAAAGAGTGGGACTTTGTTATGCTGCAGTAGTGCCGGGGTAGTAGCGAAGCGCCTCTCACTCCTGTCCTTCAGCTTCTCAGTCACGCAGCGCTGGCCTGGCTCTCAACGAAAACATCGAAGGTGGTGCTGTATGTTCCTTGCTGGCGGATGTATTCACAAGATGGCGAAACGTGATGGAACCCCCCAGACGACTTACCCGCACAATGTACAAACTTTTACGAGAATAAGGCAGATTATTGGCGGAGGTAATAATACACCAATGATGACATATTTATGAATGCAGTCAATAAACAACTGAAAATGTAATACAATGTCCCTTTAAAGGAAAATTGCCAAATCTGAACAAATTCCCTGAAGGTGTTCTTGAGACACTGCGTTTATGAGAATGAGCTGGAAGAGGTTACAGTGACCTTTGGCCACCAAAAACGAATCTGTTCACGAGTGTCCAAGAGGACGTTTGAGCCAAATTTGAGAAAATTCCCTCAAGGTGTTCTTGAGAGATTGCATTCACATAAATGAGACATACAAGGTCACAGGGACTTTGGCCTTTGACTACCAAAAACTGATCTATTGATGAGCGTCCAAGGGGCCATTTGTGCAAACTTTGAATATATTTTCTTGAGGCTTTTTGAGAATGGGATGGACAGACAGACAGACAGAGGGACAACCGGAAAACATAATGCCTTCAGCCACAGCTTTTGTGGAGGCATAATACTCTTTTGTGGAGGCATAATACTCTTTTGTGGAGGCATAATACTCAGAAACCTGTGAACTGAACTCATTGAACATTGTTTTTTAAGCCTGGTTGTTTAGATCAACAATAATCATCTGACTTTCAGATCTTACACACAACCTTTCAGACTTATTAATAATTAAAGCCACAGAAAAGCAGGAGTATCTTACAGGTTTCGAAGACCTTGATAGTCCCTGATCATGTGGTATCAACTATTCAGCAGAGTATAAAAAAAACATCTTTATAAGTCCGACATGAGAGTCTGACTGTCAGACACTACGGCAATATAAAAGCAGTAATAAAGCATTTTGTGATGATACTTGAAAAATACTGTATTTGGGGTCAAGCACTCTTACAGAGGATCACATTGACATTTCCTTCATAAAGCACACTACTACACCGATCAACAAACAGAAACCACCGATTCACATTTAATCGACATTCAATTCAACCTTCTTTCTAAGAACTGTTAAAAAAAAAAATGCATTATCACTTTGTGCTATGAAATATTATACCAGTAAAGCCCTTTATGGTGACAATATCTCAGAAACATCATGATGAAGAAATGAATGCTGCAGAAGATCAACTAGTATTTACAAACCCACAATTCTTTGGTCCATGTTTGGTTGGATCAACGCATCGGTTTCAAACTACGCCAATTAAACACATCAACCTGCTGAAAAGAAATAAAGTGGAACTGTTTTGGGCTCAGCTGTAATTAATGTGAAAAGGCATGAATCACAATTTCATCAAAACTGTCTCTTTGTCTACTTTAAAACATGGAACTGGTTTTCTCACTACTTCAGTAATATTAATATTTATGCTACTATGGCTACTGCTAATACTACTGCTGAGAGTCAACTGTGTGGCCAACACTGTTCGGGCTATTATTCATAAACATATTTCGATAAAATATGGGATACAGTTTCATTTCTTATGTTCAAGTAAGATATTCAATCTTCAGATCTTTCTCTAAAAGCTACAGGAAACATTGGTATCATAACATTTAGTGAAAGAGAAAAACTTTACTTTTTGTCTCTTATTGCAGAATAGTGTTTAAAACATAACACTAATATTATGGTGTATTCTACACAATTTTATCACATTTCTTTAATGACCATATAGTTTGGCTACTCATTACTTACATTGTGGTTTCCTTGTAATTTAATATCATTACTTATTACTTCATGTTTACTGCTGTTGTGAAATGATTCATGGACACGTCCACCTTTCACCGCAAAAAAGATCATGTACATGCATCAGACTAGCAATATGTAAAACTTAAAACAAAAATGTTCCCTTAACTTTGACATTAACAGTGACATATTACCATTTAGACATTCTTACTAAGTAATACAGAGTAGCTTTCTAACATAGCTCCCTTCAGCAGATAATACAGTATCACTGCAGTTTCCTGGAGTCCTAAAGAAGATTCTGACAGGCTGACGAGGGAGAACTTGATGTTCTTAAACGACGTGGATTTTAATCGGATATCATTTTGAGGTGTTTCTACTATTCTGCCCCTTTCGTATCAGTGTTCATTTACTGACATATTTTTTCCATAGAGTGCTGCAGGGATGGTGTTTTTTTGTAGGCGAACCTTGAACCTTGACAAAAATCCAATGAGACTTTTTTATTGGATTTCTGATTATTGCAGGAAATAAGCTCTGTGGCAAACAAACTTTTATCATACGTTACATTTTGGTTAGTAGAATTATCTCCACAGATGAACCACTTTTATGATTCTTCAGGAGTAAATGCAACCGCCAGAAGTAAAATGCTAACGTTAGGCTACAAAGGAACTACACCACGGATGCATGACTGAACGTCGCCACCATAGCATGGATGTAAAGCCGTGTTTGTCTTGATGATGTTCTAAAGTCTCATTGAGCCACTTATTAACAAATGCTTTTTTTAAAGTCACGTTAAAGCTTAAAAATTCAGGAGCGAGGTATTCATTTGCATAGTTTTATGTTGTAGAACAAAACGTAAAAGTCTCTTGAGTTTGTGTTAACCACAGACCTTAACTCAGGTATCTAACCAAACACCCATTGACTTCAAGACGAGGGAACCAGAAGTGCTAAAATGATAACTCGTTTCTGGGTTTTCGGACTCATTCCTGCAGCACTCTGTACAGTTTTAGTTAACTAAAAGTCTAGGCATTTCACTCCTGTCTTAGTCAAAGAAAACCATGACTATTTTAGTGTAGTTTTACTCAAAGAAAACTATTAACATTTTAAGTCAGTCTCGTCCAGTCACAACTAGTAATTCTGTCATATTAGTCAAAGTTATTTCACACATGATTTTATCTTATTATCTGATGAAAAACACAGGTTGAATGATTTACACCTCTTCCAAACTGGACGCGACGCCAACGAGTGAGCGAAGTTCAGACTGTTTCAGTGTTTCCCAGTGAAGATGTCCTAACCTGCTTTGCTTGTTCGGAAAAAACGCTCGTCCTGGCTCTATTTTGACCGAGATTTGCACACCTTCAACCTTTTTTTAGGGCAACAGCACGCCATTGCTTGGGCTCACTTAGGGCTCAACAGGCTCCCTGAATGTTGCTGTCGCTCGTAGTATATTTATGTATTTCATTTACTTGTTTATTTGACAAGGACAAATGCATGACGCTGCCTCATATGTGAAATACAAAGTAGATGCAATGCATAGAGGTTTCTAGCCATGGCTAATTTGCAACCCCTGTCCCTGGTTAGGCTTTTACAATTAAAACAGTAAATGTAAGATTACTGAGCATTGAGTAATTCCATACAATAATACAACATATCTGAACACTTTTCAGTGCTCCATCCGCCAGAGTTTGCTGGCCCTCTGAATGAATGATAGGAGGAGGTGTAAGAATTCAGCTTTGCACAGAGTGTCCGGTTGTCTGATGGTACTGATTTACTACGAGTCCTCCTGATGGTGCTCACTGTGTGCTGCAGATGTAGTCCTGACCTATCGAATGCAGCATAGGAAACAGAAGTGCTACACTGAATAAATAAATAAATAAAAATACCTGTAATATTTCATCCTCTCATTTTGTCGACAAAAATTATGAAGTTTTAGCAAAGTTTTTAGATTTTAAACTACATTTTAGTCCCATTTTTCTTCATCAAGAATACTGCATGTTGATACAGTCATAGTTAGTGTTTAATGATGTTGGTACCGTCTCGTCATCGTCTCGTCTTAGTCATGACAAAACACGCTGAGTCAGTTTTCATTAATGAAATTATCAGTTTCATGTTTGTAAATGGGGGTGAACAAAATATTAGAAACACCTCAGAAATTTGCTGCAAGGCTACATTAGACTGCATTAGACTGCACAGGTGTACCTAATAAACTGGTAACTCAAGTATGTGATTTGCCTGCAGGTTCCAAACTGAGATGCAGACATAAGAAGCTCATTCTAATGTGACAGGTCTTAAGTAGCCTACTTTTAGTGACAAGCATGAGTCCCTATAATGTAACTATGGATAAAGTATGGACATAATACTTACCTCTTAACTCCTATTTCAGGACTTTTGGTTATATTAAGTCAGTAGAGTGTTCTTGCTCTTGACAACTCTGCAGACAGGAGGCTTTGCTGTGACACAAACCAGGACAAGAGGAGTCCAAATATGGAAATGGTCAGATAAAAATAAGAGTTGCTTAACTTCCCAATCTTGGCCCTGAGCGGAACAGCGAGGGCTAAATATAAAACCTTGTGGTTTCTCGTGTCTCGCCTCTGCAGCAGTTCACAGGTCCCTCACTGTTTCATTAAAGTATTGTTACTCTCCTCAAAGCCCAGAAACCTCAAGACAGAGGAAGCATCTGGCTGAAGTGCAGCTGAATAAATACAGCAGTGTATCATTACATACAAAATAACTTTTGATTACAGCCTCAGTGTGCCAGAGTGTAAAATGGCACATAATATTGTGCAACTACATTGTCCTCTCCTCCTGACACCTGTCACGTCAGAAAACTGTCATTTCTACAGAAATGAACATAATCATAATACTCCCTTTTTAATCTAAAGAGTCTCGGCCACTAACAGTCACAACACACATGTTCCCTTTGTGCTCTTTTTAAAGTGTATTGTGTCACTTTCCTGGGGTTTGGTACCATGGCAGTTTCCCCAGGAGGCTTCATTTAGAGTGCCGCTCAGCAGAGTCAGGAGCCAGGGAGCCACGGATCCTCGTTGGATCTGCAGCCAAATCAGAGGCCTGATACTCTGTGTGCTCTCAGCAGTCCGCGGGGACTTCGGGAAGGAGGTGTCCTCTTCCGCCTTGTCAGTACTTATTAATCCCAAAGATCCTCACGCCGTGCAGCTGTGGCAGCTTGGGGATGAGTACAGTGAGCAAGGAAACAGTGTTGACCACAAAATGGGCCCGATCGTATTTGGTGTAGAAGCTGGTTAGTATATACCTGGATGAGAGATGAATAAGAGAAGAGAGAGTAATGATTACAAGGGTGGAAACGAGCAGCAAATTAACTCTGGATAAATATTCACGCCTGCGTTTCTCTGAAGTCGTTCTGTTAACAAGCCTGAGGAACACAACGAGGTCTTTAGGAAAGAAAAATTAAAAGATTAAAATCAAAGCTGTCAAAACATCACTTTAAATCTGCAATAACCTTTCACTTATTTTCCCTCTGGTAATCACAGCAAGATGTTTCCTAACTCACAAACACAGAGCCAACACTTTCATCTGTGAGACTGTTTCAACATGCCGAACAACAGGATTGCAACACTGAACTGAAATATGCACACATCATGCTGCAATGCAATGGAAATGCAAATGTTCATTATTAAAGACGATCCAATGTCAAAGATCAAGGCAGTTTTTTAACTGACTGGAATTTGATATACTGAGCTGTATAGAGCCCAGTCCGATCCTTTGTTTTACATCAGTTATCACAAAGGTGTTTTTATATGTGAAGCTTTCATGCGCTGCAACGCAACAAGTGCAGCAGTCGTCCCCGACTCCACAAACAACATAAACGCCAGCAAAACACAGCATGAGACTCTTAGTTTGTTCGGTACCAAAGTTATCAACACTTTTTTCATTTCAGCTTAGTGTGAGAGTCTCGCATTTTGCTGTCATCTACGGTGCACAGTGTTTCACCGCTGACAACCACACTCACAACGCTACTGTAAGTGTAACAAAATCCCTGCAAGCAAACACATAATAGGAGTAATTTATTAATGTAATCCACGTAAGAGATGCACAGACGACAAAGTAAACACACAATGAAACACTGTTCATTGTTACACCGACGCAACAAATACTGGAGAATAGTCTCTTAAAGGGCAGGAGAAATTCCCTCAAGACAGTGACAATGCCAAAAATATTTAAAAGTAGAGTTGTACCAACACCGATACCAGTATCGGAAATGCCTCTGATACTACCTAAAATGCGGTATCGGGTATCGGCGAGTACAGCCTATGACCAATCCGATACCACGCAATGCCTCACGTCATTACGCATACACACACATGGAAACAGAGCGGAGTTTAAAAAGCATTCGACTGTAGCCTTTAAAATGTCTTTTTTACCAAATTGTGTGGCTGCACTTTAACCTGTGTCTTGATCTGTGTCAACACTGGATAATAATAATTTTAAAAAAGTTTTATGGCATTCATTCTACTATTATGTATTTATTTCTTAATATTTTACATAGAGTTTTAGGAGTTGAGACATACAACAATTCATATCCCATCCATTTTTATTTTATGTGCTGGTATCGGATTGGTACTCAGTATCGGCAGATACCTAAGGTTCAGGGATCGGAATTGGTATCAGGAAGGAAAAAGTGGTATCGGTACATCTCTATTTAAAAGATTTTTTACTTTATATTTCATTATTTTGTTACCAAAAAACTAGAATTACCACCTTGCAGTTGTATGCCTCCACCGACCAGTCAAGTTGCACTTACAGTTTATATCCATGTCTGTACAGACTCATGTGTAGCAATGACAATTGACAATGCTTCAAATATGGATGTTGCAGCAAAAAAAAGGTACAAATCTAAAAAATGGATGCTTCACAACCATCTTCCATTTGGCAGCGGAGAATATCTATACAATCAGCACAGTTTGAAGGTGGACACCCAAGATGAGGGTCACCAATTCAGTATCTGACCAAATGCCTCGTCTTCTATGTCTGAGTTATGACGTAGAATAATGGCCAGAGAGAGTTTCTGTGGAGCATTATGATGTCACAGTGAAGCTGACCTTTGACCTTTTGGATATAAAATGTCATCACTTCGTCATTTTATCCTCTTAGACATTTGTGTTAAATTTTGTCATAATTAGCATCTGAATTTTAGAGTTATGGTCAAAAACATGTTTCGTGACGTCACAAATCACGTATAGCCGTCAAAATCAAATCAGTTCATCGTTGCATCCTAGTGGACGTTTGTGCCAAATTAAAAAAAAGAAATCTGTCAAGGCGTTCTTGAGGTATTGGGTTAACAAGAATTGAACAGACGGATGGACAACGTGAAAACATAATGCCTCTGGCCACGGCTGTCACTGGCACATAATGCATTGCAGAACTATTCAGTTGCCATACAAACACAGTGGATTGATTTTAATCACTTAAGTACTTCTATGTGCACTGTGCAGCTATATTATCTAGGAAAGTATCAGATTTGGACTCTTTGGTATCTGCTAATAATAATATATGACTCGGATTGGGATCGGGGACAAAAAAAAACTTAAATGAAAAACAATTAACAGACAGGGAGAGTGACCACCCAACATTTAGAAATGCCTCTAAAGTAAGCACTTCCTGATGAACCCTGACTGTGTTTTGGCTACACGCTGGGAGAGGATGCACAGATGTTCCTTGTGAGGCACGAGAGTCAACAACAAACTACACTGATCTAATATAAACAGCATTTTTAAATTTAACAGTAAACACCAGTAAGGGATTTTTGTGGGCTCAGAATGATGAATTGAACATCCTGTTCTCTGCTGAACAAGTGGGGACATGTAATGAAAGCCCTCGAGAGACATTCGCAGATGTGTAGCTCTTCCATCTGGAGCCGAGAGACTGACCACTATTCTCTTCCTGCTGGCACTGGCTGCAAAACAAAATGACTAGGAGGCCTTTGAAACTCGCGTGAAAAAGTGTACACCTGCAAAAAACTGCTATCACTACAATGTTCAAGCTGAGCTGGCAGATCAACCCCAGGGAACCAGAGTGCTTCCTGTAAACTGAACTCTGCTGGTTAATGAGGACAGAAAAGGGCAGGAAAGCAGCGAGGGGTGCTGCTGCAAATACTAAGCCCCTTAACAGTTGGTGAGCTTGACTAATAGAGAGCAGCAGGGACGCTAATCAATCAACACTCAAATACAGAGGAGACTTTGTAATTAAAAGTACGTTTAGTGCAGATTTACCACAACAGGAAAATCAGCAGCTGAGGTTCAGTCTGTACCAGTTCAGTCTGAGCTTAACGTAAAAAATAAGAGGTAGCATACTGATTACCAGGGGGGGAAACTAACCCACTTTTATAGAGACCCACAAAACACAATTGGTGATGGTGGGAAGCCAGTGAGGGATCATGTTATTCTGACTGTTCTATCTACACCGTTTTCTTCTGTCTACACCTTACCAATGTCAAATGTCATTACTCCCAGGAGCCTCATTTATAAAACAGTGCTTAGGATCCAAACTAAAAGTGCGAGGGCGCATAAAACCTGAGACTGGCGTGTGACAAGAAGTAATCAGATTCATAAAACCGTGCACACACCTGCAGGCCATGTTCCCTCTATATATCACAGTCCACCTGAAAATGTGCACCCATGGCTCAGCCTCAAGGGAAGTACCTGAAATTTTATAAAGTGGTCAGTTTTAAAAGGGGAGGAAAAAGAGAATTGGATCCCGCTGTCAGAGCCAGAGTCCTGCACTGGACTGATTTTCAAGACCCGCTCCGGAAACAAGACCACGATGTGCAACACCGCACCCGTCCCTCCACCTGCACATATGATCAATTAGTTCTGCAACCTGACCCGACCCGTCAATACAAGACAGACGGCCCCACCCCAACATGCAATCCTATAATAACCACACGCTGTTCAAACAATCTGGTTAGGCAGCACATTCAAAATGATAATTTTGGGTCATTTCATACATGTAAAACTAAGATAATATATTTTAAAGCAAAAATAATTC
This sequence comes from Epinephelus moara, assembly GCF_006386435.1. NCBI lineage: Eukaryota > Metazoa > Chordata > Actinopteri > Perciformes > Serranidae > Epinephelus > Epinephelus moara. The sequence continues at coordinate 6,323,162 of NC_065518.1, read as the reverse complement.
AGGAAATACAAAGTAAATAAATATTTTTAAATAATTTTTGCTCATCCTCATAACAATGAGCTCACACCTCTACAGTTAACATACCTTTAAGGAATGCAGGACACACATCATCAGCGCTCAGATGATGAAAACGTTAAATTAAATTAGTATTATTTTCATATATTTATCATCCAGCATCCACAATATGACCTGCAGGTTCTTTGCTTCACCGAACCGAACCGAACCGAACACGGAAATAAAATTAAGACAAAATATTAACTGTGAATCACCTTTTTAGCGAGTCACTTGCGGTTGTCCAACTTCATGCAGGACTCTAGTGAGAGATTGTCTGCTACTGTTTGGGGGCAAATGCACACCTGAGCTGTCACAGCTGGAAACACATATGACCTCTTATTGTGTGCAGAAACCACTGCAGTGTCTCCACTGTGCTCTGTGCACCTGACAGCAAAGTCACGTTCACTGCAGCAATGTTACACACAAAAACTACATGACAAGTTGTGCTTGTTGATACATGCACAGTAGAAGATATTATTGAAAACCTATTGACAATCTGTTCGTACACATAGGTCAGAGTTTCCGTACAGGTGCACACATTCTTCCGTCAAGTTTGTTTTTATAGTGGCGTACGTCTCTCTCAGGCCCTGTTTTGTGCGTAAGCAACAGTTATAAATGAGGCCCCAGCTCTACTACTGTACTTCCTCAGTGTGTACTCAAGTTTAGATCCATCCTTCACACTCAGCTGTTCTCTCCACCTGTTACAACTGAAGGGCAGACATTAGATTTTGGAGGGGCCACTTACAGGACAATAGGTGTGATGGTGAGGAATTTGCGTGAAGCAGTGAACTGCACACCGTAGTCCATCTGCTCCCAGTGTGTTAGGAGGCGAGCCTTGCCCTGATCTGGGGTCTCAAACGGCGTCCCTTTGACCGTGTGAAGTAGTAGATACATGCACTGCAACAGATAGGAGACACAGTCAGGGCTCTGTTATAACACATTAATAACATATAAATGTCACACTGGTGGAGGACAGATGTTGCCTTGAATATTCCTCATTTATAGACCCCAAAACCTAGCACGAAGTCCACAAGCAACAAGTGGATGTGTCCTGAGGATTCCCAGTGTTAGGGGTGCTTTAACCTGTACGATGAAATACCCACAGCTCCACCTATTTAATACACTCCTGTACGAAGAATGTTGTTCTGAGTGTGGTGGAAGAAGTATTCAGATCCTTTCCTTAAGTATAAGTACTAATTCCACACTGTGAAAATACTCCAAAACAAGTAAAAGGCCTGCATTAGAAATCTCACTTAAGTAAAATAATTTATCAGCAAAATGTGCGTAAAGGTCCAGTGTGTAATATTTTGGAGGATTGAGTGGCATGGGGGGGATTCGAACCCGTGGGGGGAGCCCTTCTGTGCAGAGTTTGCATGTTCTCCCCGTGTCAGCGTGGGTTTCCTCCAGGTGCTCCAGCGTCCTCCCACAGTCCAAAGACGTGCAGGTTAATTGGTGACTCTAAATTGTCCGTAGGTGTGAATGTGAGTGTGAATGGTTGTCTGTCTCTATGTGTCAGCCCTGTGATAGTCTGGTGACCTGTCCAGGATGTACCCTGCCTCTCGCCCAATGTCAGTTGCGATAGGCTCCAGCCCCCCGTGACCCCTAACACGATAAGCGGTGACGGAAAATGATTAAATAAACATTAAGAAGTGTTTTTCCAACACTCTCGGCGTGGAGCGGCTGCTAACTACGATGGCTGTCGCAAAAATGCAAATGGCCCTATCCAGAGCCTGTAGCCCTTTTCAGATAAGAATTGTGCAAATTTGCAGGAAAGCCCAATCAGTCTTACCGTCTACCTAATTTTGTTTATAGAGAATGCGCCTTTTTCGGGGCAATGGGGGGCGTGAGCAAGTAACAAAACGTGTAGCTCAGTGTGTGACGTAACCAATGACATGGGAGGGAAGCCGCGGCTGGTCAGTCCTTCAGCGATTCTCTCGTAAGTTGGCCCGTCCTTCACCGTCCTCGTCATCTGACGGTTAATGGCCTCTTTGTTTGCAAGTGCAAGGAAGGCACGCAATTCCTTGTCTCCCCAGTTGCTCATCTTTACAGTGTCTGTCAGGTTTGTGTTTCCCTCTTGCTACTAGCTGCTCGCTAATTCCTGCTATCAGCTGTTTCCTGTTTATCCACCGCCAGTGGGTCGCACATGAGGCGTCATTAACAGCTCCTCCCGTTGCGGAAGGCCGCCTCGAGGCGGAAAATTGGGCACCTCGGATCAACTCGCCAATCTGGCTCTGTGTGTCTAAACGCTCGCAGCTTGCCGGCAAAACGGCCCAACATTTGCAGAAAATCTGGCAGTGTAAAAGGGGCTAGTGTTTGGTTTGTCCGTTCTGGGCTACTGTAGAAACATTGAGGTGCAACTTGGCAAACTCTGAGGACAAGGACCTGCTCCTTATGTAGATATTATCAGGTGATTACTAACTAAGAAAACATACTTATTATATTACATTTTTTCCAGTGTATCCCCCTAAACCCTACACACTGGACCTTTAAAGTACAACAAGTAAAAGTACTCATTGTGCAGGAAAACGTTCCCTGTCCGTGTTTTAGTGTTGTATACTATGTTTCAGGAGCAATATTACTGCTGCATTAATGTGTATGTTGCATTTTACTGATATAGATATTCAAGGTTGTGCTCATTTCAACTCCTTTATACTGTTAGGTAGTTTAATCAACAGCAGAGCATCATATTCTATACGATCATCATATGTTTGTCGCGTGGCTGTCCTCTGAGAACCACAAATCTCTATAAAGTCAACTTTTCATGGGGTCAGAAAAACAGCTCTGTTCTCAGCCTCGTGATGATGACTTTTCCAGCTGATCCAAGAGGGTTTTTAAAGAGTTTATTTAGCTCAAGAACTTTTTTCAACACATAAAGGAACACCTCATCTTTCAGTTTATCACAGAACATCTGATTCAAGATCACCAAATTTGGAGATGCATGGTCAGGAGGACAGGAAGAGGATGAAATCTGTAATCTGAAGAGTAACTAAAGCTGTCAGACAAATGTAGTGCAGGGAAAAGTATATTCACCCCTGAGACGTATTGGAGTAAAAGTATGAAGCAGCATGAAACTGAAATACTCACATTAAGTACCTTGAATGTGTACTTAAATGTACTTAGTTACATTCCACCACTGGAATATAAGGGCCAGACAGATGGGTATGAGTGTTTGAGACTGAGAGATACCTCAGCTCTTTAAATTAAATGCTGGTTGAAACATTATAGTCGCCCATTCATTAACAAAGAACATGACTAAGAGCAGTGAAACAGCAAGAAGAGCTTTTCTTTCTCCTCACAATACCTTAGTGCAGAGATTTGTTACCCTCTGACTCATTACTTTGAATCACCACATCCCAAAGCCTTCCACCAGGCTGCACTGTACGTGTCCTTCACTGACCTGATTCATTCAACAAAAAAGAAACCGTGGCAGCGCTGGTGCCTCCGCTCCACTCACCAGATTGTGAATGAGGTTGGTGAGGGTCCAGACCACGGGCACGCTGGCGAAGGGAATGCTGAGCAGGATGACGTGCAGGAGGCCGATTCCCAGGATGTAAGACAGCCACATTCCTCGGCTGTTCATCACTCGGGTGTTGGGGTTAACCTCGCTGTGCGCCGTGCCCACGTTCATGATGGCGGCGGGGCCACTTCAGAGCACTCCTACCTACTGTAGGACGTACAAACAGTCTGAGTTTGAACCCAGCTGTATACTGTAAGAAATTAGAGAGAGTGTTTGCCTTTTAATTTGCAGACTGCATCTGCAAGAGGTTATCTGGCAAGACATCATCTAGAGCAGACTGTAAGAGCAGAAATAGCAGTTCTTGTTTATATTTATAGAATAATGAATATCATTTCAGGACTTCCCTTATTTTTTGATCATAGCTATGATTCACTGATTTGATTGGCAGCTTGGCAACTCTTTGTCGAATCAGCTAAACCTGTAGTTTGGGACGTGGTGTAACTAAGGGAAGTTGCAGAATGCAGAAAAAAGGAGTCCTAGCTTTAGCTGAGACAAAACACAGATTTTTAAACCATCTTATCTCATTGTTTGAGGATCTGTTACTATTATCTTCAATACATCTATCAACTATTTTCTCTCTTTAACACACATAACCTACATTTGAATTTGGCATCACTTATTGCATTGGCCTCCAGTGTTTTGGTAAAATATTGGAGGTCATTTGTTATTTCTAAATAGCGAACACCTGGTGCCTGGATCTACTACAAAGGTGTTTTTAAATGGCGATAACTTTAAAACAGATAACCTCTATGTGGAGGCTCTCCAGTGTTTTCCAGCCAAGGACCCCTTAGAAAACAAAGAATATACCAGGGACGCCCTCAAGTACATCCCTTCAAACAATGTTACGTAGCCTACTACTGATCTAGAGGGTCCCTCTAGTCTAGAGGGATCTCTAAGACTGATGGCAGTGTATACTCTCAGACTTTAATCATATGACTTGGTTGCTCCTAACTACACCCTAAAAATACTGGGTCAAGTCACTCACCCAGTTTCAGGGTTATGGGCTTTGGATCTTTCTCTAGGTTGTTTTCTGATGCAGAAGAATAATGACCCAGATATTAGGTAATATAGCTGGCTTTGGTGACCTGTACACAGGTCACTGGATTGTTTTAAAAATGGGTGCTGGGTAAACTTAATCACTTAAACACTGGGTCGGTGCTAGACTGACCCAGTACTGGGGCCGGTTGCACCAACTGGTCTTTACTAAGCCTGGTTGTAACTCCTAAGACGGTCTTTGTTAAGACCAGTCTTAAGGAGTGGACTTACGCTGGTTGCACCAACAGGGCTTACGCCTGGTCTTAGCTACGCTGGTTTTAGCTGTGCGCGTCCATGTGAATGCCCCCGGAATGCCCCACGCGGCCTGCCTAGAGGAGCGCGGTGACGTTAAATGACGTGCTGCTGAATCACCCCGTGTGCTTGACAGATGACAATTGACAGTTGACAGCCCCTCTCATCTGTGTTGACAGTTTATTTACAGTTTAAGATTTGAAGAAAACATTAAGGATCAACGAAAAACTTTACCGACACTGAAATTAGAAAATTAATCAAGCTGTACAGCCAGCAGAGAGACGTATCACAATTAAGAAGAAACAGTCGGTATGGGCAGAGATAACGGGGCACATCAATACGTGTTCAGACTCTGGCTGCCTTCATACAGAGGCTGACATGAGGAAGAAGTGGAAAGATCTTCTCAGCAAGGCAAAAAATACATCTCCTCCAAAAAAAAAAATCATCCAACTGGCGGGGGTCCTCCCCGAAAACCTCAATTTACAGTGACATCATTGTTGACATATTTGGGGAGGATTCCCCTGCCTGGTGGGAAGGCCGGTGATAGTGCTGTGTTGCAGCCCAACACAAACTGTAAATCCGGTGACAGCTCTTCAATAAGTTCAAACTGATCTCTCCTACCGAAGTGAAACCTCTCAATCAGCTCCTCGTCATTATATAGGCTATGTCCAATTGCTTCTGTCCCTAATAACCCTCTCCCGTCTAAATGCCCACTCGTATACAGACGGTGGATGAGACGTGCCATAACCAAGTTGCGCTCTCTGTGCTCTAGAGCGCATGAGAGCAGCTTGATAATGACCTTACGCCTGCTCTTGACTAGGCGTAAGATTTACGCCCGGTCTTAGTGAGAAGAAGGCTTACGCCCTGTTGGTGCAACCGGCGTAACTATAAGGTCGGACTTAGAACGCCAAGTTACGACCGACTTAGCTTAAGACCAGGCTTAAGACCACTTGGTGCAACCGGCCCCTGGATGCTATGATTGGGTTAAATCGAGTTAGAAGTGACCCAGTATTTGTGTGTGTGTGTGTGTGTGTGTGTGTGTGTTGTCGTACAATTAAAATAATCACTTCTATGTAGGGCTGGCTGATAATTCAATATAATCCTTCACTTCCTGGACTAAAACAATATATTAATAACCTTTCAATACAAAAGCACTGATTGTGATTGATTATTATCATTTTATGTTTTAAGTTTTTTAGTTAAAATTCTAAATAAAAATAAATAAAATAAAACTGATTGAAATTTCAGAAAAACTTGTTAAATTTTTTTCCACTTACATATGAGGAATATTGATACTGTTACAGTAAATTATTTCACACATCATGATATATAAATACTGACTTGCCTGAGCAGTGACTGCTGATTGAATGCAGCTATCTAGCTAACAATAGACAGTGATTGTCTTTCTTAAATAAAGAAATATAACCCATTAGCAATACTACTTGTCATTATTAGTGACACTGCTTTAAAACCATGTGGTCCAGTCCTGCATGTTACAGCCTACATGCTGTTAATTTAAACCCACATCACCTAAATAAAGCAATAAAGCCCCATTGATGATGAATTAAACTGGCACCTGCCGGCTAATCAGGAGCCTGGATTTTCTTTAGCCATGGTATGAATGGAACTAACCTACTGAGGCTAAATTAAGACACCAGTTAGCTAATTTAAAAGATAAAAAATCTGCTGAGGTGGGGATAATCTGTCTGGTCAACAGTCACTGACTGACCAGAGTAAACAGTGGAGCAAGGCTTGGTCATTCCAGCATGCTGTCTTGTAAGTTGCCCTAAAACATAACTGGCTGTATAATAACCCATACCGTGTCTTCACAGATCTACAAGTGGACCACCAGCACTACAGGAGTTAAAACATACACTTACACATGTCACTTATAACTGAGTAAATAAATCATTACACTCACAGCAGAGAAAAATGGCTTCAACTCCGACCTGTGTTGGCACTAGTCCGTTATCACAGTTTAGTGTCTTTATCGATGCCTTCAGTTATGTAACTGGGACTCTCACTGGGAGACTGGCGGGGCTCCAGTGTTCCCATCAGTCACCCGGCACCATGTTCCGGCTGTGAACGTGCTGCTGAGCGCTGCGGTGTGACTCGTGTCGGCTCACGATCAGTCGAGGTACATCCACTTTTCCACCGTCTTGCAGACAACAGCTGGTGACAACACAGCACAGTTCATGATCTAACGTCACCGCTATTCGCCTTCACGGCCCCGTATTACGGCGCAGTTTTTTTACTCTTCGTATCTGGCTGTGATTGGCTGCCGTCTGTCACGTGCCTACGGTTGCCCAATCGGCGCTCAATGCGTTTTTAAAAGACGTTGGGACACGCCCCCGGTACGTCACAGCGGAGGCGGGACCAGAGGAAACGAGCATGATTGACACTAGGATGGGATAATTCTTTTTTTTAAACGAAAGAAAAATGAATCATTTCGTTTTTATTTTCATTTTTGGATGTGATTTTTTTTTTTTACTATACATATTTTAATGATAATCTTATTAATAATTTATGGCCGCTTAATAAGCTATTTTTTATTTTAATAATAATTTTATTAATAATAATTGAATAATCTAAAATTTTTCATGTACTATATCTTTTTCTTTTCTTTTACAGCAATTTTTTTGGCTACAATACTGTAAGAATGCAAAAATAATTAAGTATAAGAAATGCAACTTGTGTATTTTTGCAATAAAGTATAAAAAGAGCAAGACGAAGAGTTTACAGTCATGCTAGCAACTTTATGAAAAAAAATAAAATAAAATCACCATGACACGCAATGATAATGCTATCATACTGACAGTGCGGAGTAGTGAACTTCATTTTTTTTATTTTATTATATTTTTATATATATACTTTATTAATCCCCGAGGGGAAATTCAATTTTTTCACTCTGTTGTCAATTACACACAGGTCCGAACACACACACATGCACAAACAGGACCTATACATGCACTAAGTGGAGAGATGTCAGAGTGGGGCTGCCTATGACAGGCACTCCAAGCGGTGGCGGGGTTTGGTGCCTTGCTCAAGGGCGACTCGGCAGTGCCCAGGAGGTGAGCTGGCACCTCTCCAGCCACCAGTCCACGCTCCATATTTTGGTCTGGACGGGGACTTGAACAGATGACCCTCCGGTTCCCAACCCAAGTCCCTATGGACTGAGCTACTGCTGCCCCTATGTCATGTAATTAAACTAGCAGTATTACCACAATTTGCAGGAGCCCGCTGGTAGTTTAACTACATTCATATTTTTATAGTGATTCAGGAAGTTAAATTAGATATTTTGCAATTTTTTCCTGATAATCACTGAAACTACAAACAATTTGGGCCCTTAAAAGGAAAGGATTTTTTTTTTCATTTTACCACTGCTTCTCTACTGTAATTGAACCCCTTAAACCACAGTTGGTCATAAGTATTAGTTATTGCTGTTTATTAACAAATGTTCTGTTTCAAATTGTTGCATACTAATTAAAATTTACCTGGCTTACTGAGTAATCCTACTTGGTGCAACACCCCCACTGGGCTTCTCGTTTCTGGAAGGCAGGTGTCCGATTAGTGTAAATCCTTGCACATTCCCGTGTACAGTGGGTTATTTAAAAAGTATATATATTTACTTTTTGTAATAACCTCTATTGAATGGAATTTCTTGCTGACGTGTGACTTTTTATGTTATATTTTTGTTATAACTTAGTTTCACATTTTGCAAATTCGTTTCAACTACTTCTTCTACGTAGCTCTAGTTAACCGAACTAAATTTCTTCCCAGGGTAGCTTTGCAATAGCTCAACTTATTTGAGTGTAAATTAATTAGCAGCTTGCAAAGGATTGCTTTCAAAGTAGCTCCCGGCGTTCATCAGCGTACTTTAGTCTACTAGCATGCTAATATTTTCTAATAAAACCAAAGTATTGGATAAATCAAAATTTTGAAGTGATGGTGGCACTAGAGGAAAAGTCATTTCATCCTGAGGGAGAAATGAATGTCTGTACAAAATGTCATTGCAATCCATCAAATAAGTGTTGAAATATTTCAATCTGGGCAAACATTGAAGCTCAACCAGCCTGCCAACTGTTAGAATGACAGACAGATATAGTCATCCCAATCCCACTAAAGATAAGGTTTGGTTTATGTGTCATGACTCTTCAGATATAACTTAAATACAGTTAAACAGCCACAGGCTCTGACGCCTCTCTGGTTGATACCAAAGTACAAAAGGAGGCCTCTGACTACTTACGCACCCAAGGTGAGAGGAGACCTTGCTGGAGGCAACAAAGAAAGACTTACGGGGCTGATACTCTGGTCCCAAAATCAAAGATCAACAGTGTCATGTTCTAGATCCAAAGATAAGCCCTAATACTAATTTAGGCCCACAGTAGCCTGAGGCCAAAGGGGTCAACTGTGTTCTACTTGCATGCAATGATACTTGACACCCACTGTTTCTAAGGGTACCCCTGTGATGAGTGGCATGAAACAGGTTTGGCCGGCTGACAGTGGACTCTCTTATGCTCATGGCCTTGGGTGCTATAGCTGTGTTGGCTATGTAAACCTAGAGCTCTGTTCAAATGCGAACTATGGATGACAGTGCTGTGAGATCATCGCTGGCGCTGGAACAATGGCCAAATACATGACATTGATAAAACAGACCTCAGGAGGGGGCAAACGATGACGCCTACGAATGTCACATCAATAAGTCGTCATATGGATATAGTCATTGACATTGAGAGACACAACGTAGATTTAAAGGGAAACAGTCAGTCCTTTAAGTAGCATAAATACTGTATACACATAATCCAACTAATGAAATAAAATTAGATTACTTTGTATATTACATCACCCCTGACAACAAAAGACTTTTTTAAATCTAAGTTTAAGCAGCAAATATATGACAACTGTTTTTAAACTACCCATCTATATCAGTTCCTTGGTCCACAGGATGTCGCTTGTACATTTTGTTGTACAGCACCCGTCTGAGAAAATGATTCACGCTGTGCCGAGTAAGAGTGGGTATCTGATCTTTGCCGTAAGAAAACTTTGGCTTCCACTAACGGTGATAAAATCAAAGCTTCAAAGTCCTGCGTCGTATTCATTTCCTCCCAACCACATTTTTAATAGATGTTTAGATATGTTCCTCTGCAGACTACATTTCTCTACACTTTGACTAATGCCCACAGGTCATCTGGCTAAGCCTTTCAGATGTAATGCGATTCCGTTAACAGGACTCATGCCAGTAATAAAGGCTTTTAATGATTAGATGCATTTCATGTTGTACTTTGTTCTGGCACCAGAGGCTGTCGTTAGCTGTGAACGTAGCGTAAATTCTTTATGTGCCATTAGAGAAGAATGTTTTATTCTAAGGCATATCTGACAAGTCATAAACCCGCATGTAATATATGCTACAATCTTACAACCATAATACTGCACCGAACATGCATGTGTTTAGAAGGACATGGACAAGATTTGAGCCCATGACCTTTAAGCTCAGTCTGCATTTTTGTTTCAGTTTACTGACGAAATTTCATTGAACTATTCCAAAAACATTTTTATACATAAAGTTGCTTTCAGACCACCAAGCAGTAACTTGCCACCTTCAGTCAATGAGGGGAGGCGGTTTTTAACACAGCAGCCAGTGTATGAAGTATTTGCCACCCACGTGCACGCACACACATTTTGCTCAGCCATGCTGAGTTCACCGTGTTGAACTTCTGGCGGTTGCCAGCTGGCTTCGGCTGATCGAACAGCAGGCATCACAATAGCAGAAAGAGGACAAGATGGAGGAGCTGATAATGTTGGTGGCTGAATACCAGGAGTTATGGTGCTAGCATGTTATAAGGACAACCAGAAATAAAACCGGGCTTTGATAACATTTCCATTAAACTTTAGATAATTGTCTAAACATGACCAAATATGACATAGCATCCGCCTATCATCGCGGCGTTGGACCAAAGCAGGAGGAACTGCTTATAAAACTGCTTCGCTTTTGGGGGAACAATTGTCAGAGCAGATAATGCACAGTGGTGTAAAAGCAGCTTTAGGATTGTTATTAAGTTCATATCACTTTTTCATTGTCTTGTGCCGTAACCACTTTGACCCCCTTTACACCTGGCATTAAAATGTGCTTTGGGTGATTTGGTTGCGACTGGATGGTGCCTAACCACATGACAGTAAAGGAATAAATGCACCCAAAACAACTAAGGACGGACTGTGGTCCAATCAGTTAACACACCTCCAGAGGAGGTCAGGGACGCATTGCGACCACATTTAACTCAAGCGTAAATGCATTATCGTTTTCAACCCACTTAACAACAACTATGTGGGCAGAAACGTAATCACAAAGCTGTTTCAAACCAGCAAGGCAGCAGCAGCTCATCTGATATTGAAATTACGGGGCACAAGGTGGTCTCTCTCTCATCTGATGCTATAACTACTGGGGTGTCTCCCTTATTTGTGATATATTCTTCCTGTCGATGAATGTTTTACAATCAGATAGGCCTGATTCATCCTTGTCTACCTCGCTCTTGCCTTCTCAATCTTCCTGACTGCCTCTGATGTATATAATAATGTATGTTTCTAACAATGCAGACAATTTCATGATGTTTACTCTATGTAACTGTAATTAAAAAAAAAAAATTACAAAAACTTTTCAACAAATGTTATCATGATAGTTGACCAGGCAGCAACCTCTAGGTGTAAAGAATGAAGCTAACATTCAAGTGCTAAAAAAAAACTGCAGTTCATCAAATGGCCACTTGAGGCTGGCTCCAGAAGTGAGTCAATAGCCATACACCCCCATGTTAAAATGCTCAGCTTTACAGCAGAAATAAACATGTTTACAGCCTGGTATAAAAACAGTTTTGGTCTCTATAGCTCAATTCTCATTCATGGCAGCTGTGCGGTGGGTTAATTTTTATATAACTGTCACATTTACATATAACTAAGGCTTAAAGTTACACATATTCAAGGGCAGGGCCTTGAGTAACAAGGTGTCTGCAAGGTGTCACTACAGTCTATGAGTCAGATCCACCCCCTGATCCTCCACACCTCCACCCTCTTCTGGTCACTTCTGGCTCAAAAAAACAAACAAAAAAAACAAGATGGCGACGGCTGAAATGCCACTCTCAAGGCTTCAAAACAGGTGTCCATGAACCAATGAGTGACGTCACAGTGGCTACGTCCATTATTTTTACACAGTCTATGTTGTTGACAGGTGGGGGCAGGGCCCTTTTGAACTGCTCTCTGTTATTTGAGCTAGACAGAGTGATCGGATCTCAGTTGGATCTCGATAGAGACATTAATACCAGGTATAAATGTAATCAGGTAATATCATATGTAGATACAATTTGGTTATGAGACACACTTTAATGCAAAGAGTAGGGGGTCACTGAAGCTTGTATAGTCTTTATATTATCTTGGCTTTCAAAGATTGTTGGAGAGAAAACATACACTTTGCTTCCTGTGCCAAAGCAGCTTGCATTAGTCATAAAAACAGCCGTCTTTAAAATAAATATTTGGAAGACATTCTGAGCTGTTATAGCACAGAAAGCAATATTGCAATGTTCTTGGCCGAGGAATTGGGTGTTATATCCCTTTGTGTACCAGCGATGTTGCAATTCTGTCAATGTAGTAATTTAATTCTAACCATTAGCCAAATCCATCAAGGGAAAAATCTGTTGGTTTGTTCAATATCATTGCCTTAATTAAACAAATTTACAGTTGTACTGTGCAATGCACAATATTCAGTTTTATAGAAGTCGATACATATTCTGCTCCTGCTGTCAGAGCAATACAAGATTTAAAAGATGCCGCTTTGTCTTGTTCTGTATCATTTTCAAGTGAACCTAACAAGGAAAAGTAGGTAATTCTTAAGACACAGATTCTGGTACATTATGATGGCCGTCACAATTGCTGACATTTTATTGACTGACGTACCCCAAAATATTAAAAGAATAGTTCGATAATTGTTAGTTGCAGTTCAAGTTGTGATGTCACTTTACAGCCTGACTGCTTCATGCTTTCAAGACCTTTCATATATCCATTTGACAGTCTAGAGCTCCTGATTGTGTGTGACCAGCAGATGTCACCATCAACACACTTTTAACTGGTTGGTGCCATCCTGGAGTCTACACTGTGATCATCTTCAGTCCACTAACTTCGACACAAGCACAGTGATGCATCAGTCAAGATTAAAGGTAGAATAATAAAGCCAAGCTCATTCTGTGTTTTCCTTCTTGTTATTGTACTTTCTTTTTTCTAAGTGCATGTATCTACATTGGTTATAGTGTGAATCACTGTTACTTAATGCTTTTGTATATTAAATGTCTGTCCTTATGTCTGTACAGTACACTGTTGTAATTGGGTACACCTGGCTAAAGTCAGTGCAAACTATTGTTATGTTCATTCATTAACTCATGAAACTAAGGCTTTGATTCAACTTAATGGTGATTTTAGAGGCTGTAGTTTGCTTTATAATAAGAGGTGTTTCCTATATTTTGTCAACCCCATTCAAGTCAATGATGATTACAGCCTCTACATCAAACAGGATTAGACAAGGTGATGTCTAACAACAGTCTACCTAACACTGAAAATGTACTGTATAATCTGTATTCAGCATTTAAATGCGTCTCATTTCACTTCTGAAATTCGCTGACAATTTATTTTTAATCAGTATGTTGTATTTCCAGCACTTTCTGCCAGCTGTTAGGCAACTTGAACATGGTTCATGAACTTCATGAGCGGTACAGATGAACGAACCTGCAGTGAAGCCAAAAAGAGGAACTAATCAGGGTTCAAATAAATTAATGTTGTTTTTTTCACCTGCTCAGTCAGGCAAGTGGGCCCCCAATCTACTTGCCCAAAGCCTATACCTACCCGTACAGAAACTATTTATAGCCATCATCAAATGACAACACAGACTAATCACGAGAAACAACCCAGTTGTATCTGCCTTGCTTTCAAACTTGTGGCAAACTATGCAATACAGTTAGAGTTTGGCCTACATCCTCTAATGCCACCCAATTAAACTTCTGTTTCCAAGATAATTGAAATGCTCGCTTGCACTTCAGCTTGTAAACTTTGTCTTAACCCAAAGCCGTTTTCTCTGGAGTGTCCGATAGCTACTGAGCATATTCAACTCTCAACAGAGATAAGACAGCAAGATGGCTTAGTCCTTTGCTACTTCCATCATCAGGTCCAGAACAAAGCAATGTGTTGATTCTTCTTTACCACTTGCCTGATTGGCAATTAAGCTGCTACATTTACTAGCCCAACGTGGCATTTTACTTGTCCAGTGCAATCCTTGTTGTTGAGCCTTGCTGATAAATACTATTAAAAAACAAAAATAACAAACTCCCAACCTGTTCTCTAAATCTAAAGGTAAAGCTGTACTGTACTTGAACATATAGAAACATGCATGGCTATTAATACGAACATGTTCTTACGGCCAGTGGCATCGGGCCTGTAGATGAGCGGGATGTGACAGGAATGACACTACTGGGGCAGTTATCTCCAATGGGAGCGGTGGACTTGTGACCCAGGCAGGCTTGGATGATAGCCTCGCTGGAAAAGGCTGACGCAGGGAGTCCATTATTGCCCCTGGAGGAAGCTGAGGATTAGAACACCAAAGAATTTCAATAAAAGAAGTGTCTGTTTGGGGGTCGGGGAGGGGCAGAAGGATGGTGGTGGTGGTGCGGTGGGGGGGTTCCCCTCATTGTCCCAACAGTGATTGAGAGCAAGAGGAGGGGAGTGGGACGGCATTGTGTTTGCAGCTCCTCTGAAGAAGGTGGTTATTAGGGGGGATGGCTAAGGAGGGGTGAGGGATGGGGAGGCTGTTGACTCTTCATCTTGTGTGAACAAAGTCTCTGGCACATAGCCCTCTTCTGTCCCTCTGTCCTGGACTCCCTTGTTTACGAGTGCCATGAATTCTGTCCCTCTCGGTGGGGACCCCCACCAACTCCAACCTGCACCGTCGCACATTGTGGGGCTTAAGTGCCCTTTAATTAGGCCGCCTCAGTGTCCGGCTGAAGACCGCTGAGGGTTTAGGCTCTTCCCTGTGGGACCTTACTGAGCGGTTCATAGAGCTGCACTCACACAACCGAGGGATGAAGTGTTTGCCGCTCTAATGAAAAAGGTTTATTTGGGGGAAGAGTTCTTGTCGTCTTTGTCCCCTGTCTTAAAAAGTCCTGACAAAGGCAGTGATATTATCCTTAACACTCTCCCATTTCCAGGACACATTAGCGAGGACTGTGAGGTGAGCCAGCACTCTCTCAGCCACCGAGAGGCGCAGGACTTCCAAAATTCTCCAGACAAATCATGACAGTAAACAGAATGCACTTCCTGTGCAGACAGAACACACTGCACACCGGGACTTAATTATTATCATTATCTGGTATCAATTTATCAGGCAGTGGTTTCACAGATGGAGGTCTGTGGTCATTAAATCTGGAGGATTTGATTTCCATTTAGCGCATTATGTGGAGATGCGTGAGTTCATGCAAAAATATGTAAAGGAGCGTCAATTCACATAAATTCACCAATCCACATACGCAGCTAAACACATGCACAGCTTTGTCATTGTGATGGAGCACATTTCATTATCATAACAGCAAAAAAGCACAGGATCCAGAGTATAAAAGGGGAGCAAGAGGCATTGGGAATTTGCTGAACTGCTCCGGCAAAATGAGTAATTTCTGGATGCCCCATTGTGTGCAGAGCTTACAGGGTGAGGCGTCTGAAAGGAAGAGGCAAAGGAAGGATATAAACATGGGAGCAAGTGAAATAAAGTGAAAGATGGAAGGAATGAGAGACAGAGAAGAATGAAAAGAAGTTTGTGAAGGGAGCAGGGCGGGATTGGGCGTGTTCAGAAACTTTTTTGCTACAGCCCAGTGTGTGTAGATACCCTCCTAATCCTGGTTTTATTGGCTGCCTGTGTCCAGCCATGCTGGTCGGATTGAGTAGGGAGGGAAGAGAGGTGGGGGGGCCGAACACATGTCCTTCTTTGTGGTAATACGCTGATTAGGCCTGAGAAAGAGCCGGACCTGGTTACGGCCTTTCTCAGGTCACCGTAGAAACCGGCCCGGTAGGGGACCGCTGTGTGCGCCTCCCCCTCCTGTGCACCTACTGATGCAGACACGCAGACCGAGGCCTTCCTTTGCAGAGGTTTGTACAAAACACCACCACCGAGTGTTGTTGAGTCACAGTTCATTTCAAGATCAGGCTCCAATGTTCTTGACCTTAATCGCTGCTGCCTTTCCAGACAGTTCACATTGCACTTGTGGCCTCAACCTGGGAAACGTGGTTTCAATGTTGTTCAGATGCAGACCGCAGACTGATTCCTTTGCCTGCACTCATAAATTAGACCTCTGTCACATTCCCCCCATCCACCCCTGGCCCTGCACACCGGCTATAGCTCCTGCAGAGCAACTGTCGTCCAAATCCCAGAGCTGAGCTAGGCACATTTCTGACGATGCCGTAACACATGACAATGTTCGTGATCGAAAACAGACCTGCCTCATTGTCAGCACCACTATGACATACCGCATCTTGACTCGAGGCATTGAAAAGTCATCTTTATTGGTATAATGCAGAAGACTCCCCACCACGACTGGCAGGAGAGCAGGCTTCATACACGTTTCACAAAGATATCTATCAATTATTGTCACATTTAGAGGCCCAGAGGAACCCCCCACCTCCTCTCAAACAGGGCGGTAGGTCGAGTGCTGCTCAGTCACTGCCTGTTTCCCTATCTTCTTTGTTATGGAGGAATAAAACACAGAAGGGGCGGGTGAAGGGGGGCGCTCCACTACTGACCTCCAGACTGTGGTCACTGCGCTCTCTCCCTGCGGTGGGCACTCAGCCTCCTCTCTGCAGAGTGCACGCTCTCAGCCCCTGCTGAGCGACCTTCCAGCCCCCTCAGTCCACCACCGAGCTCACTCATGCCCTGGAGGTCCACAACCCCCGGGCAACACACAGCAGAGGCTAAGATATTTTATATTTCAATTTCTGCTAGTTCTTCAAAATCACTGAAGAGTAACAACATTTGTGTTAAGAATGGCAAGTCCATGACAAACTCTGTATTTAACAAGTGTGATATTTGAGTCACCTGTCATTTGAGCAGCAAATTTAAGTCAAATCTCTGACCTGAACAAATGCAGGCAACTATTGTATATTTCTGTAATTGTTTAAGGCAGCAATACTCGACAGTGTGCAGGGTGGGACTGTTTTCTTTAATGTAAATAAGGTGCCAGGGTGCATAAAAAGAGCATCAAAATTGAGCCTGGTTATAAAAACAAAAAGTGCCAAGGAAGGAGCTCCTGGACCCCCCCCCATCAGAGGTCTGAGCTAATGTCCTCAAATACTGGAAAAACCCCTCCTAACAGCCAATGTCAACAGGATGAAAACAGGCAAATTATTTCTTATATATACTGATTAATATTATTATTTGTTTATCAACTGGCCCCCAACCTCCTGTCATTCTGCAAAGGTGGCCCACAGGCAAACAAAGTTGAGTATCCCTGGTTTTATTTCTACAGGGATAGATTTCATATTTTCATTCATTTTTTGTTCCTACAATATTAAATCAGGATGAAATCAATAAAACATCTCTTACTATGTTATTGAACTTATTGTGACCTTCCTTACTTGGAAACAGATCTTCCACAGCCTGACTTCCACATGGCTCCACACTCTCAATCTGTTGTGAAACCTACCAGGTGACCCATCTGGTCTTATTACTTGAAAATGTATATCTAATAAGTGTTAGATCACATTTACAAGCTGTCTGCAGGTATCAGATACTTACCTTTAATGCTTTTTAAGACCTTTTTCAGGATTATTCTTAACCGAATTTAAGAAGGTTTTTGGATGTCATCTTATTCAAGCATTGCATCTAAGTATAAAGGTAAGTCATATATGTGTGGTCTCCCACAGATGTAGGTGTTATGCAGGTGTATGGTATTAACCCTTTAAAAACAGATGTTTCACAGACGGCTGCAATCGTCCATCGCTGCATGATCCTGTTTAAACTGATCTAAAATAAAAACCATAATAGCTAAAGCGTTCATTCTTTTTGCAGCAGAAAACTAAGGCTTATGTCTTCTGTGCCATCACTTGTATGCCCGTGATGATGTCATTAGCAGGGCAAAACTGCACAAAAATGCGCAGCTGCACCAGAGGAATGCATGCATCTATCAAAACGTCTTTGTACAATGCTCATAAAAATGAGCATATATCAAAAACTAAATCATGTACATAGTTCAAATGGATTATGGAGTGTTAAGAGATGTTTTATTTATGTTTCTACATTTAGAAATCTTTTTTATCAATATGTTTTGTGTGTTTATTTTATAAAATCATTTGGGGTTTTTTGTATTTTGTAATGACACAATTTCACCACTTTTATCAGTTATTAAGGTTAATTGACTTACATAACCTTAAAGCTTTGGTTGTACAGATTTTAGGTATATGAAACATTTCACGATGCTCTAAGAAATGGCATCACAATAAGCAAAAATACCAATGCACACACAGGTGGACCATTTCGATTCCAGAGTTCAAAGGGTTAAAGTGAGATCGGTTAATCTATATTTTGCCAGCAGGTAGGTGCTAGTGTAAAGTTAAGTGTTAGGTCCAGAGGTAGATTTAAAGATTTGAAATATCAGAACTCATTTTAACAAAATGAAATTAAAAGATGGATAAATGAAAAGATCAATGCTCATGGCAATTAAGATCTCACATATTCAAAGTTAAGAAGACTTTTAAGACCTAACATTTATAGAAACTGAAGACATTTTAAGACTTTTCAAGGACCTGCAGACACCTTGATTTTAAAACTGTGCTCCAAAAGGACTACTGGTGTTGTTCACAGAGGAAGAATGTCACAATAAAATATTTTATGTGCTTATTAATCATGTCACAAACAGTGAATTGTTCTATAAAAGGAGTATGACACAGACTTCTATAATAACACGCTGCCACAGACATCATCGGTTTCTAAGGCGCATGAGGCAAAAATCTAGCAGCAAACTGGTCGGTACATTCGAGTAATCCTGAAGTTAGAGAAACTTCAGAGCCTCAGTTTTCATAAAAAGTTATGTTCTGTGAAGTATGAACTTAATACTGATGAACCCATTCATTACTGGTTTCTGCAGCGGTCACGTCTTTGGTGGTCATTCTTTCCATGGCTGATAATCCATTGAGACAAAACTCCTAACTAGATTGTTATCACGACGACTGACTGTGTTTGATCTCTGCTGGTATCTTGTTTGTATTCGTCCTGATCAGTTTCCTTGTGTGTGTGTGTGAATCAAATGCGTGGTTACTTCAGGCTAAGTCCATCACAAGTGTCCCACCCTCCTCCTTCACTCTCTATCTGTCTCCCTCTCCTCTCCCTCCTCCTCCACCTCCCCCCCGTCCCACGGCTGCTCGCCCCACAGCCCATCAGAATGACAATAGTATTGATGTAAAATGTGTCGCCTTTGGGCCGCTGAAGCATATAACCCCTGCATGCCTGGCCCAGCCACCACCGCAGTTTATGGCTTTATTGTGTCCCCTTTTATGTCCTCCCCTGTTGGGGTGGGCGGACAACAATTTAGAAAATTCACTGTATATGTCCCAGTGAGTGGGACAGAGATTATGCATGTGTTGACGTGTGAGTGTGTGTGCGCAGTATGCACGTATATCCGGATCAATTAGTCAGGGCACAACCCCTAAAAATCAATGTGTCAACATGTACGTCAGCTGGTGTAAACCCCGAACCGCAGAGTCTTCTCCGGCGAGGCTGGCCTACATCCCTTCACCTACCTCCAGCCACTTTGGGGAATCTTTTTTTTTTTTAATGATCACACATGAAACAAGTTGAGTAACTACCTTTTTTCATGTGTCCCTCCCCATACCTCCCTCTCTCATTTCCCTCCCTCCCTCCCTCTTTTCACTCTTTCCTTTCTTTTCCACATTACCAGGGGGTGGCGTGTGATTGACAGATGGGAACGAATAATAATTTTTTTTTTCGTAACCTAAGGCCATCTTCTGTGATTGGCTTGCCAGCTGACATCTCCAAACCTCATTCCCCCCGCCTCTCCCCCCCTTTAATATTGGGCCTGTGGATGAGGCATCCTGAGGGAGAAAAAAGTCGAGAGAGAGAGAAAAAGATATCTACCTTAGGGAAGAACCTCAGAGAGAGGGAGGGAAGGAGAGGACGGGTAGGAGCGTGTGTGCATGTGTGTAAGAGACACTTATTCTCTTAACTACTAGGAGACAGACACACTTTCCTGGCCCGACTCAAAGAAGGGGGGAAAACAGGAGGAAGAATTTTTTTTTTCAATATCATTTTAATCTTCCCCTCATTCAACAATCAAGCTGCCCCAAAGCTTCTCTTCCTGGAAACTCTTCTTCATTGCCTGCTGGAAGTTCTATGTATTGATCCATTTACCCTCTCACACACTACAAGGCTTACCTCATGGATTTGTATCTGATTGGATATTTGATGTGTGTGTGGTTGTCCAGCTCACGGGTGCTTGGAGGCTATCCCATCTGGTGGTGAGTACTAAATCCACAGTTTCAGCATCAGACCCTATAGCCGCATAAAGAGAGAGAGTCTTTTTGGTCAAATGATCATTTCTGAGAGGGCAGAATGTGCACTTTCAGTTGACTGCGTGGAAAAATGTTCTCCGGCCCAGTCCAAAGAATCTTAACCTCAAATACTAGTGTAACGGAAAAGGCTCGCCGTTCTTTTCCCCTCCACACTCAGGTCCATTTATCATATTGGAGTATGTTGTGATGCAAAGAGGTTGAATTTTTAGTTTGGGAACCACTGAATGGTTACAAATGTGGACTTCTTTTTTTGAATTTAAAGGGAAAATACATAAGCGAGTGGTTGCCATGTTGATATGAATTGTCAGCAGCACTGTAAGGACTTACAAGGCATTTCCACACAACAGTGTGAGTCAGTAAGATCACTCATTATTACATAAATTTTAGATACCGCTCAATGACACTGATGTTGCTCATGAAGACTCAACAAAGGCTTCTGTTTCTAAACCATAATCAATTTCTGGCTTTAACTGTGACCATATAATTTTAGGAGTGCCTCAGGGAGTGCAACAATCATGACTTATAGGATCATTTTGTTTTGTTTGCTATTGTGCGTCACTGTTCTACATTCAGGCCGCCGGCCCCCAAACAAGCCGTGAACTGAATCTGAATTGGGGTTTTTTGGGGGGTAGATGTATGACATGCGTTGAACACAAAATCTTGCAACTGACAAACCTGTACACAATTTTTAAAATATTACAAATTTGCTGTTTGCCATGGGGTACCAGCTGTAATTAATTTCTTTCTTTCTGAAAAACAGTTAAGCATATCATTTTGCTTTTCAATTGTAGCACAATTCACCCCCTCCACTACGGATTTGTCAGGAGACAATATGTTTAGGTGCCGCAGGGTTTTAGTCTTTGTTAAATTATCCAAGATCGCTGTTGGCACCAGTAACTGAAATTTAGAGGTTTATCTCATTACAAATTCAGCTACATGCAGCTGACCTCATAGCTCCTGGTCTTCTTTTGTAACATAAAGCTTCTATTTTGGAGATATTTGCGTAGGCGTATGACAAAGCTCTTTTGGCTCACGACACAATACTTGTCAGAGCTACTGCACTTTTTAGTAGCCCAACTAGCATGTGGTCCCACCATACTGCTGTCCAAACCGCGAGCATCTTCTGGTTTCATTTACAGAGCAGGCAGCTGCCAAGCACACAGGCCACAGGGCTGAAGTGTTAATGGCAAAGAGGACTTTACACCCACTCCTGGCTTCAGCGAGAACCATCAGACAACAGCGACAAAGAGCCCGGGATTCTCTCTGTGTGAATTACCTGCAGCTGTTCTGTTCAAGGAGCTTACATGACACTGGTATAATGTTCGAACCTCAACAATGCCCTCCACCTTTGATTTGGGTAACAAATTTTGAAGTGTAGGCTGGGGAAGGGGTTACTGGGAAGGTGGGGAGATGAAAAGCAGAGCCGTAGCTCCAGGTGACTGGGCAGGTGCTGAGGAATGGGTGTCAAACGGCGCTGTCAGTAGCATCACCCCGCGGTGTCGAACATGTCCAAAAGGAGACAAAATGAGGTGGTGCGTCAAACAAGAGGGTGCTGAGTTTCAGCAAAGGGCCCAGGCAGCCTCTCTCCTCTCAGCTTCTGTCTCAGGGGCGATGACTTGGCCATAAATTCTCCAGCCAAGGTGGGACGGGTTGGAGGGAAGAGCACTTTTGACTGCTTTATGCCTGGCAGCCCTGCTTTTACAAGATGGGGTGTTGAAAACAAAACAGAGCATAAATAACTCCAGTGATATGCACATATGCGTGGACGAAGATGAGGTGTAGTAGAAAGACATAGCAAACTAATGAGGTGGGTTTGGAAGAGGCGAGACAGAGCAGTAAATTGCCTTCTTGAAATGCAAGAATGTTGGGGAAACAGCAGCTTTGTACAAAATGCGAAAAATCAAAGTTTAAGAGTATTCATGACAGTTTAAAGCTGCACTGTGGCTCATAATCTACAGGTCCCAGTGTCTCTGTCCAATTATCTGACGCCATCCTCTCTGTGTGGTTTGAAAAGGGAAAAAAACATCTATTCTTGGACTCAATGCTGTGTGTTGGTTTCACCTTTTAACCTTTAATCATCGAGGAATATCAATATCTAAGAACCTGAAGCTTATGACATAACACTGTGCTCTTATCAAACGCCAAGGTTGTTAATAAGAGTCACGGCGAGTATTGTATGAAGCCTGTGTGGTTTAACTCATCAGCTATTTTCAGAACAGCTTAAGCCACTCTGTCAGCCAGCTGTGTGTTTGTGTTCTTTGCGTAAATAGCGGCGGTTTGTAAAGTGAATGATGACAGTCACTTTCAGCAGGGAATTACCTCAGCTGAATTTAGTCCGATACCATCCATCGAGCATCAGCGGTGATTATCGGTTTAAGTCTGTCATATTCACACCGCAGAGCCGCGAGATGTTTAAATCCAATAACTGTTATTTTCTTAATCCTCTGTTATCATCACCCCTGTTACATCTGCATGAGAAAACGGAGACATTGTACACTGGATATTTCTTTGTGTGCATTTTTAAGGAGGGCCATCTCACATGGATTCCACTTTCCCCTTAAATTTTTCAATGCTTATGCTTACTTAAAATTGCATTGTTGTGTGGGGAGGGACAGAGGGAAACTGAGATAGAGAGACGGATAAAGAAATTATACAAGTGTTTTTGCTGCAAACAACAAATCTGTCTTGACAATGTTTTATGAGAATGGTCAGCATAAACTTTGCTGGTGCTAAAATCAGCAGCAGCAGCAGCAGCAGCTTTAAGAGCAACCAATGCAGTCCTGATCAACCAGTCTTTCTTGGAATTAGTGCACCTGACAGGACTTTGTTTCACTTCCACTCAGATGAAACATTATTAGCAGAAGGGCTGCAACGACTGTTTTCATTGTCGATTAATCTGTCAACTATTTCCTGGATTAATCGATTAGTTGTTTGGTCTATAAAATGTCAGAAAATGGTGAAAAATGCCCAAGATGATGTCCTCAAATATCTTATTTTGCCCAAAACCCAAATATATTCAGTTTACTGTCATAGAGGAGTAAAAAAACAGCAAATATTCGCATTTAAAAAGCTGGAAACAGAGAATTTTAAATAATTTTTCTCTTAAAAATCACTTAATCGATTATCAAATTAATTGGCGATTAATTTAATTGCAGACAATTAATCGATTAATCGTTGCAGCTCTAATTGGCAGTGAAACATAAGCAATATGGAGCAGTCACAAGTGCTTAATATTCAGCCTCTGCTACAAGTGTAGATGTTAGAAGTAACTCTGCATCATCAGATCAAATAACAGAAATACCATTTAACAGTGCAGAATAACAATTTAAAATGTATAACACGTAAATACTACTCTACAATTAGTCTCTGAACCTTGTTTAAGCTTTCAGTGATTCAATTAACATCCTTTAATTAAAATTTGAAGCATGTACAAGCCTGAATGTCGCTTCCTGACTAAAATCGTGTTTGCAGTTTGAAGGACTACTTGTGGACGTAGCCTCAATAATGTCAGCAGCATACCTCTCGAAAGATCTCACGCAAAGCTATCTAGGTTTCCCAAACTGCCCGGCCCATACACAGACCTTTCCAGTTCAACCTGAGCGGCTTATATGGGGCTCTAGAGTCCATCTCTGGGTCTCAGGAATGTCATTATCTGACTGTGACACCCCCCACCTCCAATCTTCAATCCAATCTTCAACCCCAAAACCCCTACCATTGGCAAAGGGATCACTTAAATGATTCTTACTGCGGGAAAATCCTCGCGTCTGCCGCCTTGTGTGAAAAGATCAAGGATGTTCGGGTATTATTCTCAGCAGTGTGGTGGAAGGTAGAGAAAAGAGCAGGAAAGTCCAGAAGAATGTCATTCATAAGAAACTTCAGGGTTCCATTATGAATGGCTGAGGGCCGCAATAGGGCCAGGGTCAAAGGCAATTTTGGGCTAAAGCCAAAGAGAAATGTCTCCACAGAGTGACATCTACAGGGATATTCAGGGAAAATGGAGGAAGTAAATTCCTAAAAAAAAAAAAAAAGACATGCATGACTATGTAATATGTTCTAAAATGACCCTATGCAGGTGTATCACCCCTGCAAAACATTTTTAAATAAACATCTTGTGATTCAGATGCATTTAAATGTATTTTTATACACTGATCTTAAATAATGTTGTCCATCACAATGGCAGGGTTTCTGCAGGTTTCAACAAGTTATTTTAAGACTTGTAAAGACCTTTTTAAGGACACCATGAATGTAATTTAAGACCTATTTCATGTCCATATTGGCAAAAAAAAGTATTAAGGATATAATGGAAAATCAGAGTCCCAGAATTACTTGCATCACTCACCCTATGGCGATGCTCTCAATGCAAATACAGAACAATACTGGGTGATGGCAGGCATTTGCTAGTGGCTATTTGCCCAAAGTCAATTTTTACTTGCCCCTAAACAAACTGTTCAATTGTTCTCAAACTTGCGACAAACTACGAAGTACATAGTTGGAGTTTTACCAACATCTTCCAACACCACTGAACTAAACTCCTGTTTCCAAGATAACTGAAATGTGCTTCAGCTCGTATCTTTACCGGCCACCATTTTCTCTTGAGTGCCCAATCAGTACTGCACATGTGCAACTCTCGAAGGAGGTGAGAAGGAAGCGAGGAGGCTCACTCACTGGCTACTTTAATCATCAGGTACAGAAAAAAAAAACAATGCGTTTAATTGTTTTTACTGCTTGTCCGATTAGGGCATGTGTCCACCTAGCATTTTCCTTCAGCAGCAAAGCGGTAGCAGGGCGCTGGGGAGTGCTTCATCCCAGTGCTTTATAAGAAAAGCACTTCCAGCGCTTTTTATAATGATGCACTGCGGGTGGGTTTTGTTTCTATGACAACAATATCTTGGTATTAACATTAGCTAGGAAGCTAACATAACGCTACATAAACAGAGGGTTGACATACACAGTTAACAAGCTTACGACGCATAAGGTGATGATTTAAGCACAACACTCACAAGCAACATCCAGAGTCCGCCGGCTGATCTGCTCCTACAAACTAGCTTTGGCCTTTGTTGTGACAGTAGCCTAGCTAAAGGAGCAGCAGTGACATCAACAGCGCCTTTTCTGGAAAGTTCAACATTTTCAACTAGAAGTGTTCGGAGCGGCCGCACAAGAAAAAGGACGCTGGATCGGGCGCATTTTCAGGCCCTTAGGCAAGTGGGCTGCCTGATTTACTAGCCCAACGTGGCATTTTACTTGCCCCGCACAATCTGGCAACCCATATCATTAAAGGAGCTATATGTAAGAAATCTAAAGCAAATAGTCGTAAACTCATCCTAATATGTCACAGAGACTAAGGAATAATGTTCATATAACATACTGATCTCACTGACAACAATAGTACAGCCAGAATATTTGCATCTAAAAAAAATTTTTGTAGTCCGCAAATCATGTTTATGTTTTGAATT
>NC_065518.1:6179530-6296954 GCF_006386435.1 Epinephelus moara | reverse complement strand
TCTATAACACAGTTATATTGCATGATATTACTTAAATCATTTTTTATTACCAGAATATTACTTTTGTACTTTGATATTATTACATACTATATCATAATATTTTCTTCCAGTTTTATTATATATATATTTACTCATTATTCATACCTATACACTTCTATAATATTAAGTTCACATGTCATGGCTGAACTTAAAGGTCCAGCATGTAGGATTTAGAAGGATATATAGGCAGAAATTAAACAAAATAAGTATGTTTTCTTTAGTTTCTAATGACCTGAAAATAAGAATCATGTTTTCGTTACCTGAGAGTGAGACGCTTATATCTACATAAGAAGTCAGTTCCTTGTCCACAGAGTCCGCAATGTTGCATGGCCATGTTTCTACAGTAGCCCAGAATGGACAAAACAAACACTGGGCCTAGATAGACCCCAAAATTAGGTCTAACGTTTGAGTCATTTAGGGCCTGTCCCAACACCCACACCTCCCCTAGAAATACCCACTTGCACTTGGTTGTGCGTGTTCACGTTTAGGCTAGTGGTGTCTCAAAACAGAATTGAGGTAGTGGAAGTGGTTTCCAACACTTAAAACCCGCCCTAGATTCCAAGGGAGCCCCGACCCACACTTTCAACGAAGTGGAAGATAAAATTTCCCAGAACACCTTGCGGAGTCAGCAACTTTGCCAAGTTTTGGAAAACAATTTGTTACTGTACGATCGGAATGTAGGCTATACAAACAACAGATGGTTGGACTAGCGTAAACTCATCAGCAACTTGGTTGAACACAGCGTCAAAATATTTAAACAAATCGACTTACCCGAACAAAATCAATCAGAACTAGACAGACATCGTAGGCGCCTCCTTTTTTCAGCATTTCTTCTCCGTTGATTCATCAGACGGAGAAGAATAAACATAGCACACACCACAACACAAGCACTGGAGCCAGCATTTTCATTGCGTCGCTACTACATGTGACGTATGCCTGCACATCAGCCAGGCCAATTTGCATGAAGTGGTGTCCCATTTCTTAGGGAAAGGTCTCTACCCTAATATTTCTCACTTCCCTCATCAAGGGTTATTTCGCAAACGAGGGTACTCAATACCAAGAGGAAGATTTAAGGGGTAGAAATGAGACAGGCCCTTAATAAAAGGTACGATAACTTTAAGACCTAAAATTCAGCTTATTGGGTTTTAGACGTTTTAAGAACCCAGGAAAACCCTGAATGAACAAAAAATGCACCTGTCTTTACTTGTACTTGTACTGTCAGTGAGAGTCACCTATACTGAACCGACACGTAACTTCACAAAACAAACTTACAAGACTGTCATCACTGAACAAGCATGTGGGATGACATTATCCAGTCAAACCCAAGCCAGACAAGAGGTTCAAAGGAGAGTGGTGTTTCAAAGCAGCAAAGGCGAGTTCTAATCTTCACACACTATCAAAGGGCATGCAATGTGCTCTTGTAGGAAATGACAAAGTCCCCCAGTGCACAGCTATTAGCTGCACTAAAACACAGGCCAGGACAGTTCCTCAAAGGGAAAACAGCAACGGCCAGAGGCAAAGAGATCATTAGGGGACACGTGTGGAGGCGAACACACACACTCACTCACCCACACACAATATTTTAAGTCTTCATTACCTGGCTGATCTCACCTGTATGGTTTGTTACAGAGGGTCAATTATTAGCAGAAAGCCATTCCTTTGACACACGGGGTCAGTGACAGATGTGTTGCTCACACCTGTACAGCCTGTTTTCAGTCAAAGCCCTCAGGTCACTGACCAGGTCAACCAGACGACTAATGGATGCAGAGCAGAGAGGAAGAGAGGACTATCAATCACTGTCTCTGAGTTACAAGGAATTAAGTTTACATGTTGTTAAGAAATGCTAGAAGTAATTTCAAATAAGGTGCCATGTCTTTAGGGCATCCAACTGCGGACACAAGGCAACTGCCCAGAAGAATAAAGGCTTTGCCCTGCGAGATATTGTTATCTTCTGCTCTCTGCTTAGCAGTGGTGAATTTACAGTTTCTGGCTTTTGTTTGATATCTAGGCTTTTGTTTGATATCTAGTGTTGCCATAAAATGTTGCTGCACGTTATCTTGTTAACTATGCTACTTGAATGTCATCGTCACACTTAACATCCCGCTGAACCACATTCAAACTCTCAAACTCTATATGGGAAAAAAAAGGAATGAATAGTCAAATATTCTCATTGAACATCCTAATCTGATTCGACTGTCATCATCTGAGTCAGATACAGCCCTACAAATCTTCATCCACTGCTGGGTAACTTTTGTCAAAACGATGCTATTACTGAGTTTCAGCACTGGTACTTTCAGACTTAATTCAATGTTGTCTCAACACAGGCAGCAGTACAAGAACTTTCCCTAAATTAAATAGTCTACAATTGGCAATCTATTTGTCTAAATCTGTACTGATTATGCACAATATTGGATTTTGCTGATACCCAACTGCCAAAACTGATACATGCACATATGTTTATTTGGTGTTGTTTAGATACTGATTTCAGTTTTGGAAATGCTTGCAACAGAGTTGGGCGATCTTGTCCATATCCTATCGTCCTATCGCCATCTAGTGAAATCGCAGATGAACGATGTCATCGCCCGGGGGGGGGTCATTACGCGTCGCCGCTGAAACGTTCACTTATAGCCTCTCTTTGGCGTTTGAGCAGCTTTATAAAACTCTTGAACATGTAATGGCTCCTTAATTAGCAAGTTGACTTTACATAGACGGCATATCTTTTCAATTTCTCCTGACATTGTGTTGTTTGGTTTGTTCACCGCTCCGCGACATGCGCGTTAAGGCCCGAACATACTCGGGCGGAACATACGCGGAACGGATTCCGCGGAGGTCCGCGCGGACTCAAAGCGGACGTCCGCAAGCCCTGTGCGCGCAAAGTTCAGATTTTACGAACGCGCGGACTCCGTTCCGCGCACCAGTGACTGCTCGGCATGTATTTTTCACATCGCAGGGATTTTTCATGGACATTTTTACAGGAAACTACAACGTGGAAGTGCGCTCGACTATGAAAGCCTGAATGACTGCGGAAATTCCTCGCGGAGTCCGCTCCACTTATAGTACGCCCGAGTATGCTTGTGTCGAGCGGGCGGAGGCGTTGACCCCCCCCCCCTCCGCTCTCTCACTAAGCGGCCTCCCTCTGTCTCCTCTCACTCAGCCTCGTTCAGCCTCGATCTTGTCAGCATGCTCCACACACGTGCTGTCTCGCCCCCACACCTCGCGATTGCATCGTCATTTAAAAAAGACATCGTAAAACAACCCTTCTATCGCCGATGGGCGATCGGATCGCCCATCGGCACAACCCTAGCTTGCAATACTGCCTAAAAAGCTGGACCGAGTATCAGCTAGTACGCGCGTCTATGCCTTTCAGTACCACATAATTTCTTAATAAACTTAAGTAGTTTCACACCTAGATAAAACAGCAGGTTTCCCTGAAATCAATTCTTCTTAGTCGCTCTAAAACAGTAGCCCACACAAATACTTGCACTGTGCAGCCAATGACAACTACTGTTTAAGCGCAGTAAAGATTTGTTTTTTGGTAAATAGTGTTAGCATTAGCTATTAGGAAACCATCAGCAATTTGGCAGTATACCCTGGAAAGTCCCACCAGTTTAGAGTTTAACCTGAGCCATGCCATACGACAATAACCGTTATCATTTCACATCCATACAGGGTTAGTAGTACATACTGTTAATATATATATATATATATATATATTTTATGAACTGGTATTGGATCGGTACTTGGTATCGGCAGATACACAAGTTCAAGTAGTGGAAGTGGTATCAGAACATCTCTCTGTCAACATCCAGTCTCTCCCGTGGTGGAATTAACATTTCATGTTTACTCGGGATGATAACTATTAACTGACAATTGATAAATTGGTCGTATGAATTTGATCAAACATGTTAAGTTTAATCGATCAAATAAAGATCTGATTCTGAAATATAAACAACATGTATTCTCCTATTACATTCCAGCTATCTACATATTGGTGTATTTTGAAAGCATTTGTCAATGACTAGCATTAGCAAACAACGGGCGCAATATAGCTATTTTATGACAACACGGCTATCTTGGGGTCTAGGTGAAGAGTGCGGCGGCTACATTCGAAAATGAAGCAGGCAAAGTGATAAATTACTGTGTTATATTCAATGTGTTTATCACATTTAAGCCTCTACATCTTTAAATGTTTTATAGGCGATGCAATGCTGTCATAAAACATGCAATATGTTGCTTTGAGCTTTGATTGAGGAAAAAAACGCATTTGGTATTGTGTGATATAAGTTTTTTATGTTTTTTAAAATCTTGATTAATTGATAATTAATGTTAACTATCAAAAAAAGCGCTAACAATTTGCAACCCTAACGCCTACTCTTATCATGACAGTCCACTGGCAGATGCAGACATAAAATACGATGGTTTTCAAAATGTGCACATTCAATGGACAAAATAAGAAAATGACTTCAACCTAGGTTAGTAATACATGCCATATTTATTTTTACGTCACATTTTCAAACAAAACTATAAGATGAATCCCACTTTAATAAGCTTGGATGATGCTCCCCCTGACATAACTCTGACAAAAGCCACTACCAGGGCAAATTTGACCTATTACGACCAATTAAAGTTGCATAATGAAAGCTTCGTCTTATCTGCCTGACATATCAGCAGAAATGTTCATTTCAGGCAAATGTCAAAGCCTTTATCTGCCTATACCGATGATGTACCAATAGTTTTGTGCATCACTAGGAATAATCAGATAAAAGAATACATGGACAAGACTGCAAATCTGCACAGATGTTCCTTTCCTGCTTTGCAAATTTTTGCACATTTCAGCCTGCACCACTGTTTCAATGTACGTCACCCAGCCCTTCTGAGAGATACAAAGGTAAAAGGGAGAGGCAAAAACATGCCAGACAGTTGGTTTCATTAAGATCTGACACTGTGAAATATCAGCAGACTGGCAGCTCTGTTAACTGGGTTCATCCCCAACAATGTAGCATCACACCACAGCTTTTGCAGAGTTTTTTCCAAATCACCTTAGCATGCGAAAGTCAACAGCAATAATTATTTTTAACTACTTTTAAACACACAATGCGGTGTTTGAAATTGCCACAAAGAAATTCCAGGCGTACAATGGAAGATTCCAGACAATCCACTACGAGTTATGATTTGCATAGGATGCATTACGGCTGACAATTCACGCAGCGGTGCCAACAACAAGCTGCCCCTAATGAGCAGCGGCAGGGAACAATGCACTGTTTGAGTTGTGGGTTCATTCACGCAGTCCCTCAAGACACTCATTCAAACAAGCTCTGTCCTTTCAAGACAACAGCTCAGACTCTGTTGTGTCCACCTACAGACAGACGAGGACACTGAGCTTCCAGCTTGACGTGCATTCGTCAGTGACTTGTACTCTCCAGTGCACTTGTAAGCAGAGTTACTGCCGCTCTCATTCGCTTTCTGACAGGCAGGTTCACAAGTTTACACCCTGTTCAGTTTCCCTCTTCACGTCTCCATACTTGTGACTGCAGGGGCTCCTTGTCCCAACTCCAAACTCTCTGCAACAGTCTGCAGAGAGGGGAAAGGAGGGGAGGCAAAGGAGGTAGAAAGAAAGAACAGGTTGGAACATTTTTCAGGGGTCCTGTCGTTTTTTATCTGATCAGCCAGGAGCTGTTGGACTACAAATCAAAAGTGTGCCAAAGAAAAAGAGAAGACAACAAAACACAGACAGCAGCTTTGCATTCCAGCCTCCACAAGGAAAAGTCCCATCCTCGGGCAAAGCCGGCAACTTTCCTTGGCCCACTTACTCTCTTTCGAGTGTCTTTATCTCTCTGCGGACTCTGTTGTGGGATTCACACATGAAATTCTGATGGCAGTGTTCTCAATGCACGTCTCTGACTGCTCTGCCAGGGCCTCATTTAGCAACACGATGTCCTCCGGGCAAATCTGACAAGTTGAGCTGCGGCGTCAACATATAGAGGTAAATTAGAGGTAGATTAGAGTTTAATGCAAACAATATTCTCGCAGTCTGTTACTGCAGAGGCCTTTTTACGAGCATGGCTCTCGCTTAGGAAGTGACAGAACACACTCAGGACTTAACGCTTCAGGCACAAACCCAACATAAGCTAACATTATTAATTTCTCTTTAATGAAATAAGTTAACTTGTTCAGGCACAGCTAAGAACGACGTGCACCTATCATTAAGGCAAATACATTTGAATATTTTTCAAAACTGAAGCCAGTACCAAATTTGTTACTTAAGACTGAATCCTAAAATAAAAGACAGAAGATAAAGATCTGATGACTGATTCATTACAGCAACAAAGGAATACTTCGCACATCTCTTTCCAAACAGGTGCGTCTGGGAGGAATGAGCAGAACACAACTTGTAGAAGAACTCCTGCACACTGTCTAACTTGCAAAAATACTGATTTTAATGCTGCAACCGAAATGTCGCAGCATTAAAATCAATATCTTAGCAAGTTTGGCAGTGTGCAGGAGTTCTTCTACAAGTTGATTCATTACAGCGTCACGGCTGAACCCTAATTCTGCAGAAACAAGGTGTAGCTGAATACGTCATCAGTTCCAAGTGTCCTCTTCACCTAAAAGCAATAGCCTGGAGAGTGTTCTAACTTCTGATGAAACTGAATGGAAAATTATAAAGTAATGTGTCAGCAGTTTTCAGCATGTCCTGCAACAAGAGTGCAAGCCCGGTAAACAATTAACACTTTCACAACGTTTGCACAGAATGAGCAGCGCGAATAAGGCATCCGACCTCTTGCCTTCATCTCGGTGATAACCATGTTGGAAGTAGGAACTTACAAGTAGCAACACAACCATGTAGTTCACTCTGCCTTCATACATGCACGCAGGTTTCCATGAGTCTTTGAAGAGTGCCTAAGGAATAATGCATGGAGGGATGGATTGTGACAGGCTCTCTAATCCCTCGCTTTTCCTCCCTGCTTCACCCTCATGCTTTGGTTGCCACTTCAATGCTCCAAATTGTTCTGCACTATAAACCACTAAAAATTTCAGTCAAAACAACTTGAAGGTAAAACATATTTCAGTTTGTGCCTTCCTGATGCTCATGGCAGATAACTCCAGCTGAAAGCAGCAGTGGAAACAAAGTTCACTGTAATTAAGTCCAGTTTTGAGATATTTGTTCTTTGTATTTCCAATTTACTTTAGTCCTCTACTCCACTACTTTATAGAAGAAAAATAGTGTACTTTTTGCTCCACAACATTTATTCAACAGATATTTACTTTGCAAATTCGGATTTCCACACAAAGCATGTGATAATCTTATTAAATAAGCATTTTTATCAAATAACCTACCTCACAGTACACTGGCCTATCATTAGCTTCACCTCAGCCAGCTAGACATTAAAGTGCTGCATACATCTTCATCTGTTATAAACAGCCATCACCAATTGTACAATATAAGAACCCATCTCTTCAGAAAATCAATGTGACATTAGTGCACAGCAGTGGTGGACGAAGTATTCAGATTTTTTTCCTTGGCAGTACTACAAGAAAACAAACTCTGTTACAAGTTAAAGTCCTGCATCAAACTCGTACTCAAGCAAATGTACTTGGTATCAGCATCAAGATATACTTAAACATATCAAAAGTAAGTAACAGAAGAACCAGAAGTACTCATTATGCAGAAATGCCCACTGCAGACGGACATGGGTTTTTTTTTAACATTTGGGGAGGACACATATTAAGCAGGGGATCTGGAGTTCTTCCCCCAATAAATTTTAAGTGTCAACACTTCATTTCCCGCAGGTGAATGCATTTGTATGCATCGATTTGTGCTTTTTCTGCACCAATTTATGGTGGAAATGCCTTAGTACTTCCTGCTTCAACTGTGCATAGCTGCCTCATCTTCATTCCATTTGCTGACAGATTGCTTTTGAGGTTGCAATAGGGATGCAACAGTATTTGATATTCACGGTACAATAAAGGTTTCAGAAAATATCGCAGTTTCACAGCATCACAGTTACAGGCTTTATATTATTATCAGTCAGAATGACCCTCAAAGGAATGAAAACAA
This sequence comes from Epinephelus moara, assembly GCF_006386435.1. Classification (NCBI taxonomy): domain Eukaryota; kingdom Metazoa; phylum Chordata; class Actinopteri; order Perciformes; family Serranidae; genus Epinephelus; species Epinephelus moara. Next base: position 6,288,856 of record NC_065518.1, on the reverse strand, counting down.
ACCATTTTGTTAATGGAAATATATGTAAAAAGTCTCCCCTTAGGAAATAACTAAAATAAAGGGGCAATTCAATGTCCACTTTTTTTTCCCCCAATATAGTAGATAAGCAAATGTATACAGTAAGGATAACTGTCAACTCCGGGGTTATTTCGGACCTAATTGTATTGCGGAGTTTTGCACTGTAGAGCCGATGCGCTGCTGGTTCTGCCGGCCTGAAGAGAATATAATGTCTATAGCCTTACTGTTGTGTGTACAGCCTTTATAGACTGAGCTGAGTAGTGATGAACAGGTTGACCCGTACCCCGCGGGGACCCACAAATGGACCTGCGGGTCGGGCAGCAGTGATCGTCTGTTAAATCGGTCTGTAAATGATATTTTGACATTATTGGATATTACTGTCATGGCATCCGACGGTACTGATGCGTTGAGCAGGTGACAGTCCGTGGCTGTTTTCAAAACACACTTGTGTCACGCACTCCAAAAGAAACTTGTTGAAACTTTAAACAATAATTTATTGTAAACAACGGGGGAAACAAACATTGACAGAAACAATCCATAATTCATATTAAATTCAAAATATAACGAAAAAACAGCTACAAGTTAGAGGGAATAGTGATAAAGTGGTAAAACTTGGCATTGATCCACAGACGGATGCGCTCAAGCCTGCCGTGCGCACAAGCTCAGTTGGCTATACTATATTTTCACATTTTTAACAATGCAAGTTTTGATTTTTATTGATAACCTACATTTACCAACAACAAAAAGACTACATTTAGCACCAAAAAGAAATAGTAAAAAAAAAAGTAATTAAAAAAATATATATATATCGAATACCAAATTTTCATAACGAAACCTACCCATAGAAACGAATATTCGAATATCTGAATATTTGGGTACAGCCCTACACATTTTATGATACTAAATTATACTTAGTTATGCCTGAATATTTATCACTTTACTGTTGTGACTGGTAAATGTGGGGATAATTTTAATGACCTGGTCTACTGCTGGGCAGCTTAATCTATAATAGCATTACAGAATTTATTAGCTTAATGACATGTTGAATGAAGAATTAAAATCTGCAGAACAAGAACTGTCAGAGAAATCTAACGTTAGTGTCGTAAAAAGTACAATATTTGCTTCCTAAAAGTGGTGGAATATAAAGTAGCATAAAATATAAATACTCAAGTGAAATATAAGTACTTCAAATTTGTATTTAAGTACAGTTCATGAGTATAAACTCCAGTATTTCCACCACTGTTAGGCACACAGCCATCCCATACTGTAGTCAATGAGCTGGGTGCGCGAGCGAGTGCGCGAGGGAGTTAAAGACTGCTACCATTACAAATATTTTTTTATATTTAATAAACTACAGCAGCTTTTCTCTAACAGCATGAAAAAGGCAGAACAATTAAAAGGTACAGTTGGCATCATTTATCAAGCTGCCACGTCCCTATCAGCGTAAATTATATTTTACACTTGAGACGTTAACCGTTACATACCTAACTGCCGTTAACCGTTAGCCGTTAGCTACACCGGAAGCACAGTGCTAACGTTTAGCTAGCTCTGTTACTGTGTTTCTCAAGGCTAAATGCGTACAAAAATAAAAAAATAAATAATCAGCCGTTCGTTTGAGAACACTTACCATAGTTGTCAAGGCATCTCCACACTCCTCACGGATTCTTCTAACGTTATCCAGTTAGAAAAGAAAGTTTGCTTCATGATGTAGAAGATGACGAACCAACCGGTAGTCCACATTCTGACCCAAGATGGCTACCGGAAGTGACATACTTATATATCTCCTGGCTTGTTTTAGGAACAACCGCACAGCACAAGAAAAAAAAAGGTAATTTATTATGTGAAAATCGACAGTCATAGGAAATAACAACGCAAAAGTAGACAACTGAACTTAATGATTTAGAGATTGTTCTTTACTTAAGAGGGGAAGGGGATGGAAATATTTTTCCTTGAGCCTCCCTGAGTGGCAGAAAATCCATGTCCTTCCTTCCACAATAAATTCATTATTAGCTATTTAAATCTTTTCAATATATGTGTCCATATATTTTACCAATTTTACGGTTATTGAAACTCCAGAAGAAAAAATTAACCTATTGTCTAATACTTCCCTCCCCTCCCTACTCACGCTGGTTTGTGCAAACAGTTTATTTTTGGCCAATTTTGATACGTAGAATAAAGTGATTTTGATGAAATATCAATATTTTAAGCTCAGATTTAGTTGTTTTTTTCCTGATGGATGCATTTGTTGCAGATGATGTGCCCAAGAACCATTGGAAATTTGAAAATCCAATGATAATTTCTCTTTTTACAGTTTCTGGCTGTGATAAATGGCTGATCATACTTTTGGTGAATTTGGAGAAAACATGCTACCCAATGCCTCCAAAAGGTTTGAAGGCATGTTTTCTAAAAATCTGTGGTAAAATAAATACAAAATACAACCATTTAAATTTGTATGCCCCTCCCCTAAGCCAAAAATAAAAAAGCCAAGACCCTCCCCAGCGTTTAAAAAATATTTGACATGCCTCCTTGGTGTGTTTATGAGCTTTGTAGTTGTAATGTGGAAACAACATGGACGCTACAGAGAACATGTGTTGTATTTTATTGCTTGGAGCGTTTAACATCATAGCAACCATCCAAGTATGGTGAAACAGTTTGAAGCTTTATATTACAAAGGAATTTTGACTTGTAGCCTACATTTCCTAAAAACCACTCAGATGGAACTTTACCTTTGGTGTCAGGGTTAATGCCAATAAATACCTTCTCTAACTAATCTAGGTCACTCTACCTGGACAACAACTAACAGTTACAACCTAATATCATATCACAAATTACATGCGAGCAAAAATTATTATACAATATGTGAATTAATAAAAAGTTTCTTGACATCAACCCAACATTAACTTTTGCCTGCCATGTTTCTCCATAATATGACATCGACTTGGTAAGTCGTCTACCAAATTTTCCAAGTTGTTGTTCTGATTTGAGGTGGCGTTCTTGTGAATTTTCTCAGTGGGGACGTCATTTTCCTGATAATTCCAAGTCCACATGAATTCAGAGTAAATGCTTAGCTTTAATACAGTCAAAGGTCTCAAATGTTAAAATGAGACGAAAGGCCCATTCTGAGGCCAAGATACATCTAACTATTGTTCTATAAAGCAATATAAAACCTGTTTTAACCACCACAGGTACAATGTAAGCTGTGCTTTTTAGTACTTAAAATGATATAACCTTTTGTTGTAGGACCATCTGTATTTCTGTGTGCTAATGTGTTGAAGTTTCAAGCCTTAGTTATGTTTTTGTACACAGTTTCAGTTACTTTTACAGTACCGAGAATGCATTACACCAAGGTTGGGGCCAGGACAGCATAAAGGGCCTATACCAGTTTGACTTGTGTCCTTCTCCTCACTTCAAGATAAGCAACAAGTCTCACAAGATTTATTGAAGTTGTGTTCAATTACATATACACATGAGCAGGTACCTGATCACAATGACTAATGAGGCAAACAAGCCAGAGATCAGCACCCCTGTTCTGAGATACTTGTACACGGGCCCTGGTCATGAACTTCAAACTGTTTCTGTGGGCCATCAGGCTGAAGGCGGTGAGGTCAGATGTCATGTTCTCTGCTCAGCAGGTTCAGAGGGTCACCTGGTACTTTCTCTGCCTGTGGATATAAGAGACTGTCACACAAAGAAAGCTCATCTGCGCACAGACATGTGCTACACACTGACCCCTGTAATGCAGACCTCCCACAACAGCAGCTGCAACATATTTCTGACGTTACAGGATTCCTGCTCAGAGACAAAATAAAAACAGAGATGCAGTAAAGTAACCTCAGCATCGTCACGTTTCTAACCCAGCTGCAGAGACTGTAGCGGTGGTTTTATTGCATAGGGAGTGGTGTAGCCAAAAGTTTTTGTTGACAGTGTTATAGTCCTGATTGCGTGAATTTCCACTCTTTAGTGAGGTGTGTGGTGGAATCCCTTTGTTTCCTCTGCTTCATTTCTGTGGTTTCCAGTGGTCCGTCATACTTTCACATCAGCCCAGTTTAGATACTGAGAAAACCCCCAACCAAGCCGTAAACCCCCCAGGCCAGTAGAGGCCCCATACGGACCTGCCTGGGCATGCACCTGCCAAGCCCTGCCATTCGCTGCTGCTCTGCTGCTCGTCTCGTCCCCTGCAGCAGATTCCCCCGGCATTCTGCCTCTGTGGAGGTCTCTGCGTCTGCTGCTCCCTCACTCGGTTGAGACACGTTGCTCGTGGCTTCCGAGAAGTGAGGCAAAGCAGGCAGGATCACCGTGGCTCACATGTGGTCTGCATGCATGCGTCTGTGTGTGTCTGTTTGCACGATACGCCTCATAACCCCTCAGGGTTAAGACTCTCATTAGCACCTAGCCAAAAAGATATCCCTTTCATCTCATTTGTCCATACGGATCAAGTGAGGCACATCCTTTGCAAACAAAGACAAATCGGCTGGCAGATCCACAGCCTGTAGTCTAAACATGCTATGTCCACCACAAAGTCCCATGCGGTTAGCTAATTGATTCCATCAGAAATCCCGAATTCACTGACTAAGCCAGTATGTCAGATTGGTGGGCAAGCGGTTTAGTTGTCCTGAACAGAACCTGAAATGTAGCACAAGTTGGCAGAGTGGCCTACATACAGAGATATCTCACTCGGGCAGGAGAGATTTTCCTTTGAGTCTGATGTTGTTGGGGAGCATATGACAGCTGGGTTCAGAGCCAAGCTCTGTACAGGGCATCACCCACTCTGGTCCATCCCATGACTGAGAGATTAATGGGCAGTAACCAAGCTAGCAGACAGTGTAATTAAGGCCCTTAGTCACTCAGTCACCAGACGGAGTGAAGTCAGCAACACTTGAACTCAGTGATGTTGGTGGGATTGGGACTGGCAGATGAGCTAATGTGGCTGCCTTCGCTTGGGTAAACTTGAGACAAGAACATGAATGAGATTGATGAGTGCTATCAAATAACTGCATGGGAACATCAAATTGGGCAAAGCAGCATTTTAAGTTTGAATTATTAAGTTGGATATGAAAGAGACTTATTTTTCCTCATGCATGGCAGTGTTTGAGAGCTTCGAATAGTTTATGTAAGTGTGCTATCGTTGAGGAATAAAAAGCAGTAATCAGACAGGCTTTTACGCTGAAACATTAGAGTTGTTTGTTGTGTACGAGTGTCAATCAGACGGCCCATGCCAACAACACAAGTGGCTTATGGCTGATTATGTGATCATCATATATTCCGTTACACCAGCTGTAAAAGCAAAACAACTCAGTCTCACGTCTCAGTGTGTAAGCTCCACTGGCAGACCTTGATACCTGGGAGCCTGCTGCAACAATGCTCACCTGAGATCAAAAACAGTGTTTGGAGGGAGGGGAGGAGGGCGTTGGGGGGGTGTGGGGGTGGGGGCAGGGTTTTGGTGGTAGCCATATGTCGAAAGCAAAAGCGCACATGAGCTGTGAACCTATCTGAGGGGGGATTTTTTCCCTGTGACTTCAATGGCTTGACTTTTGTGTTGGGGTGGGGCACTGCACTGCACTCATCTGTCAGAGTCAGTGGCTGCTATGATTGGGTTGCGCCCTGCGGGGGTCCTGAGGTCATTCTGAGTGGCGCTCTGATCTGATCAGCGGCAATTGTTCCCTATGATCCTCTCATGGCCTCCAGCGCCACGTTGTCCGCCCAGACTCAGCCAAGTGCTGGAGAGTCTGCTCGGCACTGGTAGAGCTCTTCTTTTAGAGCTGCTGGCAGCACATCTCCACATCCCTAACTCTATAAACAACCAAATCTGACTTAAAGCAACCATCTACTACGGATGCAGACTTGTTCAGAAACATGTATGTTTCTTTAGGTGATGCCAGAAATAAATAAACCAGACATCTGAGTCCGACATCCTAAAGTAAATGCATGACCTTCTGGAATATACCACACAGTTTTGTTTGAGCTTGTCATCACTAAAAGCATGTTAAAACACGGGCATGGCAAACATGTTTTCTCCTTCTCTCTCTTTTATTTCAAGAGAAATAGAAAGCAATTAAAATTAATTACCTGAATGAAACTATAATGGTTTCTGGCATCACAAGCTGATCTTGGCTGTCTCGCTGTGGTGATTAATCCCTGCTTAGGCACATCTGCACGAGCCTTCTGGTGAGGCGCATATCTTCAGATATGCTGTTTTTCGTCCATCACCAGCAGGCTCGGCTGTATACGCTGTCACTCTTATCAAATCAACTACAGAGGGAAAAACCGCAAATTAATGATGGAACTGCAGAGGCAGGTGTTTTCATATATTTGATATTGTAAGAAGGGGCTTTTCCCAAACTGAGCAGACAGGTTCTTGTGTGTTATCTGTTAGATCAGCAGATCTGTGTATGCTAACAAGTGAGAACACTTTGAAAAGTCAGTACTAATAGCTTGTATCCCTGCCCTGAAGTGGGCCTATTAGCCCCCCCTCTCCTGCTGGGAAAAAAGAGACAAAATAAACAGGAGCTCTTAGTATAAACTACATTAAACAGATAAGTCAATAAAACACTCCAGTATGAATCATTGTACTGTCACAGGGCTACGCTTACAGTAAAACCTGAGATTAATGAATACAGAAGTGGTCTCCTCTCAAAGAGCAGGTTGCTTTTCACAGAGGCCTCGCTGGCAGGTCACCATCATTGTGCTATTGTGGGACTGAGTTCACGGAGGGCACAGACTTGTATTGTGAGGCAAGCGGTCTCACTTCCCACATCCTATGAAATTGTAAAAGCACCAGGGCTGAGTCTGATTCCAGTGCATAATACGTTTTCAATACCTCACTTTGAGAGACATGTTTGTCTACAAAACCTTTCTGTTCATTCAACAAAAGAAATCAACGCTCTCAACACAAGCTGCAGTACAAGACTTCGCCTTAAAACAATCGTCCAAAATTGGCTGAATTTTGATATAAATTTGAAACTGTTTGGCCACAGCTGCTACTGACACTTAAACCAGCATCAAAAAAGTACTGAGCAACAAACCCTAAAAAGCGAGACGTACGCAAAGTGATTTTAAAAACATGACATTCAATGTAGCCTAATTTCAATCTGCAGTGATAACTTTTTAGGTGCTGGTGTTTGGTTGCTGTAACAAACCTCTTTTGATGATGTTGCAGTTCTCTTAGTCCATTTGAGTGCTGAACACAGATTCAGAGACGTGTTTATGTCTGGCTGATCTTACTTAATGCTGCTCTCCCTCTCTGTGTGCCACAGGTCCCTGGCCCTTGGGCAGCAGTACTCGTCTCTGGGCTCCCAACCCATCCTGTGTGGCTCTATCCCCGGCCTGGTGCCCAAGCAGCTGCGTTTCTGTCGCAACTACATAGAGATCATGCCAAGCGTTGCAGAAGGTGTGAAGCTGGGGATCCAGGAGTGCCAGCACCAGTTTAGGGGCCGCCGGTGGAACTGTACCACCATCAAGGACAACCTGGCCATCTTTGGTCCTGTGCTGGACAAAGGTTAATTATTTACATGTGCTTGTTTAGGAAAAAGCCATCAATCTTTGTTGCTGTATTTTGTAACAAACAAAAAACACCTGCTTTTGTCACTACAAAAAACAACTGGAACTGTTGTTAAAAAACAGAGGAAAACCTCTGTACATGTCCTGAACTGCAAACTGCTGTGGAAAAAAACTGTCAAACTGTCCATCTAACAAACAATCATTGAAAAATACCCTCTTTTGTTGCAACAAAAAAGTTGAATATAATTGTTGTCAAAAAAACAGCCTCATTTTTAGCTACAAACATGGTTGGAAATGTCCCAAACGTGTTAAAAATCACCCACTTTTGTCAACCGTTTTCGTTGACACTCACTTCTGTCGCTACAAACACAGCTGGAAATATTCCAAAGTGTTGTTAAACAACAGCTGGTCATGTCCTGAACAGACACTAAAATTGTCACTACAAACATGGCTGGCAATGTTCCGAGCTGTCCTTAAAAACACCTGCTTTTGTTGCTACAAAAACAGCTGGCGATGTCGTGAACAGACGTTAAAGTAGACCCACTTTTGTCACTGAAAGCATGACTGGAAATGTCCCTATCTGTCGTTAAAGAACACCTGCATATGTTTCTGCAAAAACAGCTGGACATGTCCTGAACAGATGTTAAAAAAACCCCACTTTTGTAGCTACGAACATGGCTGGAAATGTTCCAAACCGTCCTTGAAATCACCTGCTTTTGTTGGTACAAAAACAGCTGAAGATGTCCTAAACTATTGTTTAAAAATATCTGCTTTTGTCACTAAAAATACGGCCAGACATATCCCAAACCCTGATTAATGAATACCCAATTCCTAGCTAAAAACACCACTGAAAATGTTCCAAACTCTCTTTAAAAAACACCTGCTTTTGTTGCCACAAAAACAGCTGGACCTGTCCCAAACTATCATTGAAACATGCCAGCTTTTGTCGCTAAAAATACAGCCAGACATATCCCGAACCCTCGTTTAAAAATACCCACAAACACCACTGGAAATGTCCTGAACTGTCGTTAAAAAACCCCCACTATTGGTTGCTATAAAAACAGCTGGACATGTCCTGGAGTGTTGCTGAAAAACACCTGCTTTTGACGCTGCAAAAACTGCTGGACATACACGGTATGAAACATACAAATGTAACATATCTGTTGCTTGCAGAGACATACAATGCCAACACTTTATTCTGGTGACTGGGCTGGTGCCAGACAACTTGCTACTGTAAAAACTAGGTTGTACAGCTAAGCTACTGCAAGCTGTTACAGAACGTACACCCTAGGGCTCAGCACTGCCTGTTCTCTGGGCTTTTGCTGACAAACGCCTAACTAGGGCAATTACAATAATATACACCTTCCTGGCTGCAGTGAGAAATGAGCGCAGGTACAAGCACTGACACATTATTCAACTTCCATCCATCTTTACCTTCAGTATCGCATTCGTCTTCAGACTCAGCGACCTCTTCTCCCAACCATGTTTACACTGTCATACATGAAAGAGGGTCAGCGTGGTAAATCTATCAGCAAAACCTGACAAGTACAGCTGATATACTGAAGACATCCATCAGGAGCTTCACACGCAGAATACTAACTGTAAGATATTGTCACACTAACTGTGTCCTTTAACAATCCCACTGAACCTGACGGTGGGGAACAACAGGCACAGGTGTCCCGCTTAAGGCCTTGTGGTCCCTAATTATAAAGGTAGAAGTTTGTGTGTTGTGAGTGAGGCTGCTGATTGGAAATGAATTACCCTGTGTGTCAGAGGGGAAGGAATCTGGGCAGAAATGGGCAGTGTGAGCAGTCCAAGCTCCTCAGTCAAATAAAAGGGAGAGGGGAGGCCAAATGAGATTACAGGCAATAGAAAAGGGCCGGGGGGCTCCGCTCAACCCCTACTGTGCATGAAGACCAGTGCGCGCCTCACACAGTCCAGCTCCCACGGACGCCCCATTCACACGCCCTTTTGACTCTGTCATGAAAACAGGCTGAAAGGGGATCTCTCCCAACCTAGCCCGGGTGTGCACTTTGGGATAGGGAAGGAAGCAAGGAAGGAAGGTGGGAAGGAAGAAGAGCGTCTCACTTTGGGGAGTGATGAATGGAAAAGTTCAAGTTAGGGAAGGGAGAGCTACCAAGCACCAGCCCAAGCCACCTTAAAGCTGCGTGTTGGCCATGGTGGTGCTGTTGGTGGATGCCTGGAGGAAGTGGGGGGTTGAGGTCCTGTGGTGGGTGGTGGTGTATGGGATTTCAGCTCAGGGTGTTGGCGGAGGGGTGGCTGGAGAGAGAGCGGGGGGGTGGGGGGTTAGGGAGTTTAGGGAATGCCAGCTCCGGGCAGAGCGGGGCTGTGGGGGCGCGAGTCGCTGGGCCCTTTGTGTGGATAATACAGTGTGACACAAGGGAAACAAAGGCGGATTGATGGGCCCAGCAGGTAGCAGAAGCAGCGCTAGCCATGGCTAACAGCCAGAGCTCCAGGGGCCCAGGGCTCACAGGCCCCTGTTGTGGAGGGCCCAGATAGGCTTGCCAGGGCGAACAGGGATGCCCAACCTGAGGACTGAGTGTCATCCAATCATGCAAGGACTCAGTGGGGATTTAGACCAAAATATATCCTTTTACTGGGAATGGAATTATTGAATGGTGAAAATACAGTAATTCGAGACACACAAGTCTACTTAGTGCGTCATTGTTTTTATTTAAAGGGACAGTTCACCACAAAATTAACAATCTAGATTGTTTTGGTGTGAACTACAGAGTGTTGGAGATATCGGCCGTATAGATGTCTGCCTTCTCTCCAGTATGATGGAACTACGTCGGCTTGTGGTGCTCAAAGTGCAAAAGAAGTAGATTTGAAAAACTCAACATCACTTTCTCTTTCCAGAAATCATGACCTGGTTAGTCAAGATAATTCGTTGTTGTGAGCAGATTCATTTAGGGTCTATTTTTAATTCTTCTACCTGGCTACATCTGCCAGCCGTATCACCGGGCAGAAGAAAGCGTGCATCTACTCATGGACAAGAGGCTCGTGCTCATGATAGCATGAGATGTAAACATAAATGGCGTCTGCCGCCACTAAGCTGTAACGTTAGCTAGCTCTGTGGTGCTAGCTGAATTAGCAGTAGATGCACACTTCCTTCCACGCAGTATGCGACTGTAGTTCGGTAGAAAGAAAATAGTTCCCACATGAAACTGCTCACAACAACGTTTGTGGATTATCTTGAGTAGCCGGGTCATGATTTCTGGAAGGAGACACTGATGTTGAGTTCTTCAAATTTAGTTCTTTGGTGCTTTGAGCACCACAAGCCATATAACGGAAAGAAGGCAGACATTTGTATGGCTGATATCTCCAACAATTGGCACGTCCTTAACCGTTCATCCTGTTAGGGGTCACGGGGGGGCTGGAGCCTATCCCAGTTGATGTTGGGCGAGAGGCAGGGTACACCCTGGACAGGTCACCAGACTATCACAGGGCTGACACATATAGACATACAACCATTCACGCTCACATTCACACCTTCGGACAATTTAGAGTCACCAATTGACCTGCATATCTTTGGACTGTGGGAGGAAGCTGGAGTACCCGGAGAAACCCCACCCTGACACGGGGAGAACATGCAAACTCCACAGGCTCCCCCACCCTGGGTTCAAACTAGGTGACCTGTCCCTTTAAGATGTATTTAAATATGTACGTTCTTTATACATATATATATATATACATCTGAAATAAGAGATTGTTAATATACCGGTTCAATATGCATTGTCGTTTCTCAAATGTTACTCAGTATTTACAGTATTTGAGCATCTGCTTTACATTTTCACAACAAAACACCACATTAGATGATCCATCTGACCTTTCACCCTGTAAATCTTGACCAAAAAAAACAACATGAAACTGGTCAAATATTGGTCCTTGAAGCATCACACAGGCTACCAAAAAAACAGTATATTTTGTTTTGCAACTTTGCTTGCAGACACATTCAGGGTGGGAAAATATGACTAGCCTCCAGCCAAACATCAGTAAACTGTCTGTGGCTTGTAGAGAGGTCCGATTGGGTCTTGAAAGCTTCGTTGGCAGTGGAACTGCAGAGGAATTCCTGGCTTAGTCGCCACTGTGGTCTGCAAAATACGGGTTTAATTCTCTGGTCGTGTTCGTACAAATTTCAAAACTCACGTCCCGCAATTGTACATATCAGAAACTCAGGCCACGCAATGGCCTTGAAATGTCAAGCCACTGCTTGAGAACACCTTCCCTTACCTCTATGTGTGTGTGTGTGTGTGTTACATGGCTAGTGGAGTGTAATGGGTGAGCCACGGTAAGTGTGCAGTGATTGTGAAACAATGGTGTCTGGTTACATAATAAGCTGTTGCCTTCAAAGGAGGCGTAACTCCATCCCTCAGTGTAAAAAAAGAAACAGGCCGACACACTGCTAGGTTTCACCAGAAGGCCTTGGGCTCTGAACAGGGACGGGTAGGAGGAGGGCGGAGGGGGGTGACAACATTCCTGAAACACTATCCAGATGCAAAGCAGCACACCTCAGGGATGACAGGAGGTCACTGAGATCCCACTGAGCGTTAGGCTCTCCTGACACAGCCACAATGGGCTGATGTCACTGCAGGGACTCTGCTTTTAGGCTCCTTCATGTGTCCTGTAGTATGTGCCTCCTCAGCTCTGATGATCATATGGGAAATACTGTGAACCATGTTTACATGTTGTAAAATAAGAGAGGGTTAAAGTTTCTTTCCATAGGCGTCTTGTTTTTCACCCTGGAACATAAATGTGCCTTCTCAAAGATGAAATGTTGTGTTAAAAGGTTATTGCCTGGAGGAATCCCTTTCAATACTTCTATCTGGATGTTGGCAGCAGTAAAGATTCCCCTGTCCATGTTTAAAACAAGATTGACACATTCCCTCTCTCTTTTTCTCCCTGTCTTCCTGTCTGTCTTCATCCGTCTCTCTCAGCAACCAGAGAGTCAGCGTTTGTCCACGCCATAGCTTCAGCAGGCGTGGCGTTTGCGGTGACACGCTCCTGTGCCGAGGGCACGTCCACCATGTGCGGGTGTGATTCCCACCACAAGGGTCCTCCCGGGGAGGGCTGGAAGTGGGGCGGCTGCAGCGAGGACGCAGAGTTCGGGGTGCTGGTGTCCAGGGAGTTCGCGGATGCCAGAGAGAATCGTCCAGACGCTCGCTCAGCGATGAACCGACACAACAACGAGGCAGGACGCACGGTAAACACATTGAGACACATATGATGTGCAGATGTCTTCTTAAATGTCTATATCTCATATTAATATACACTACATGGCCAAAAGTATGTAGACATCTGAACATTACATTCATACATGATTGTACCAAATTCATGAGCTGCAGCCTCCAAATCTTTTTGGAAGGTTTCACACAAGATTTTGGAACCTGGATGCAGGGATTTGCTCCCATTCTGTCAGACGAGCATTAATGCAGTCCATCCATGGAGATAGTATTTCTATGGGTCCAACACTGATGTTGGGTGATCAGGTCTGGCTCACAGCACAGTCAGTGTTCCAGCACATCTCAAAGGTGTTGGATGGACTGGGTTGAGGTCCGGGCTCTCTGCAGGACAGTCAACCTCCACCGCACCAAAGTGGGAAAACCTTTTTTTTTTTTTTTTTCATATACCTGGCTTTGAGCATGGGATCATTGTCATGTTGAAACAAGACAAAGTCTCTTTCTGCTGCTACAATGTTGGAAGCACATTGTTGTTCAGAAAATGTATGCTGCAGCGTTAGAGGACCAGACACACCAAACGGACATCTAAGAACTAGTGGTGACAAAGGCCGACTGTTGCATCGCCTCATGTTGCCTGTGTCTCGCCCAAAAAGTTGTAATTGACCACACTACAAAGACGACAGCCATTGGCCAACTCGCACATATCGGAAAGGAAACAACTCTCCATACCAGCAGGCAGTGGGAGTCTGTATTCAGCGTTCAAAAAGAGAAGCCAGAAGACTGACAAGACAGATTCAAGATGCTAGTTAGCCAGTTAGCGCGTTAACAATGCAACCTGATGTTGAAAGAACAAATAATACCGTATGCTAGCGTAAAATAACACAAACAACTTCATGAAGCTTCTGCTAAAGACCTCAGTGGCTAAAAAAAACAAACAACTTACCTAATATAACAACTTTGTTTTGATCTCATGCCCTTTTGAATGTAGTCATTTGTTTACTTTCCTCACTTTCATTTCTCTTCTCGTGCACTGAGCTGTACTGCCAATCAGAGGGATTTCTTTCACCGGTGGGCTCCGCTGTTTCGGACACCAATCACACGTGCTGAATTAGCTGCAAAAAAGTCGACAAGGGCTAATTAGTGCCAACCATGCGGGACACATGGCCAAAACCTAGGACGACAGATGCTCACTGAGGCCCACCATTGACCAACAGCCAATCATCAGCATGGTGTGTTGGGGCCTTAAAATTTTTGCTTCACATTAACTAAGGCAGTTGTTCGTCGTCATCAGTTCAAGTTCCACGCATATTAGGCGTCATACTTGCATTTGGCCATGTCCTCAAGCTAGTTTGCTGTCTCTGTCGAGTAGTAGCCTGTTAGTCACTCACTCTACAGCAGGAAACAGCACTTCAAAATAAAAGCTATGCCCCAGAAATTCACTGTACTTCAAAATAAAGTGTGTTTTTTACAAACTTGACAACTTCGCAAGTCACTTATGGTGTATTAAGAATGGACCTGTGACCCACTTTTGGACTTTTGGTTGGGAACAGCTGAACTAAGGGGCCTGGCATGCCAGAGGTGGACAGGGAAGTCCACATACTTTTGGTCAGATAGCGTACATATTGATTACTGTAGAACTAAACTGATCAGCAGTGATTTCATAGTTAGAGGTTTGACTGAATATCAGGTTCCATTGTTGAGCACATTTTGCACAGTGGCATGACAGGTCACAGCACTATAATACATCACATTCATTAGACAACCTCAGCACATATTGTACTGTAAAATGGAGTTAAAGGGGAAAAGTGAAACAGAGATGCAGCAAACAATGGACAACGACCTGACTGTCGTGCAAACGGAGGGGATTTATCCAGGAAACATTACTGTTTGGGATTACTAATTGTTCGTGTGACGGGCAGGGATTTGGTATTTGACTTGTTCGCACATTTCTGAGTTTCCACCTGAAAATGAGCACTTGACTTTGAATGACTGGTTAATTACTCATCTAAGCAACACCCTCCCTCCTGCCTCGCTCCCACACCTTGCCTTTCATGCCTTGCATCCCAATGAAAAAATTCCCTGACAGTCAAATAACCCGAGTGAGTTGAGGGGGAAAAGAAGGAAATCAGCTCAGACTTAAAACATCACTGGCTGCTGTCACCGCTCGGAAAAAAATAGGCTCCCCGGCTGCTCGCTGAGGGGCAAATGGAGGGACCACACGGCAACAAGACAGCCCTTTGATCTGAGCACACAGGAGCAGCCGGGGAGACCACAGGAGCTAACTGAACAGCAGCACTGTCAGGAGTCTCCTCTCCTCTCCACCTGGCCCTCTCACGCTCCATTATTTAGCCCCGAGGGCCTCTGGGACTTGATGTTGGCATGACAAGCTCACAGAGTGATGTCACGAGTCCAACCCCCCCCCACCCTCCCACCGCTGCCCCCTCTCTCCCCTTCCTCAGCCAGAGGTGCCACAGCCACCTGCCTTCCGCCCCAGCTGGGGGAATTCTGCGGCTAAATATAGCTGTTGAATTAAAGCACAACAAAATCAAAACACAAAGGTGAAATAAGCCTCGCGGCGGCACACTCATGATGTGAGCCAGTGACTTCAGAGAGAATTAGCAGCAGCGCAGAGCCTCTGTACTTCACAGCTGCATGACACTTAAATAAATTGCAGCCAGTGGCACATTGTTTTTCTTGGCCTGCTCTGAGAGTCTTCAATGGTTTCGTTTGTCTGCGTTACTGAATTTCCTGTTAATTTCTGACCTCAAATCCCAACAGATCTTCTTTGGCAGTGACCGACATGACAAGTTCTGAGTCAGTTATTTAATTAAGACCAGCACAGTGTAGTTAAGTACACTTTAAAGGAACACCCCACCCAAAATCTACCTTTTTTTTTTTTGTTTCAAATTCTCACCAACAGTTGGCCTTGAGTGGTGGCTTTAAAAAGTTTGTGGCTTGATTCTTCCAAAAGGATGGCGGGCGATTTCAGCTTGAAGTCACAGCGGTTGAAGTGGATTCCAGTGACAACTGAGAGCCTTTTTACTTCTGGTATTATAATGTGTCTCCATCTGACTACCGCTTACTGCCTATGTCGATTATGCCATAGGGTCAAAGGGCCCAGCACACAGTAAAGCTGAAAACATACCAGAGCCGCTGTAGTGCATCACATCATGTGACGCCCATCAAGTGCCGCCCACAGTACACACTGGACGTGTCACGCTGTTGCAGATCAACTGACAACCACGCAAAGTTGTCACTACTTTTATTGAAAGATCTGTACTTCCTCCATCTATGCATAAGCTTAAAATCACGTGTGGAGAACCCCTAATTAAACTTGATTTCTCACGTGAAGAGTCGATCTCCAGAGCTATGACTCGCCAGGAATTATCTTTTTGGCCACTGTCTTTAAAATGACAGGACTGTGGGTCGTTTAGCTTACGATATTTCTTGACCTCACCAACGAGCCTCTCCTCATCCAGTCTTTGTCACACACGAGACACAGCAGCAGCTACAGAATTCTCTTTATACATCAGTGGTGAGGAGAGGAGTCGAGCTGCCATAGGAGCAGAGAAAAGAGCTGCTACGGGAGCTGGTATGAACAAGCAGAGAGTGAGTGGGGGAAAAATGCATTTAATTCTGGGGGCGGTGAGGCTGGAAATAGGACTGTGGCAAGAAGTGCAGGAGTGCCCCTGCGAGTCCAGCTGCTGTCGGCGTGGGTCTGTCGACAATCCTTGTCGGGAACGTATCAGGACACATTAGTGTTTACACTTCATAAGATATGTGGTCAAATACGTCCCAGACCACCTCGGCAAGTGGTTTGAGTGATCGGTAGACAACGTGTCACGCTTGTATTGAACGCTGTCCACTTGTGATCTGATCACATGAGATACATGTTAATACCAGGTGTAAACAGGCACTGAAAGTGACAGAAACTGATCCCACGACCTGCCAAGGGATTTATTTGCTAAGTGAAAATTGTTTGGGGCACACTGAACACATGGATTCACTGCCGAGAATCGGTCTATGTATTAAAGAAGTTTTTTTTTTTACACCTTAAGCAATGACTCTGGATTTCCATAGGAATACATTGGAACTACTGTGAATCTTGCTTCAGAGCCGCCTCTCAAAGCCACCAGGCAGTGACTCTTCACACTCTGAAGACATACTTTTGGTGGAGTATTGCTTTAAGCGATCAGGAAAAATGGGTTATGAAAGCTAAAAAATTTGGATGCATGCCAGGCTGATACATAGCTTCACTAATATATTTCCACTGAATGGTTCGACTCAACTTGATTCAGCTCACTGTTGGTGCCAGGTCATTCCTCCATTTTATTTTCCACTGCAGATAGTACCCCGCCAGTGCTGGCAGAAGCTGATCGCCATAGCACCGCTGCGTGAAACTGCAGTTACATCATCTTCAATGTGACAATCACTGAATCCTTTCTTTGGCAACCAATCAGGGGAACACCTGCATATTGGCAACTGAACAGCAGAGTGTGCAGCGTAGTTGCGCAAGTTGCCATTTTTTTAAAATCTGGGTGGAGTGAATAAAAAAATATTACGATTACTACTGACAGTATCTTGGCTAAAAAAATGGTGGCTATGTGCAAGAGGTCTTGTGTCCTGCTAGTGATGACTCTACCTTCTAGTATCACCTCAGCTCACTTAGCAGTACCAAAAAAAGTACCAGGTATCACAAGCAACTTTTGCTAATGGAAAATCAAAAAAGAGTCGTGTCGTACCATGCAATGAAAATGCATATGTACATGCTTTTTTTTTCATCCAGGAATTAAATTAAGTTTAGAACTGATGTTGGTTTTAAACATTCCTACAAAGTGAATATAAAAGTGTCCTCTGTGTTTCTTAGACCATCCTCGACCACATGCACCTGCGCTGCAAATGTCACGGCCTGTCAGGAAGCTGCGAGGTGAAGACCTGCTGGTGGGCGCAGCCAGACTTCCGCATGCTGGGCGACTACCTGAAGGACAAGTACGACAGCGCTTCGGAGATGGTGGTGGAGAAACACCGCGAGTCACGAGGCTGGGTGGAGACGCTGCGTGTCAAGTACAACTTCTTCAAACACCCCACCGAGCGCGACCTGGTCTACTACGAGGGCTCGCCCAACTTCTGCGAGCCCAACCCGGAGACCGGCTCCTTCGGAACGCGCGACCGAGCCTGCAACGTGTCGTCGCACGGCATCGAGGGCTGCGACCTGCTGTGCTGCGGCCGCGGCCACAACACCCGGACTGAGAAACGCAAAGAGAAGTGTCACTGCATCTTCCACTGGTGCTGCTACGTCAGTTGTCAGGAGTGTGTGCGCGTTTACGACGTCCACACGTGCAAGTGAGAGAGGCCTGTGCTTTCAGACTGCTGGACTACAAGTGCTGCCCACCCACCCGTCAACTCCCCCACCTCCTGCACGACATCCCTGCTTCCCCCTGACACGCATCCCACACAGAAACATATTCACCAGCACACACACTCAGGCCCTAATGGGTAATGGCACATCAGCTATGGATACTTCTATACCTTTATTTGTAAAAACCCCGCCCTAGAATCCGTCTTCCAAACCACTACACCCATCTCCATAATATCTGACCAGATGACCCGACCAATCTGAGTCTGAGGTCTAGTCCGCTCTCATGGGACGGAGCTACAGTTGTGCATCTTTGTTCCTCTCCCCGCAGCATTGGGCCCCTCCCTCCCCCTCGTCTTTATTTATTTCCCCCCTCCATGCCGACATGTTTGCGGCATGTACAGTAACACTTTTTACCTGTGAGATTAATGCAGTAAAAAACTTTCAGACTCTTTTTGCTTTTGAATAAAAAGCATCTTCTAACTAACACCTCACTTCTCCGGCCGGTCTGGCTGGTTTACCTTTTGTTTTGTTTTTTAAACTAAACCAACCTCTACACTGTCACTTAGTCGTAAGTGATACTGAACACAGCCCCAGGAAACCATCACTTTGTAACTACTGAACTGAACTGAAAACAGCAGGCAGGTGTTGGGAAGTGCCACAGTCCTGTCTTTTGTAAACTACTGAGCTGATGAAATCCTCAGTGTTGCTATTCTCCCTGCTGACTGACTCTACCGCACCAGTCGACCGGGAAGCCTGGAAGATATATGCTACAGTCTGATTTTATAGCCCTGCATTTCTGAAATATTACCATTGGGCTGGGACTAGAGGTATGCAGCATGTGTGTGAACAAGCATGCTCATTCCACTAACTAACAACCCTTCACATGTATATGTATGCACTATTCAGTTACTCCAGGTGGTTAAGATTTGAGCATTGTTTACGCGAGCAAATTCTCCTTCGTCGCAAGCTAGCAGTGCTCATGAATGACAACTTTGTTCCAGCGTTCGGGCACGATCAACCTGTATATTGCTCATGATTTCCACACGTGCGATGCAACACAGTCGTACATTATTACATTATATCTAAGGAGCGACGGGGCGAAAAACAAGCAGCAAATTATATGACTGAGTAGAAGATCATTTGTGGCTGTTTCATTTTATAAAGGTACGCATCAAACGTGAGTCAAGCTTCAGCATGCTTAATATTAATTCTGGTCTTATGAGCAAAGTGATTATTGGGAGATCTTTTTATCTAACACTTCATGCATTCATCAGGTCCATCTTTTGTCTGACGCTTTCTTTTATCACTGTAAAAAAAAAAAAAAAAGAGAGAGAAAAGAAAAAGGGGGACATGTGACGACATGTGGAGACCGGAGCAGGTTCTGATTGGCTTTCACACCCTCCCTTCCTTCTCTCCTGATTTTCCCTCACTTGGACAGTTGAGGTTTTTAAGAAGCCTGATTTATGAACTTGTTCTCTTGTCAGTACACCCCAAAAACACTCCTGCCCTGCGGTTTTGGTTTTGGAGATACTGGAAGAATAATTTACTCTCAATATAATTTTTTTTGCCTCAGAGGCATGGACGTCTGCCCGGCTGACTCTGACTTGTAATTTTTTAACAAAAGGAAATTATTTTCAGATCGAGGTAAACAGTTGTGACTTTTGGGTGGACAGAAAAGACTTACAGTTCACGTAGAGTCTGAGAACATTAAAGGGTAACGTCTGTATTTCTCAACTCAAAGCCCTATTTTCACATTTCTGTGTCCAAGTGACAAATGAGAGCAACAGTTTTTGAAACTGGTCCCGTACTGAGTGAGAAAGTTGCTGCCAGCAGTGACGAAACAGGCTGTTATGTCCTCTCTTGGGGCATATGAGCAGGGTCAGAGTACAGCCATTAAGAGTGTTTGTTTTTGCCACTGACAGGCTCAGATTATTATAAGTGTCTGACACTATTATGTTAGGGATCCCTACAGAGATAAACCTTTTTGTTAAAGAGTAAAATCAATTCTTTTAACGCGCAACAGCCCTGAAATCGGCATCACCAACACACCAGACTCCATTTAAATAAACAGTGATTTTAGCGTGTATAGAGCCAGAACATTCTTACATCTAACTGGGTGAATTAAAGGGCCAGTGTGAAAGATTTAAGGAGATACATTTGCAGAAATGGAATATAATATATTAAGTATGTTTCCATTGGTGTAATACCTGCAAATAAGAATCATTGTGTTTTTGTTACCTTAGAATTAGCCGTTTATATCTACATAGGAAGCGAGTCCTTGTCTATGGAGTCTGCCATGTTTCTACAGGAGCCCAGAGGAGACAAACCAAACACTGGCTCCAAATAGTGCCATTTGTATTTTTGCATTGGTCACTGTAGTTAGCAGCCCCTTCGAAAGCCAAACAGCATCCAAAAAACACAGATTTTTAAAATCAAACTGCTTATTCAGTGTTTTTACCGAATGAAATCAGTGGGTCAGACCTCTGCGGATAATTCAGCTCCTGGTACAAACGTCCTGAATGTCTGGATCTTAAGTTATCAGAGGACAAAGGTGAGCACAAATTAGCAAGCGCTGAGCTAATGATGAGCCAGCAGCTTTGGAGAAACACTGATTTGTAATGTGAAAATGCTTTTTTACTGGTTTTAATTACCTGGTCCGTTTGTTTTGGGGTGTTTTCACACCGGTTCGTTTGGGCAGGTGTGAACACAGCCATCACACTCAGGTGTGCACCAAAACAACCAGACCGAGACCATCTCTAAAGGAAGGTCTCGGTCCGGTTACAAACGAACTCTGGTGCGGTTGGTTTGTGATGAGAATGTGTTCCGACCTGGATGTGAAGCAACTGCAGTCACATGACACATTGTTTGGGTTAAACATGAGCATGTTACAGTCCTGGAGGATTATTAATGTGCACCTCCTCCTGTACTGCCTTAATATGCACATTCAGCACATCCAATGCATCAAAACATTGTTTTCTAGTTGGAGCCGCGCCTCGTTTTCAAACTGTATGGTTTGACTAAAATGAACAATGACAGCAATATAGTCCACGATGAGCAGCGCTAAAATCAACCTGCGTAGTTGTCCCTCCATTGTGACATTAGAAAGTGTCACATTTATCTTGCAAGTGTACTCTTCTTCAACGTTTGCTTTACTTCCTGGATTTTTCCCACGTGGAAATTCTGACCAATCAAGAGCAGCTTTCTCACACAAGGCATTTGATCTGGTCTGCTTGTAAATGCTGCCGTGAGAACACGAACCAACTCTAGGCAATTATACAACTTTTTAACAAAATTAGTCCCTGATTCAGACCAAAGGAGACGACTCTAGGTCTGAATGCACCCTTAGAGAGGAAGAGACCTCTGCTGGTATGTCGGTTCACGGCAAAAACCTCCTGAATAATAAACACTGAAGGAATTCGAACTGGGAAATTTTTCAGCTGGTGCAATCTGCAATCCTCACCACTAGATGTCACTATATCCCCTAAATCTGACACACTGTTCCCTTTAAGAGTTTAGTTCAGCTAAACCAGTGTTGATGATTGTTAGTACAGTGGAAAAAAGGAACCAGGGAAGTTTTGTTTTATTTTGTTTCTGCTGACTTTAAGTGTGTCTTACGATGGCTGTCCCTGGTCAGACAAAAATGATCTTACTCTTTAACAAAAAGGTCTATATCTGTAGGGATCCGAGTCTGTCAGTGTCAAAACAAGCACTTATAATGGATGTAAAGTGATGGCGCAAACATGCCCCGAATGGTTACATTGCAGCGTGTTCCTCAGCTAAAAACTGGACCACTTTCAAAACTTGTTGTTCCCATCAGTCACTTAGACACAAAAACATGGGAGAACAGGATCCAGTTTGAAAAATACATAAGTTAACCTGTAACGAAAAGAAGTTTGGGAAACTTCATCAGGAGCTGAATGATTCAAGTGTGCAAGATGTGTGTGTGCGCATCACGTCTGCCAGTGACAAACAGAGGTGAATGGAAAAATGGATGGATGGATGGATGGATGGCTCTTCACTATGGTGGAACAAACTGTGAGAGGTTTCCACACAACATGTTCTGACAGTCCCACCTGCTTCCTATTAATTATATTCAACAACAAGAAATACCCAGTAGTGTTTAGGCTGTCCTCTCTTTGTGACATAGCTTAGCCTTTGTGTCATCTTCTACACAGCCCTCCCTACCTGGGCCTACCTTCCTGTGTTCAGTCCCCCCCCCACACACACCCTCCTCCACTTCTCCCGCTATATCCAAAGTTTTGTACAAATGTTTTAAAGTGAATAATTCCCTTTTTATTTTATAATCGTAAATGTTATGTTTTTATAAATATTATTTATTATACAATGTATATATCTGTATGACTGAACTAAGATTATATATTTGAACAACAAAACTGTCTCCTGTTTTTTTGCTTTATAGCCAACAGTACACACACACACACACACACACACACACACACTAATAGTATATTAGGTATCTCATCCCTAGATACAACAATCATGTCTTTAGTTGTATCACATGTTGTACATGGACCGCTGATTCAAACATTTCATTTTTAAATTAAGCATTTAAAGAACATTTTTCTTGTTGCAAACAAATCCCATGAAAAGCCAAAACCAACTCTGATATATCGTCTTCCTCCTCCGTGCCTTAGAGCGCCATCATTGTCCAAAAACTATTAAAAACACATCAGTGAGCCACACTGTTGCACTGACTGACATGTTCCTTCATTACCATGAACACACACGCTGTAGTTTATTTTCCCTTAATCCCACATACACAGTCATGCTGCCAAAAAGACTCATGAGAGCACTGAATGTGGATTAATCCACTGCAACAAATGCTCTATTTGCTCCTGTTTGAGTAACATTTGCTGAAAATTACAGTGCCCAGGTGTTTAAGGAAATGAATGAGCATACAGACAAAACTAAACTTTATATTTGTGCTGAGAGATGGACTAACATGTTGTAGGTTTTGGTCTTTTCATGAGATTTTTTTAAAGGTACACTATGCAGGATTATCCTAAAAAACAATGTTTGGACTTGAAAGTAATCCTTCAATAATCACATATGACCCACTAATAGTGCAAGGACTCTTCCCTCTGACTCTTATTTTGCTATGTTCAGGGTGTTCCTGGGCATAGCGTGCAGGTGAGGTCAGGACTAAATAAAACGGTAGCAACAACGTGCTAGACTGGAAGCAACCGGCATCCAAGAGAAAGCTACTAAAAATCGCTGAAACGGCACCAAAAATTGAAAAAAGAAAAGAATAAAAATAAAATAAAAATTGAAAACAAATTGAAAAACAAAAACAAAAAAGAAAAAGAAAATATATAACAAAACAAAACAAAACAAAACGAAAAATGAAAATATAGCAAATGTGGTGTTGGCTTTCACTTTCGCTGGCGATACTGTTTACAAACAGTTTATTTCTTTATTTTCTATTTTTAACAATAAGAAAAATATAAAATAATGCCAGCTTTTGCCTAAAAGAAAATAATAATAATAATAATAATAAAATTAAGGGTGAATATAGACTATTACTGAACAATTGGTGGTTCATTTGCACTACACAATACTTCAGAAGATATGGTAGCTAATATGAATAATGAGATGATATACATTTTTCTCTTGACAACTTTTACGACATTAACTTGCAATATATTACATAAATAAATTGATTTTTAAAAAAAAAAAAAAAAAGGTAATTAAGGAAAGCAGTGGTCACATCTTATAATCCCTCAGCTCTGGTTCATTTTTATTTAATTACACTTGTATGTAAAAACAGGACCACATGTTGTAGCCACAGAGTTACCATGAGTTTACTAACACAAAGTTCCCACACATTTTTACCAATGAATTTTCAAAACTCTTCAAAACATTTTACCCCATTTCCATGACTTTAAGTAGTTGAAAATGGGCGTGCCTATAGAGCGATACAGCCATTCCTTATTGAGTAAAACAGGCACTTCCCAGGTATCTGTGGTTAAGCAAACTGCTAGTGCTCGCCAACTTTAGTCACTTGTTAGACATTCTCGTTGCTAACTAGCTGCATATGACAATAGACCAGACCAGCACATACGGGTACTTTACAAAACATTAAGGCTAAACCCCTTTATGGAGGATAAAAAAAAAGAAGATCCTACAGATGTCAGTGCAGTTTGACGTGTGTTTGGATTACAACTTTGACAAGTGAAATGTTTTGTAGACCTGAGTGTTGATCGCTGTCATGTCCCTTCAGGTTTCCTCCATTCAAGTGGATATTATAGATATCTGGGTCATGATACCTGGTGATCCAGTCAAAAAGTATACCTGATTAAATCCCTAGATATCATTAAGCTATGTGTTGTCTGTCAATAACCAACCTGTTAAAAGCCAAATCAAGCTAATGTTAGCTGTCCATCAGTATAAACTGTCACAAGCAGTTCTGTGCCTCAAATCTCAATCAACAACACCTTTTCAGCATTTTCCTGTCTCTTTCCTGATGTGACAGCGTGTTTCTGTCCTCCACAAGGGGGCGTGGCCTTGGCGGTGATGCAATGCTGGTCAGGTCTATGAATATCACAAGATACTTGACATTATAGGTGACATTTCAAAGCTCACGCGACCCAGCACTAAATTTTCAATTAGTAATACAAGGAACGTATTTTGCAAAATGTTAAAAATGTTTTGGAATTTCTATGAACACATTTTAAACAAAGGCTAAAACCAAAATTATCACCTTGCAGCTGTATGCTTCAGCGTACCGGTCAAGTTTCTCTTACAGTTCACATCCACGTCTGTAAAAACATGGATGCTTCACACACAGAAGATCTATACAATCAGCAGTGTCAAGGTGGACACCAAAGATTAGTGTCACCAATTCAGTATCTGATCAAACGTCTCCCCTTCTGTTCCGGAGTTATGATGTCAAGTAAAGGCCAGAAAAGTGTTTTATGCAGAACATTATGATGTCACAGTGAAGCTGACCTTTGATCTTTTGGATATAGAGGTCATCACCTTATCATCATATTAGACATTTGTGTGAAATTAACTCATAATTACGTATAAATTCTTGAGTTATGGCCAAAAGCATGTACTATAAGGTTACAGTGACCTTTGGCCGACAAAATCAAATCAATTCATCCTTGGGTCCAAGTGGACGTTTGTGCCAAAATTTGAGGAAATTCCCTCAAGGCATTCTTGACATATCATAATCGCGAGAATAAGATAGACGCAAGGTCACAGTGACCTTGAATGTCAACCACCAAATTCTAATCAATTCATCGTTGAGTCCAAGTGGACGTTTGTGCCAAAATTTGAAGAAATTGATTCAAGGTATTCTTGAGAAATCAGGTCCAGGAGAATGGGATGGTCGGATGGACAACCTGAAAACATAACACCTCCAACCACAGCTATTTCTGACACAGAGGCATAACAATGTGCATCCAAAACTTTTCCAAAACATTCTGCTAATTCCAAACCATTTCCAGGTCTGGAAAACAGTTTTTCTAATTTCCTTACTTTTACAGGAATGCCATGACTTCTTTGATTCCACAACTCTCAGGGACTGGATCAAGAAACTGGCAGCCAGTGGATGGCTTTCACTGCAGCCCACACAGACGGGCTGCAGTAGCTACTTGGTAAACGGTTTAATGTGTTTACTTGTCGAGCTGTGCAGCGATTGCACAACATAGATGCTGTGGAGGTTAACCGCGAATGTCTGAGTCGGTTCATCTCATTATGAGATGTCAAATTTCTCATAATTACGAGATAATTACACTAGATCATAATTATAAAGACAAGTTCTCAGATTTCAACATGCCATAATTATGAGGAGATAATGAAAACAACTGGTGGTAGAAAGTTTTTTTTCTTGTGTGTCTAAAGGTTTTGTTTGTGGTAAATTGAGAGACATTTTGGAGCTAACCATTGGAACTAAATCAACAGATAAACAGCTAAAATTCCTCTGTGGACGCTCTACTGTACACCCTAAGTTTTGTATATGAACACATATTTAAAGCAGGTGTGAGGTAATTTCATTTATAACATTTGGTGATCATCATTTCATCGTTCATTTCAAATACTACAGTTTCTTGTTAGTAACAGTAATATAATTAATTTATTCATGAAATAAAAAAGGTCAGACACAAGCCAGTACATGACATGATTAAGAACAAAGTGAGATTTTTTAAGTCCTGGAATGATCCGATTACAAACCTGTGCATACAAATACAGCCTATATAAACAAACAGTGTTCTGATTAGTGTTCGTGCATGCAAAATCTTTTACCTCTTACATATAAAATCCCAAAGGAGTGCTGGGGGCATCACATGGAGTTTACAGCACTAGTCTTCTGCAGATGCAATATACACAGATACCACAAACACTGCTTATTTCTCTTATTTTACATGTTCACATAGTGCTGAAGAGGAGGAAGGAGGTTGCCTGGTTGGTTGCTGCTGCTGCAGAGAGCTGCAGTGCAGAGAGAAGCGCACAGAGCTTCAGGGACGGGAGGGAAGGATGCAGAGAGAAATGGAAACTATCTCTCGCTTGCTTCCTCCTGCCAGCCTCTTTCAGGCTTCCGTTCCTCAGCAACTGAGTGATCAGAGACAAATAAAAGTGAGAAGAGACAGGCAGGCAAAGGAGACACGCTGCCACAAGAGAGCACCTGTCTAGTCGACCTATTTTTAGGCACGCCGTGCGTGCGCTAACTATACCATAAGTCTCTGAGGCTGTGATGAGAAGCAAAGCTCTCCGGCTGCAAGTTGAAAAGTTGTTCAAGTTTTTTGTTGTTCATCACCCTGGGCAGCCGGTCCTCGTGGGGTGCTCCTCACAAAGCAGGATTAGCAAGTTAGCCGGATAACTTTAAGAAGAGAAATATCTTCTGGAACTTTGCCATTATCAACATGCGGATATAGGACAATCATTTCACAGTTATCTGGAGAACTTTCTGATCCTGTTGTGTGAAATTCTCCCCTGACGCTGCTGCAGAGTATTATTTTATGTGACTACGGTGACCACATGGGACTGTGATGAAAATGTAAAGTCACTGTGGACGTCCGTACACTTAGAACCTGCAGTCAGGGAGTCTATAGGTATCTGACACTTACATTTAATGCTTTTTAAATCCTTTTCAAGATAATTTTTAACCAAATATAAGACTGACTTATACAAATCATCTTTCTAAAATTAAGCGTCATCAGTAAGTATAAAGTTAAGTATATCTGGTATGTTTTATACAGAGATATGATTATTAACACACCTTTTTCCAGCAGGTAAGTGCATGTATGAAGTCAGAAGATAGATTTAAAGATTTGTAACATCAGAAATATGGACTTTCACACATAACACACTCATTTTAACAAAAAGAAATTAAATGTTTGTGGCAATTAAAACCTCCGAAATTCAAATTGAAGACTATTTAACGACTTTTAAAGCCTGAAATATTTATAAAATTGAATTTAAGACATTTTCAGGACCTGCAGACACCTGCCCACAGTTTAAGTACAGTTAAGCAGGCACACCCTAAAATATCTTTACTGCAGACTATGGATAGCCAGAGATATCAGCAATAATGACATGATTAAAGGAATAGTTCAACATTTAGGGATATATTTATTTTCTTGCCAAGAGTTAGCAGCTGGTTAGCTTAGCTTAGCATAAAGACTGGAAACAGGAGGCGACAGCTAGCCCATCTCAGTCTGAGGGCCGTAAAATCTGCCTACCAGCTCAGTGATTGACATGTTATGTCACGTTTGTTTACTGCGTACAGAATTCGAAGTGTATGAACATTGTTTTCAAAAAGTTGTGGTTTTACTGGAGGTTCAACCCAATGTTGGGACTGTACGTTTCTGTAAACCACAGATGCGTTACATTTGAGTGTTATTATGTTGCCGACATGTTGAAATTGCTGTGGTTAACGTGTGGTTACGTTAGACACAATAACCATTTGGTTATGTTTAGGAAAAATCCTGTTTTGACTTAAAATACCCAGTCTGAGGGCACAATCCCAGCAGGCAGAGTAGCAAAGTCTCAGTCAAAAACAATCACTTTTCATGCCTAGAAAGCTTCTTGAAACACACCAATGACTCACTAAATCACAACCAGTTTTATTGTTGGTTTGTCTCGCCTGGGTGACACGCCATCCACCATCCCCTCCATGTCCTGATGACAAAGTCAGCTACTGTTCTACATCACTTTAAAAAAACTTTGACATGATACGTATGAAGCCTGCAAATGAAATGTATTCATGGTCTGCAGAAACATACAATTCCAACATCTTCTTCTGGCAACTGGGCTTGGAGGTTGACAAGACTCCAGGAAGTCAAAGCACCTGGCCAAGAAATAAACCCACAAATACACATCTTGCTGTTTTTACACTTTGGTTTTTGTATGCTGGGCTGTTTGTGTGCTAAGCTAAGCTAAGCTAACCAGCTGCTGACTCTAAATATGTATCTACCGTACAGACATGTCAGTGGTTTGATCTTCTCATCTGACACTAGGCAAGAAAGCAAATAAGAGTCTCTCAAAATGTGCGTCTATTTCTTTAACACATTATGTTGATTCAAGTGTGTGTATTTTGATGTAGAAAAAACAACAAACAAACAAACAAAAACCCATAAAATCATGTAATCTTCAAAACAAAAATATATATTGATGCGTGTGTGGAAAAAAAAACCCCACCAGAAAATGTGGATTTTGATTTACAGTTTTCTAAAAATTATTTCTAAGAGGATTTGTCGCCCAATTACCCTTCATTTCTCTTTGGTCGGACTTCTGCTTGACACAACTTGCATATAAGTGATTGTAAGTTGAGGGCACACATCACTGAGCTGAACACACAGTTTACAGTTCTCTACATCGGCTCCCTTCACCCTGGACAGGAAATGGTGAGCACTAAATGTGAACATGTAGACTGGTGCAGGCCCTGCAGTCTTACCATTGAAGGATGCCTCTTTTTCACTATGTGGCTCCACTGAGTCTAGATTGCCACAAACTTATCAGAACCCAGTCTGCAGGGGAAAAAAACACACAAGACAAAATGTCTATTATCAATCACACTTCATACGATGATAAAAATGTAAACATTAAGTGCTTCTGACTAGTTTTTCCCCCTTTCTCTGCTACATCTGTAAATGAAGAGCGGTAGAAGTGACAGATGTGTGCGCAGTGTGAGTGTTCAGTGTCAGTGACGATCCCGTTTGGCTCCAAAGAGTCAGGGTTAAAAACAGGAAAAGAATACTTACGCTCCTTCATCCTTCAGTAGACTCAGGAACTTGCTAACTCTGTAGCCCGGATCCATCTAAAACACAGACACATGACTCGTTAGTGCATATATGCATACAATATATTAAACATACAGTCACTAACAGGTCTGAATTTCTTTCTCAACATGCATCTGTTTCATTTAAAATTCAGAGGCAAGGTGTTAGAACATCAGGGGCCAGATGTGTAAACGATCCCTACGCACAAAAACATGCGGACGCCTTTCCCCCCCTGCACTGATCATCTCTTTGATGTTTGATGACAACAACTGAGATTTTACCACAATGATGGTTTGCAGAAATGTGATGAATTAGTAGTATGAACACTGGAAGGTGCGCCTTGTCAAAATAAACCAAAACCTACATGACTGGACCATGTGGGAGCTTAATTTGAAAGGACAGATACAGGAAGTGTCCACGCTCAGCAGTCAGACAGGAGTCAGGTTACAAACCAATCACAGCCGACAGATATCTTTCCCTTCTTCTGTAAATATTCAGTCTGATAAATAAAGTTGATCATGTTAGTGCAGAGCTACCCAGAGCTTTACATCTGTCCCACGAACGATAGGCCTACACACTTATAAACAGCGCCTGGAAGAAGATCATCTCTGCACTCAGGATTTCAGGTAAACAGGCGATGATTCGGTGCTTGTTGAGTTTGCTTAGCAACCTCAGACGCAACCTGCCACAGTGCTGTTGAAAGGTATAAGAGAGGCTCTCGGCTCTCGACCCTACTGCCTCTAAGGCTCAGAGATAACACTTTCTTGTGCTTTCTGCTTAGACGTGGTGAATTTAAAGCTCACAGCAACTTGATACAATACAGTTTCTGGCTTGTGTTCAATACCTAGTGTCAATACCTTTCTGATTCGTTGTTAGCATACTTAGCTTCTTTACTATATTTCGTGAATATCTGTCACACTGAATGCCCTGCTGAACCTTGTCGAAACTCTCAAACTCATGATCAAACTCAAGGCATGAAGAGTCAAACATTTGTAATGAACAGCCAAATCTGATTCAACTGGCATAACTCTAGCGTAATGAAGTCAGGTACAGCCCAAACTGTGTGACTTGCGAATCCAAACTCACCCTTTATAACATCAAATTCACACAACAGCACAAATAAAAAACATGTCAAAGCAGTGGTAGACCAGCAGCTCCCATGTTCAGAGAGGTAAAATTACTGTTTTTGTCAATGGAATCTGGCTTTGAAGAAAACATAGATAAGTTTCACCTTCTGCTCAGTTCCCTGTTGGAGAGATCTGTCTGTTTGGAAAGTGCTGATCATATGACTAGATAAATGGAACTTGGAACTCGGCTGCAATGATCTACGGTGCAATGACCACAAAATACCATCTGTCTCTGTCAACGCAGTGCTTGGACATCGTTCACAGCTCGGGCTGTGGTAAGTGAGTTTATCTCCCATTTTCATGGGTTTTCGCGCCGTAAAAAAACCCCACACACAAGCGCTAAATTCTATGTAACTGCTGGAGAAAGCAGGTTATCAGCAGCTCCCATGTTCAGCAAAGTAAAATTATTGCTTTTATAAATGAAGAGAGTTGAAGAGAGTGTGGATTAGTTTTACATTTCATTCAGTCCCCGTCAGAAAGGACTGTCCTCTTGGGAAGACCCGAGCATGAGACTGGATAAATGAGACTTGCATGAGTTGTGTGAGAGTTTGTTAACAGATGTTGTGATATAGTTTTACTGTTGTTAAACATGGACCCCTGCGACCCCTCGTTTTTGGATCCACCGTGGAGGCATGTGAGAAAAACGTTCTCCATACATAGTCAACATGACACGGAGAAAGTTATTGATACTCAAATGGTCATTTTGGGAGTGAAGTATTCCTTTAAGGGTGTTTCTACATCTATTGATGGCTCACTAAGGGAGTGAAATTGAGGCTGGAGCATGTGCAGCGAGCTCCACAATGATTGAGATTTATAAAACAGAATCAGGTGTATGTCTGTCTTTATAAATCTGATGAAAAGAATGCGTATGCATATTTCTATCTTTGTGCATACACACAGTTTTAGGCATGAATCTACGCAGAGTTTTATGCATCTGGCCCCAGAGTAATTTGATATAGTGGCAGGTCCTGGAGTTCAGGCTTCAGTTTGTGCAAACAGGATTGTGGAGAAGGGGAGGGAGAGAGGAAGTAAAATTAATGGCAACCTATGCAATAACTTACAGTATGCCTGGAATTGCCTGTAGCTACTAGAGTTAAGACATGAGAGCAGTCAGAGAGGTTGGAATGAGAGGGAAAAAGATAAAGAGAAGACCGAAGACGAGCTGTGAATGTGTATGTAGCTGCGTGGCTGTTTGCAGCATGTCTCGGCAAACACAGATTCATACTTCTTCAGGCTCAGAGTGAGGTGTGGGGGTGCAGGGTGCAGAACATGGCTGCATTTGTGCATACCACAGCAATTACACAGCATCCAGCCTCACCAAACAGGCGGTACACATCATCAACATACCACAGACACACAGTCAGGGGGAGAAATTAACACCAGCCAGCAGTCAGATTTAGGTCAATTTCTGCTGCTGCTGCCACAAGTCTGCTACCTGTTCTCGTAAACATACATTACGTTACTCAGAGGCCACTGGAGCTGATCTTTGAGATGAAGTCGCCACTATGGAGCGCAAATTCCTGTCTCAGCAGCATTAAAGAATAAAAATGCTGTGAAACAAAGCATTTTTGGATCACACAGTTCCAACACTGCAGTTGGAACCTACTGTAACTGTTCGGGTTTCAACGTCCACGCCTGAGTAAAGATCGAACTGAAGAATGTCTTTTGGATCTTAGTTCATATCCAACAAGTTCATCTTTAAAGACAACTCCAGTTATGTAGAATTACACTTCCATGAAACCGATCAGACACAGAATCTGTGCAGCAGAGGCTGAGACATGCTGATGTTAAGTCCCTGATATAAGACTTTGTAGATAACATAATTTTACACCGCTGCATCTTGAGATCAGCCGTAGATACACTTCACACACTCGTTGCAGTTAAAATGGGATTTAAAAAAAAGTGCTCATGCATATTATTGCACCAAAGAAAAATAACTGTAATGTGCTTTAGTGGGTTCATTTAAGTTCAGTATGGAAATGACTTTGAGACAGATTGTTTATGAGTCTTGTGGTGCGTGTTCTGACGGACCTGTAGCGTTTTTTGGAGGGCAACAGTTCCAACAATAACAGTTGTTGGTGTTAATGTTAACTACAGTCATTCTGCTTTTCTCTGCTGCTCACCGAGAAAAGAAAAGCTGTCGTTGTCTTGCTATGGACCTGTTACATTTATCTTCTAATGAAAACTTTAACTTGCATGCCCTCGATGTCAATTTTCCCCCCACGGAATCAAAAATGGTGTTGAATATTGCTATTTTTCAAAGTCAAAAATTCCAGCGTAATGACACACAACACTGCACCCAGCCAAGACAGAGTTCCACACATAGCTCCCCACTGATACACACCTTGTTGTTTTTACACTAAGCTAACATGCTTCTAGCTCTTACTTCATATTTACTGTACAGACATGAGAGTGGCAGGGATCTTCTCATCTAATGATCGGCAAGAAAGCAAACGTGTTTCTCCCAAAATGTTGATCTGGTCTGGACATCACTTTTCTTGTACTGATTTCAGACGCCTTCCTCAAATATTCAACCCTTTGAATGCTGAGCAAAGTGGTACGATTTGGGAAATGAGAAACTTTTTTTTGACTAATTTTCTTCTTTTTAATTTTGTCTTTTTACTAATTTCTTGGGTCATTTCTTCTTTCGTTGCACACTGCCTTCTTCCCATGTTCCTAAAACAAGTCGAGCCAATTTGCTCAGGTTTCAAAGGGTTAAGACAATTTGTTGGGTAAAATTTTAAGTGTAAAAACAAACAAAACTTTCAACTTTTATGATGCAAAAAACGCAACATAACAACATCAAATGGTGGAATCTGCATCACAAAATTATATTAATATTTTCTAACTTGCCTTGGGGCTAGAGTTCCTACACTATCAAGCTTCTAGCGCCGTCTACTTTGCAGTGTACAATTTGCATTTTTCCCGAATTTTAGTTCATTTTTAGGAACTCCTGTATGTATCTTACATCTGTTGTTACTCTATTAGGCACTGCTATTTGCTTTTTGCCTCTTTAACACTTTATATCTTGTATATTTTGAATATTTTGTCTGATACTTAATACTCTAATGTTTTAAAAACGAGGCCCAGTGTGTGACCCTGACCTAGGGAACCCACTGGTTGCTACTGTTTTTTGAACATTAGCTGTTGGTAGTAAAGCCACGCTTAGACCAAAGATTTGTGTCGAGATAAACCTGTTCTAGAACGCTGCAGAGAAAATGCAGCGGTGTGAACTGGCCGGTCTGATGGTGTCACCTGCAACTCAGCTGGTCAAATCACCGGCGGCTGGTTTTAGAACGTAAAGCACATCACCTGTTTCTGCAGCCAACTGGCTCATAATGAAGTCACTAGTCATGTCAGAATTACCGCAGATGGCGTGATCGCTTGCTGCTGCAGGTGCTCCGTCCCCGCCAAGCCCTCTGTGAGTCACCGCTGCTGCTGGCTCACCGTCTCATCTAGTTGCAATGGTGTGAACCGGCAGGTTTTTAGAAAGTTGCAGAACAGCACATTGCAGTAGTTGCCTCTTTCACCTCATCTCGTCGCAAATCTTTGGTCTCAACTGGGCTTAATTTGTGTTACTGTAATTTGAAGCATTCTCTGGCACAAGAATTTCCTTCGGGATGGATAAAGTTGTATTAAATTGAATTAAACTGAACTGGATTAACTGTCTGTGACATGTAAAACTCCCTCTTTAACCTGACTAAGTCTGAAAATTAGAATCATACTGTTCTAATTATAAATTAGCACCAAGTGAATCTTTACACCTGAATCAAACCCATGAAGTTCACTCCTAATCTGACAGAAACACATGAAACCTGGTGCTCGCAGAGTACAAAGATTCTTCATTTACAGAGCTCACCCAGAGACAGTGCTGCAGTAAGTTCCCATCTCTGAAGCAAACATGTTCCTACACCGACACAGAGCAGAATCCCACCAGGATTCTCTCTCCATCTGCACTGTTCTGTCTTGTTATTTAACAGGTGAGAATGAGCACAATGTTCGCCACACGCTCGCCGAGTCAGAGAGTGTTTGGTGTATGATGCAACATTGTCCTTTTAATGAGCTGCATTGTCTGTGTGGCTGAAGCTAAACAAATGGGAGTTGTATTTCAAGCAAAAGATACAATTAACTTTAAAGTCCCGAGGCCACTGCGTCTCAGGGAGTGATGTATGACTGATCTTGACCAACCAAATTGATTACCCTGGTGTTCTGACAGGGTCAGGGCCCCCACGAGGCTTTGCAAGTAATAATTTGGGTACACGGCAGAAAGAAATAAGTACACCAATGTCAACAGGGACTCTTAAAAAAGCAGGAAAACATAACCCCCATGCCAAACCACAAAACCCCTAAAGGCAATTTTAAAAAGGTGAGGAGACTCTCTACCGGCTGTACGCATCTACATACACACAACTGATGTGTTGAAAGGAAGCCAAGAGTCTGCTGTGAGTTGGTGGTCTGTGTTTTCCTTTTTGCTTCCACAGTTGGACGGGTTTAATGTACATGTTTTTTTTTAACCTGCCGCATGTGTCGGATGACTGATCTGTATTGATTCTGCTCTAAATTGTAGGTACACTGAAACCACGAGGTGTGTATGATTGTTCTTATGAGTAGCTTCCCTCTGATTCAGAACATGTGAACGTAACTTGGAAAGCTGCGCGGAGAACATGGTTTCATAACTATGAATGTACTGGATCTCAACCATTTGCAGAATGGTTTGTGAACTAGAAGTGCACTGGATCCTTCTGCTCAACAAATCATCAGGAAAGCCACACAGTTTTTCATTCCAGCTAATAGATGACAGTTTTTTGTGACGGAGACAGATTCTGTTGACTGTTGAGAATGCTGGCCAGATGTCGAGGATGAGGAGGGACAGGCTGCTCGAGCTCCGACCGCACTATTACAAAAACAATAATAGGGACGCCGGGCCAACTTCAAATTTGTCTTTCAAAATAAAGAACAAAAAAGACAAGGCTGCCTTGCTCTCACCTTCACCCAAGAGTACTTGACCTTTCTACCATCTAACAGCACCAGTGCACAAGGAGCTACATCAGCATTTGATTTACCGAGAACAGCTTAAAAATGTGAATATTTTGTATGTGACAAAGAAATGAGACCTATCTGCTCAGGACTAGTATTGGGACGCCTACTAATGTACAACAATTGCAGAGGTTGTCTGTGATCTTAATCCCCTTCCAATCTGCCATATCTGTAATCTGTCAATTACAAAATTCCACCAGTGGCTCCAGGAAAACTGTCCCATTGTTGTCAATACTGTTAAACACCTACATCTTCCAGAACACATTGCCAATTTCCCCACTGTGGGACGAATAAAGGATTATCTTAGATGACCTATTCCATATGATTCCAAAAAGAAGAAGCAGAAAAACAGTGGAGATATTCTACTTTAAATTAGGAACATTTGCCTCGACTTTTTAAACATCCCGTGACCTAATATTTGTCTTTTCTTTCTTTACTCCCTGTTCTTTCTTTTTGGTTTGTTTCTGTGCTTACTGCCCTTATAATGTAAGGATGTAATAATTTTCTGCCTCTTGCCTGGTCGTGAATTATGGAGGCTCTGTTGGCAAATATAAAGTAAATTTTGACAGCATTTTAGGTGCAAATTCAGGAGGTTCATCTCACTACAGATCATGGAAATTCAATTAGCAGAAAGAGCAAACTAAAATCCACCAGAAGAGCAAAATCTCTTGATGATGGCAGTGTTGACATGGGACAATGTGTGACAGAATCAGTTCTGTTTGTTAATCTTTTTCAAACATTTTAAAATCCCATTTTTTCCTTCATACATTCACGTAGAAACCCAATTCAAACTTTAAAATGTTCCCCATCTTTCATACATTCTGGCTTGTATTCGACTTTACAATCCTGTTCAAACTTTTGGAAATATTCAGACTTGCATGGTAAAAATGTCCTTCTCAGGTTTTGACATTGGTTTGTCTTAGATGGAATGTTCAGAGCTGGAGGCAGGTACTCGACTGTCCGCGTGTAGAGGGCTTCTTAAACATGTCTCTTTAACTCACTGTCGCGCCCATTTTTCACTCTACATACATAAATTTTGGTCAAAATGGAGTAAAATTTGTGCGCTTTCGAATAATGTAGCTGTGGAAGCAAAACAACGTACACATTTAGCATAGTCAGCTTAAAAGTGAAAGAAACTCCACTAACCTGCCAGCATTGCAGTGTAGCGTCAGCTTTTCAACATGCAGCATTCACACCTGCAGTTTCTCCAGAAACTGCATTCTCTAGTTAACTAACCACTCTGGTTTTAGCTTCTCTCATCAGTTAACCACCAGCGCATGTTGTCACGAGATTATTTTATCAAGCAAGCTCGCCCTGGTAGAATAAAATAAACATGACTTTGCAATAGCTGCAAACTCCATGCTGATATCAACCAACCAATTGATAGAGCGAGTTATAGAGCTGCTGGTCACAGCTACAAATACAATGTAATGCACACTGATGGAAAAAAATGATGGATGAGGATGGGGGACAAAAATGTGACTGAGGGGTCACCGACAGATGATTTGACTTTCATCCCATAGTTGTCACAACATTTCACTCACAGCCACAAAGTGAGCCTCATATTGGCGTTACAGGCAAAGTCACTGGATCATCAAATTCATCATGATCAGTCCTTTGGGAATCATGAATATCTGTACAAAATCTCACAACAATCCATCCAATAGTTGTTGAGACATTCAGTCTGGACCAAAGTGGTCGACCGACCAACAGACCGACATCAGTACGGACTTTCTGCCAGTGTGGCAAAAACTCAAATGCAAATAAAGTCTCTCTGTCTCACCTGCACAGACATTTCAATCAGCATGAGCAGCTTCTTAATGCCGATCCACAGACTCTGGCCCTTCACAGCTTTGGCTATGCTGGCCCGCTCTACATCCTGAAAGCTGCCCAGCAGCTGTGGAGAGGGGACAAAGAAAAAACAGAGCACTCAGAGTGGGATCAAAATGGGGTAGTTTCATTACGCCAACTGGGAATGCATCCAGGAATTGTAGGAAGAATATCACCTGGTCTGAGTGTGTGAACAAAGAAGAAATACATGTTAAACACCTTCACTGACCAAGTAAATGTCAAGTGTATGTGTGTATAGGTGTGTTTGCTTGTGTGTGCTTCTGTTTCGAAGTGTGTGTCTGTTACCTCCAGGGCCTCGACCAGCTGCTCGCCCCTCGAGATGTTGGGAATGTGGACGGTGGTGCTGAAAGCATCCAACATCTCCATTTCCTGGAGGACGTCTTTGCGACTTGTGGTGCCGATGATCAGCAGCTTACGACCCTGAAGAAAAGCAGACATGACGTTAGACTGTAACTTGTTCATTCAAACATTTCATTTGTCCTGGAGCTGCAGTATGCAATTCTGGAGAAAGATAATTGATGGCTACCAACCCAACGACCTTGGGTTGGTAATCGGACCGTGAGTATTTGACAACCTGGGAATGAGACTCCACAATCAACTCTCTTTCTCCAGAATTACATACTGCACCTTTTTTTTTGTATAACTCTTTATTTAAAGTATTTTTAAATGTATAGACAAAACATAAGCACCATAGAGACCACACCAGTTAAGTATTCCTGAGTCTGCATGTTAAATGTCCTTTTATTGTCCAGACATTCACAGTGAAACTGTGTCCATGTCTTTTGAAATAAAGACAGTCCATTCCTCCCATTGCCTGGGGAATACTGCTCTTCTAGACCTCAGGGAAAAAGTCATCTTTTCCATTCTGTTCGTCCATTGTTTAAGGCTCGGAGGCTCGGGGGGGGATGGGGTGACATGCAATGAGAGGCCGAGAGCTTGTACATGGGACACCCACCCTACCTGCAGGGCTCCTGGGAGCCCACATACTGCACCTTTAACAGTCAAAAGAATTTTGACTCCAATTTAAAAGTGTACGTTATGGACATAATAAAGATTTGGGCACATAGATTTTGGATTCTGTTTTTATCTGAAGGTGCCGACACACTGTGTGATAACAGCGTTGTTGCAGGTTCACTGTGTGAGATGGGTCTAATAATATCTTACAAGAAGTCTGTGTCTGACTGTGCGATATTAGTTCAGAGGCACGTGCGATGAATACTGAGTGAGTCGTAGCTCCACGATGAAAACAGAAGGGACTTAAAGCCCCCATTTTGAAAGTGACGTCAAACAAAAAACTCCTTTGGCCATAATGCTGTTTCTTTTCCTTTCCTTTGTGACAATACTATCCCAGTGTTTTTGGCTTCATTTCAGGTTTTATTTCAAATACTTGGTTTATAGATGTGGCCTTGCAGCAGCTGTCTTTTATCGTCAAAGCTCAAGGTGGAGGTGTCTCACAGTGAGATCTAAGACTGCTGTTTTGATTGACTGAATATTTCGCTACATTTCTCTCATGATAACGGGATTTCGAGCAGTCCCGGATGAAGGTTGACCGCGTACAGGGGCCTTAAGTCACAACAAGAGCACAGAGAATAGAAAATAACAGGAGACAGGAGAAGACAGGACAACCGCACAGAGCATAACACAACGGAGGACAACAGTAGAGAAGACAAACATGAGCAGAGAAGAAAGAGGAGAAGCGAAAGAAATGTAGCTCCACTAAGCCGACAAGTTGGAGAAGGACCAGGAGAAGAAGACGAAGGAGGAGAGGCAGAGGAGTGGCGAGTAGACAGGGGGATTATGGCTGCCGGCTGCCCCCCCATGGCGTGGGGGGTTGTGATGCTGCATGCAGATGAGGTGCCACACAGGCGGCGGTGCTGCCAGGTCCTGGCTCTCTCACAGAGCCCATTCTCCTCCCTGTCCCCCTGGCCTCCCCCGGCCCCAGGCACCCCGCTGGGCCCAGCGCTTTACAACCCCAGAGGAGCACTGCAGCCAGGCATTCAACACCAGGCCCCGCGCCACTTCTCATGCACATGCAGCCATATAGTGGGCTATGCTCTCATTCACAAACCCATCAACAACAGACACACACACACAAACTACAACCAAAGAAACTATGAGAAATGGGTCTCTACCACCACCATTCACTGCGAGCACAACGGGCCTGGACCAAAACACTCACTAATAACCATACACTCACACACAGTCGCTCACACACAGTCGCTCACACATGCCAGTCGCAGCCAGAGACCTCCAACAATTCCTCACAAGACTTTTGTGCTGGCATCCATA
This sequence comes from Epinephelus moara, assembly GCF_006386435.1. Lineage (NCBI taxonomy): Eukaryota > Metazoa > Chordata > Actinopteri > Perciformes > Serranidae > Epinephelus > Epinephelus moara. Next base: position 6,249,231 of record NC_065518.1, on the reverse strand, counting down.
AGATCTGCTGCCCTCTCTCTGCCACCTGAGGACTAGCAACCGCACAGTGAGCACGCTGCAAATAAACACCACAACAAAGTGTTTGGTACCTTTGGAGGAGGTTTCTTCAGCAGCACCAGCAGAGCTTGTAACACCAGGTTGGAGAAACGAGGGCCGATTGGGACGTAGTCTGATGAGAAAGAAATTACAATCATTTCACACTCACAACTTAATGTTCAAGATAACTTCAGGCAGAAATTTCATTCAATCCATTAGTAAGAAATGCATTTTATCTGCCTTATAGTGAAGTGCCTCTCAGAGGAGCAAATGGAGTCTTACCTAGTAAACGTTCGATGTCATCCACAACCACACAGCTCAGCTGGGACTTGTAGGCATCTTCAAATATCTATCACAGGGAATAAAAGAGCAAACACGCTCAGATCAAAGCAAAAAACAGCTTAACGCATGACCTGAAAACACTAAAAAGAAAATGATTTGTGTGTTATGGTGTCAGTTTGGATTTTAAAATGCCTTCTATACCTCCTGAGTCAGTTTGAGCTCTTGAGCCTAACTGGGAATCCCCACTAGAAGCAATACATAAGCAAGACATGAGCTGTGTGTAAGTATTCTGTCTCCAAATCCACACTGACTCCATCTTCCGTAAACGTCTCAGCCGTCTGTCAGCAAGAGGTGAGTGGACAGCTGCTGGCTAACCTGCCTTCCCCAGGCTGACTGCAGAAAATTTACTGAACCAAGATAGTTTTCATGTCAGCTCAGTGGGAAGAAATCAACAGTGTTTTTATGTATTGATTTTATTTCACCCCCCACTGTAGCAAGTAAAGAGAATCTGCCTGTAGTGAAACAGGCAAGCTCACAAGCAGACTGGGAGCCTTGATCAATCAATCTATAATTGGTTAATAGCCTCAAAACACATTAACAGCAGGATATTTGTGTGATTCAAGCAGCTGTCTGTGCAGATAATGCTCCACCTCACATGACAAAAATAGACTTAAATCATGAAAAACACAGGGGGTCTCTGTGAGTCGTGCATCTCTCGGAGACCCGCTGTGAGTGGGGACTGGCTGTAAGTTCAGTTTCATTCACACGTCTCATATTGATACAGTTAAATGGAGATTTTTCTTAACAGCATCCACAAGATAAGAAACAACCAAATTAACTTTGCCATCGTACATGCATCATTGATGGAAATACATTTCACACACTCTCATAAGCTCTCTGTATGAATCCCAAACATTTCTAGACCCAGAGATGACTGAATTAAGTTCTCTATATTTCAAGACTTTCTACTCAGCGTGAGATGGTTTTTAAAATTCTCAAATAAATGAGTGTTACCTTTTTGATGGCTTGGCATTTGGCGATCTCGGAGTGTCCGATCATCTTGTCGGGGGAGCAGATCTTGATAAAGGGGAACTGGGATTCTTCAGAGATCTTTGCAGCCAGCGCTGTTTTCCCACTGTTAGGTGGACCTGAGAGAGAGGAGCGAGCACACATCAGCTGTTTGTAGTCAATCAAACGGATGTCCTTCACACATGTAGTTTTTATTTTGGGGCCTTTTACGTGGTTTGATGTGTGTTCAACTATTGTAGACTGGCACGAGGTTTGTGTGTGTGAGTCCTACCCTCCAGTAGGACAGAGACCAGCGGTGTGCGGTCGCTGTTCTTCGTCTGCTGCACCAGCAGCTCCCCGTCCTCTAGGACCGCTGACACCGGGTCACCCCATCGAATGATCCCGTTCATGATGTAGCTGGCGTAGTCCTCCTGATTGGTGCCGAATGCCTGGACGGGAAGAGAAAGATAGATAGCATTAAGGTTGTGTTCTTTTGTTTGTTTGAGTGTGTAAGAATAAAAATGTATACTTCCAAGGATCCAAAGTGTGACCAATCACTCGGCTTCAATGAAGACGGGACTAGCTAGATATCTTGCTGCTCCACTGTCCACTTTAAATGCGCTACAGACTCTGAGAGCTAACGTTAGCAGCAACTGACTAGCCTGTAGCCATTCTGCTTGGCCCAACTCTGACTTCCATAGAATCGACATAATCTACTACGAAAGCCAGAAAGGGCGCATGACAAGTCAGCCTCTCCAGATGGAAAAAAATTAAGTTGTGAATTGATTCAGAGTCATAGCAAATACAAATATATATTCCTACATGAGACGATTTTTCCCACACCTCTACAGCACATAGTCAAGGACAAAAAGGCATCACAGACTTCAAAAGCACAAGAACAATTCTTGTCATAATTACTACCAAAAATTCACTGAGGAAATGGGAAGCTATCACGGTCACGTTCTGGTATTATGATTTAACCAACACCTTAAAAAGGCAGGTTTTTGGTAACGGATCGACTTGTCCAGGCTGACAGTATCTAGCAGCGTCTCGTAAGCTAAGGGAGGAGGACTGCACACAGACTTGTTGGTTTTTGTATAAACTTATTTACATTTATACCGTAAAACCTCAATTAAAAACCTAGTCTCTCTCTAGCCCGGTGTGGCTACACATTTTGACAAATAAGGCCTGTCTCAATCAGACTCCCGGTCTTCCAATCAATTAATTTCTATAGAAGTTCTTCGGATATTTGAAACTGGGTTGTTGGCTACTTGCTTGCTGGAACATTAGTTAGCTGCTTAGACCACACATACAAATATATATGTTCAAAATTTGTCAGTATGGAGATGCTACACATCGTTAGCTCGGTCAGATTCTCCACAATTCAATCGTTAGGTTCATTTTATTGACGTCATGAGCACCAGGAAGGACCTTAATTCATTCAGATTTGCTGGCATGACGAAAAGCAAGTGGAGACTCCCTTCTTCTGGAGCTGTCAGAAAGTCAGAATATGTGTCTATTCCTCCAATACCCAATGAGTTATTCATATTCCTTGAGTCAGTGAGGGTCCAATGATCAAAAGAATCAGGAGTTTTTTTCATTAAAAAAAAAGTGATGAATACTGTTTTAACAGGATAAAGTGTTGTTGTGTCGGTATGCCAGGTGCCTTAATCCTCAAGTGCTTTGAAACGAGCGCCCCCATAACACTCTCTCACCAATGCCCTGTCTGTCGGGGCTATATCAAATGAATGATTTGTTATTCGAAGCCTAATTTTTATACAGTAATATTCATACAGGTTCAAATGAAAATTTGATCGTGATTCCCATACTTGAATTTTTACGATATGTTTTTTAAAGTGGTTTGCAAACCAAGTGCTCTTGTTTGGCCCTGACGAAGGGGACACAAACGAACAAGTTGTTTGTGTGGTCAACATCCCTTAACCAGATAGGAGTTCCCTGAGGCTGCCCTCACCAGCACAAAGCTGATGGCGTGGGTCTTTATTTGAGCCTCTCACAACTAACCCAAATAATACTAACGGTTCATTTATGGTTGTTTTTATTTTTTAAACGTACACTGACTTGTCTTAAAATGGTGGACGGGAGGAAGAAGGGGATGATAGTGGATTTCTCATTTTGAACTTTTCTGTATTTGGACTTTAAAGGCTGTGAATGTCAAATTAATTTCATGTATTCTACTTAATTTTTTATTAAAATGTATTTGACACAGATACAGGAAGAGACACAGAGAGAGTGATGTAACTTACAGGTTTGATGTCGTTATTCAGTGAAGCCATGAAGTCCAGTCTGGAGACCTGCAGCTTCTCTGCCGTCTCGATGTTTACCTCCACTGTGTTACTGGCCTACAACAAACACAAACATCACACAAGTTGAGCGACAGCAGATAATGAGCTTCGTTCATACCTGGGTGAACTTCATGCCCCCCCCCCCACTAATGAAACGCACTACATGAAGTATTACACATTTAGACTGCAGGATGTGTCAGGAGACAATGTACTCCCTCAGAGCAGAAAGGTCAGAGCGAGAGGAGGAGGAGGAGGAGGAGGAGGAGGAGGGAAGAATAAGTGTTCAGAGGAGTGAAGAGAAACGTCACAGCCATCAGACATGTGTAAAGCCCTTGTCTGTCATTTATCATCACCCTCTAATATCTGCTGCTCCGTGTGTGTGTGTGTGTCTGGGGGCAGAACACTTAACAGATGAGAACTTCACCTTATCAGTGTGTCCCGCTGAGCTGTGTAGATTTGAGCCTACGCACCTGATAAAACACTTAAGTGAGGGCACACACTCTGACACACACATCTGGGTTCTTTGCCCAGTCCCTTCTTGCCTGAGTGGCTACTTTAACTGGCAATATATACGGCAGTGTATCAGTGCCTGCCAGGTGTGTGGCCTGCACCTTAAACTAAGCAACACAACATGTTCTTCCAGTGAGACAGACTACATGGACACATAAATAAATACAGAGTATGTCTCTAGAGGACTCTCACCTTGATATGTCTGTTCATGGCAGTGGACTGTGCGGCCCTGACCAGGCCCTCCAGCTCGGCACCACTGTAGTTCTTAGTCTCCACTGCCAGCTCCTTAATGTCTACGTCAGTGGACAGCAGGTCGTGCTGACGCATCTTTGCCGTGTGGATGTTGAGGATCTGAATGCGGCCCTTTTCATCCGGTAACCCTGGGAGGAGAGAGGAGGACTTAAAGCTTCAGAAAAAAAGAAGTGTCCTGCTTCTGGCTGCTGTTTCTGACACAGATCAAGTCCTACATTCACAGCAGAGAGCAGTGAACTGAGCTTTGAGATTTACTTATCCTTTTTATGATTTAAATGTAGTTATTATAGACTGAATAAAGGGTCACTTTTCCAGATCACTTGGAGGAATTACTATTAAACATTCATTGATTCTGTGCTGTCAGTTATACAGTTTTAATTCCTTTCCAGTCTACTGAGATAAACTGTGTGAGAAACCTTATCAGTGCGTTCTTCACTTCTTACCGATCTCCATCTTCACCTCCAGTCTTCCTGGCCTCAACAAGGCCTCATCTATCAGGTCAGGCCTGTTGGTCATACCTGAGGGAGGGACAGATGGACAGATAGTGGAGAGGATTAATGAGGCAGATAAGTCAGAGCGCAGATGTTCCGGGATGACACGGGAGAGCCTGTGAGGTTGGCCACATCCACACTAATACATTTTCACTATAGAATGAAAATGGTCTCCGTACACATGATTTCAGAAACATCTCTGTCCGTACTAACATGCCTGAAAACACGTATCAAATGATCATTCATGTACATTGGGCATGCGCATGCTGGAGTGAACAGGAAGAAGACTGTCTACTCTGTGGTTGGTTGCTTAGGTACAGAAAATACTACGGAGGTGGAGAAGAGCAAGACCAGAGATTTATTGGAGCGATGACGAGGTGGAACTGCTACTGGAAGTAAAACATGAGTATAAGGTGGTCATGGTGGAGTAAAACAGACTGGGAGTTGTTGCAAAGCAAATATAGCGACATACTAGAGCAGTACCAGGAGCATTATCCATCTCTGGCAAACCCACGGCAACAGGAAAGGAGTACTACCCAGCGCCATAATGTCTAGGTGTATATTTTGGCTGGACACATCGTGACTGATAAGAACCAATCGGAAAGAAAACTTGAAAGTCTCTGTTTCTGCCTGTCCATATTAAAAAGTGGCCCAAAAGGTTTCAAACTAAAACATGGTCAGCAGCGTCTTCAAAAGTCTCCTTTTAAAGGTTCGGAAACACTGGAGTAGTGTGGATTGTAGGTGTGAACGTAGCAAATGTTATGCGTCTTACAACAAAAACCTGTGGATGTAGCTACTTTGTGGAAGAGAAGGGAGACAAGTGTGTGTTTATTTGTGTGTGAGCACCTATGACCAGGATGTTGTTGAGCTGCTCCACGCCGTCTATCTTGGACAGCAACTGGTTGACGACAGTGTCATGGACTCCCGTGCTGCCAGCCATGCTCCCACGCTGTTTACAGATGGCGTCAATCTCATCAAATATGATGATGTGAAGGCCGCTGTTCGCACCGAGCTGTGCAGCAGAGAGATGAGGAGGAAAAATAAATATAGGACAAAAGAATAATATGTGAACTGTAAGTGCTGTCTTGTCTTTTACTTCCTGCTTACAACAGTGATGATGTGTTCTTGTCTTACACAATGTTCATCACAAGGTGATTTTGCAGGGGAGTGTGCAACTTATTACTTAAAAACACAAAATCTAAATCTATTTTAAAGTCTTTGCTTAAACATCCAGTTTATGTGTTCTTCCAGTATTTCCCTAACTTATTTGGGCATCAAATTAAAGGATTTTTAAATGTTTTTCGAGGTTTTAACATATAATTAGCCTGTTTTTTCTTTTTTTGTTTTTCATTTAGGTTGTTTTTCAGTTTCAGCAGCTAATACAATCATAGTCACAATTTTGTCCTCTGTTTTTTCCATTTTATTAGTTGTAACTATAGCGTTTATGTATAATTTGTCTAAAAAAAACAAGGAGAAAAATATAAAAATATTTCTATTTCTTTTTTATTAGCTGTATCTATATAGTGTGTATAAAATTTGTCAAAATACATAAATAAATAAAAAAGAGGAAAAAATATTTTAATTTATTTTTTAGCTGTATCTGTATAGCTTATGCAATTTGTCATAAATAAATAAATAAAAGGAGGATAAAAATAAAAATACTTCTTTTTTATTAGCTGTATCTATATGGTTTATATATATTTTGTCAAAGTAAATAAATAAATAAGTAAATAAGAGAAAAATAAAATTAAAAATATTTCCATTTCTTTTTCTATTAGCTGTATCAAATGGTTTATAAATAATTGTCAAAATGAATAAATAAAAAAATAAAAATAAAAAATAAAAATAAATTTTTAAAATTAAAATTAAATTAAAATCAAAATTATTCTCTGAAAAAAATAAAAATAAATAAAAATCTATATTTTGCATCCTTAAAGGAAGTTTTGAGAAGATTTCAGTGTCCCAGAGGAAAGTATTATGGAATACATCTTTTTTTTAAATGAGACAATTTGGCAGCTAATACTTAAATAATTAGAGACATGACAGATACATTTTTAAAGTTATAAAACTGCAATAAATAAATTAATTTTGAGTTATGTGAATATCACTCCTGTATAATCATGTTTATATTTTTCTGTATCAGGTTCTTTTTGAGACATAAAGACGACAAACACACAGCCGACATTGTACTTTCATCCTGACCTGAAGTCAGCTCTGACCCTCAGCAGAGAGACAGATGGAAGAAGTGAGACAGCAGCAGGGTGGGGGGTTATCCCTCCATCTACAGACCTGTCAGTCTAGGCCGTAGCATTTAAAACAGGTGTGGAGCTGTGCTTATTACACACTGCATGGTGTGTGTGTGTGTGTGTGTGTGTGTGTGTGTGTGTGTGTGTGTGTTTATAGGGAGGTCTATTAGGAGGTCAAAGACAGCCCAGCCCCTCATTAGGTGGTGAAGAGTGAGGCTCGACGCAGCTCACTGTCTCACCATCCAAACCAACCATCACTGCTGAGTTTCAATACATAACTACCCCCTTCACCCCCCACCCCCCGACGCCCTCTACAAACACACACACAGACACACACCAGAACTTTACCAAAGTTATTACAGCTATGTCTGGCTAAAGGGCAGATCTCTCCACTCCTGGAGAAATTAGTTTTTTTTCTGTTTGGATAGATGAAATCTGTGTTTTGTGGGGATAATGGGAGAATACTGATCCACAAGAGGAGCCTTTTTATCTGATGTGTAGATAGTAAGTTCAGCAACCACCACAGGTAATACCTCTGGGAGTTATAATAAAACAGACTCATTTATCAACAGCAAGATGTGGTGTTTTCATTTTTTGCTATGTGGGTTTAGCTGCGCTTTAAAGGAAGAGTTAATTTTTTGAAGGGCGGGAAGTGTATGAGGTGCTTATCCATAGTCTGTGTATTACCTACAGTAGATGGTGGTCAGTACACCCCAGTTTAGCTGCCTCAAAAAATCAGTTTAGGTGTAGGCCATATTTAGGAAGTTGTCACCTCTTTGCCTTGCCGTTAGACAACAATTTTCGAAAGGAAATCAAAACCATTATTTCGCTCTCTTAAAAGCCAGACTCCATTGAGAAAAAGAAGAATTCAACATAGCTGAACCTGAGAGCTGCTGGTCTGCTGCTGCCTCGATCCGTTAGTTTGTTTGTGTTATTGTGTGAATTTGACGTTTTAAAATCTACAAATCACTTTGTGGCTCTCGGCCCAAACATATTCCTGATATTCTTGTGACATATGAACCTCTTAGAACCCTTCAGACATTTGGGGCTGGCCTCCTGGTTTTCCCAAAACAAGTTGAAGCAGCATTTTGTTATCATTCAACACAGACTTGAAACAACCTCCTAGATGATATTAGACGAGCCCCGACTGTTTTTATTTCACACTGCGTATTCAACCCATTAATTATTTCTGTGTGGATAACTTTTTAAATTTTGTATCTCTTGCATCACTTGCCTATACTTTGGCAATTTTCAAATTACAAATCTTTGCTGCATTTTTATTACCCTGCAAAGCACATTGAATTGCTCTGGTGTATGAAATGTGCAATACAAATCAAGCTGTCTTGTCTTGCCTCAGAGGGTTAGTTTGGAGTCACTCAAGTCACACAATAACACAAAAGAAGTGATCGAGGCGGCGGCAGACCAGCAGGTTCTGTGCTCTAGCCTGCTTCTCCAAACTGGAGGTGTGCCAACCACCATCTACTGTAGGTAATACACTGACTATGAATTAGTACCTCATACAACCCTACTTCAAAAACTCCAAACTATCCCTTTAAATTCTTCACCTCCTGAAAGCTCAGTCATGCAATATTTAATGTGCTATGATAAAAGTAGGAGCGTTTGAGAAACCCTCTTGTGCACGTGAGTATCTATATTGAAATGTGTCCTCTCCTCACCCTCTTCTGTTCGTCCTCTGCGTCTGCAAACAGCTTCCTGATGTTGGCCTCAGACTCTCCCACGTACTTGTTGAGAATCTCGGGGCCGTTGACGATCTTTGGCTCGCGGGCCTTGAGCATCTTGCCAATCTGTCGTGCCATCAGGGTTTTACCGCAGCCTGGGGGTCCGAACAGCAGGATGCCCTTCACATGCTTACAGCCTGGAGACAGACGCACAACCGGGGAGAGAGGAAGTTAAACTGAGCACAGGAACTCATACATAGCAAATGTTTCTACTAGTTCTAAAGCTCATGGGCCGTATCTTACACCTGGCAAAATGGGGCACAGCGCGGCGCAACTGATATTGCCAGTTTCAGACTGATGCTGTGGTCATTTTCACGGCCAGTGCCCACGTTGTTCAAGTAGCAAATGTCTAATGCCCAGATAATGCACCGTTTAACTTGTTAAAGTGAAGTTAGATACGCCCTAAATGTTCTTGCGCCATACACTTCAGACCAAGCGCTATAGATCGTTTAAATAGGACCACATATCTTTGTTAGATGACTTTTAATCCAGTGTTTCAAATACGTTCATCAAGCAGCAGGACTCATCTCTTACAAGTGTAGGCTCTTGTTCCCTTTTCCTCCGCCCACTGGTTTATTATTGGCAGTAGTTATAAAATAATGAGCGTGAGAAGGTACAGTGGTGACCCATAAAGCAAAGGGAGATGCTATATTTCTAAAACCAATATCACGCAGGCTAATTTACTTCATTAAAAGATGGTTCAGTGACTTCTTGGATAAATTATTCCTCCAGTGAACTCAGTTCTTTAAGGGTTCGTTCTGTGCAATCATTAACTGGCTTTGAGTCAGTATTGTGTTGCTTTGATAAAGTGTGTGCTCATAATAAAATGTTCTCTTGCATAAATTAACCATGAATTTATTGCCTCAGAATGTTTGTGATTATGAACAGTTTTTGCATCGGGAGATTCTAGTGTCCAAACTCTCCCAACCATCAGTGGTGGAAGAAGTATTCAGATCCTTTACTGCAGTAATAGTACTAATACCAGACCATGAAAATACTTTATTACAGGTAAAAGTACTAAGTTTACCTAAGTAACAGTCAGTATTATCAGCAGAATAAGCTTTAAATATGAAAAGTAAAAGTACTCATAGTGCAGTAAAATATTACCTGTCAGTGTTTTACTATTCTGTCTGATGTTTTTGGATTAATAATAATGAACAGCCCTCTTTTCAGCTTTGTGACATCACGCCCCAAACTTTGACCCATTTGCTTTTATATCCGTTACCTTGGAAATCAAACAGACGCATTTTTGGCATACTGCATTTGACATACTATGTATTGAGACATACTAAATCTTTTTCTGGTGTACTTCACAGTATGGTAGCATGGGTGCTGGAGCGCACAGGTGGTTTTCACGCGACAAAAAGGAGATGAAAAACTGTAAACTAAAAAGTAATTGTAGTGGAGCAGAAATACAAAGTTGCATGACATGGAAATCCTCAAGAAAAGTACAAATGTCTCAAATTTGTTCAGCCATGAGTTAATTACAAATGTGGCGATAGAAGATTGAGGCAGAATCATTTGAACAGTTTTCCAGCCTCTCACTGCAGCTCCACTGATTTCCTTTGTTTTATTCCTTCTCCATAAAGATCAAGTGTGGAGTCTGCGAGCTCTCCACTCAACCAAGTTTACAGTGTAGGTCCTTTAGTGGCCTTTTGCACCTGCTTAATGACATTTAGCCCAGACTAATTGAGAGGCCCCAGATAACCATCTGAGCTGCCATTTGGGCCTGCTGAAGGAAAAGCAGCCAGGATGACAGGTGGGGGTGGAGGGAAGAAGGGAAAGCTTCTCCAGCGATGTGGGGGGAAAGTTATGTGGTTGTGTTGTGTTTGGGAGAGAAAGCGCTGAAGCTTCTGTCTGTCTGCTTCACCTCTCCGGGAGCAAAGGAGACACAAGGTGAAATTTTCAAACTTTTGCTCCACCGCACACACAAAATGTGCACACACGGGGCACACACCACCTCTCTGTCAGCACCTGCTCCCCCCGCTCCCCACGCCTGCCAATTACAGCTTTACCTTTAGCTGGATGCTCTATCAGGGCATGCCATCTCATTACAGCAGCCAGCTGGCCGCAGCCAAAGGCCGACTCCTGCACACAAACACCCGGCTAAAGGTCAGCTCACACACTGCTGGACGCTGCCACAGGCCCTCAGTGCTGTGCGTATATGTACCAGATTTAAGTAATGTGTGTTTGCCAGGCTCAGAGGTCTTTACAACAGGTTTTCACAAGACTTCTGGGTCTGGGAGCGAGGATTAGGCCTGATGTGAGTGATTGTGTGTGGGAGGGGAGGGTTTCTGTGTGAGTCACAAAGGAGACTACCTGATGGCCTTTGCAGAGTGAATCATTGTAGTAATCTGAAAGCTGTCAAAGATCTATTAATGAGTGTGTGCAGGGATCACTGTCAGAGGATGCCAAGGTCTTTAGTCATGGTCGAGGAGCCACAGAAGGACCTTGTCTGCTAATTGTTGCTTGTTGAGTTTCATCGTTTCAGGCAATGATACATTCTTCAAACGAATTGTTCAAAGTCCTGTTTGCCATAACATTCATTAAAGGATTAAACACAAGCTGAATATAGCAACAGAAAACTGTGACTATAAATTTGGCAGGTATTACGAATCTGTTCAATCTGATGAAAACTGGAAAACACTTAATCAGGAGTTGCCATAACAATTTGCACTCTTACACCTGTTTGTAAGTGAAGCCTACTTTACCTACAGTCCAAATAAATTGCTTTGGAATAAATTTAAAGGTAATGCAGAACTGCAACACACTGCAAATGTTATGCAAAAGGAGCTCTGGTATCAGTATTGGCAGATATCCAAAAAAAAAAAAGTGGATTGGTGCATTGCTTCTCACAACACAATCTTATGACACCATCATCTGAGTCTCAGCGAGACTACAAAACGTGGAGGAACAGGCACAAACATATAAATAAGAGATGGCTTGATAAAAAGAGAAGGAGGGAAACTCACCCATCTGTTCTACTATGTCTGGAGGGAAAACTCGGGAGGCGAAGGCTCGACGGAAGATGTCAGAAAACTCCTTGTCAAGGCCGCCAATACCCATCTTCTCGAAGTTCCAGTCTGGGCTGATGATGGACTGGCGGGACTCTCGGGTCTTGGATTTCCCTGGAGGTGTCACACAAAAACAAACAAAAGGTTTTGTTCAAAAAGACTGCCAAACATTTTATGATTATTTACTGGATACTTCTATCTGCTCTTACAGTCTGCATACAGCAGTTTTTTTTTTAATGTGAGACTTACAGAGAGTTGCAGGAGTTATTCCGAGTCCCAAAATGATTGTTTGAAATAAAATGAATATGGTGCAACTGCTTTGTCTTTAACATGAGGTAAGATTTTCACAGTCAGAATCAGAATCAGGTTTATTGCCAAGTAGGGTTGGGAACAGAATGGTGGCTAAGTGTGCATCTGAGTGATAGAATAACTTATCTTTCCTCATTTTAATCTGCCTGCACCAAATCTGAATCTTTAATTTAGACTTCAGGTCTCCTTTTTTGACAATACACACATAAATACAGGGTTAATGCCCAATAAAAGGCACTGAGTAAATATATTTATCTACATTTTGCATCCTGAATCTGAACAGAGCTTAAGAGCAGCACACTCCGCTCTGGCCTGTAATCCCACAGACTCTCCCTTCATTTTCCCCCAGCAGCTGTAGTTAGTACTTATTTTTTACATCTGAAATTACCTTTTTGTTATTACAGAGAGCGCAAAACACTGAAAAAATATACTGTTGGGTATCTGTACCAAAATCCAGGGACTGGTATCAGTTAAAATGCCTCACACAAGCCTCGCATAATGTCTCCTCTCTCAGATACATAGGTATAGAACTAGTTAAACAGCCCTCACGTGGTGGTGACATTAACTCTCTCGTACTTAAAAGAGAAGCTTTTTGGATATATACCCTGGACACTTTGGCTCCCAAAGGGCTTAATGTTGATTTTGACTTGAGGCCTTTTTTATGATGTGTGTGGTCCGTGCGCTTCATTTCTATGGGTCTAGGAACTTGTCATTTGTGTTTACATTGTTCCCTCAGTAGCTGGTATGATGTTGGTTTTGATTGTTTTATGCTACTGCTGTGTGAGCCATGTTTCTCATATTGTCTGCACTTGCCATATCGCTGTGTTTGATATTTATTAGAGACGCCTCTACAGAACATTTTTTTTCCCTTTTGATATCGCATAAATTTATGATGGTCTTCACCTGATGTTTCTCTTTATGTGATATTTAAAGTGTGTGGGATTTGTTTATATTTATATTTGCACTGCAGGCCTTATACCTGTGCATATTCTTAAAGATTTTCTTAAAGATTTTCTTATAGAATCTTTGTAAAGTGGTATTCTAGCATTGTTGCATTGTACTGCATTTAAAGATTGTTTCTCATCAATCAGAAATATATATTTTTCTTTTCTGTTTGATAATTATTATTATTGTTCTCACACCTGTGGTTTATCACCTGATTGTGTCAGGGGACCCTAAGGGGTTGTGTGTGTATATATGGAGGTGTATTCACATTCACGCAGGGGCCCGAAACGTAACACATGAATAAATTGTTCAAGGAGCAGCTTCTGGTGTGCGGACTTCATCTTTTATTCCATACTTACCTTTTGGTCCAGCACCCAGCATTAAGTTTTTTGGGATGTGCGTGCTACTTTTACCTGTTATCAGTTAAAACGTGAACAGTACCAAAACCTGTTGCAAAGTAAGTTTTCACAAACATGGAATTGGCTTTGGTGTTTTGATGCATGACAATAAACACAGAAAAAATTCAAGGAATATTAACAGAGGATCAAAACAAAACAACAATAAAGTGTAAAAAGAATACTATGAAAAATAAGTACAATATATGTTTTAAAATGAAAGAGCTGCACAGTTTAATTAATTGTAGTTTTGTGCAGGAGTGTGCTAAATATTGACCAGACAATGTGCAAAACTTAAGTACATATTAAGTATAAAAAGAACATGTGTAACACAGTATACAGAGATAGTAGACAAAAAGATGTGTGATGATGTAACGCATAGAAACAGACACATTTTTGCTTTGTTTCTAACTGATGTGCTAAATAAATGATCACAATATGCATATAACCAGAATATATTACATTTTAACCTCATCATGAGGGTGAACTGACCATCAGGTGGCCATCAGCACCGTTGGATTTGTGAATGTGGAAGGAAAAGCAAGCTGAGCAAAGTGTGCCCCCTTGTGGATTTATGAAGAATTGCTATAAAACAGTGACTATAAAAACACTTATTTCTTTATAAATGAATGTGAGGTTTGCAGTGATTTTAGGAGCTCACTATATGTCATCATCACGTCAGCTTTCGTGATTGTAACTAACATTTGCACTGGCTGGTAAATGGAGATTAAACCACAAAAGATTCTACATCTAAACTATCTAACTATCCATACTGTCATTATTTGAGATGAAGTGCTTGTGTACTGTTGACACTCACCAACCAGCGTCATGGATGAAGTCTCTGACTTCTCAAAAATCACCTGACTGTTTCCCAGCAACAAACCGATCTCAATCTGAGGAGAGAAACAATAAAGATGTAAATGATTCAGGACACAGTACAATGGGTTTGTTACCTTTACTCAACGCAACAAGTAACATTCAACTGCAACACGTCAACTACTTTAAATTAACTGTGTTCCTTAAAATCAATTATTTCCATGCTATATATATAAAAGCCTTTAATGGTACAGAACATTATGAACATCACGGGGCAGTGACAGATGGTTCTCCAGATACCTTTGGTTTCTTGTTAGAGCCACGTTCTCCCCTCAGGATGCTGGGGTCCATGGCCTCAATATCCTTTATCAGCAGGCCAAACAACTTATCACAGAAACTAAACACCAGCTAGAAAACAAAACACACACAGAGAGCAAAGTGAGATTCACGAAATAAGGACAGAAAAAACCTTTTAATTACACCAAACAAATGGAACATGGGTGGACAATGACAGGACATGTTAAAATGACTTAATTTAACAAAACCAAAACAATTGAAACACTCCATTTCACTGGTCTTTCTTCGTTCTTTCGTTCATTCTCTTATAAACTTATTATCTAAAAAGCAATGTCAGTAATTCCCCTAACTTTTAAAATAAATTCAGAGTTTGTCCAGTTTTTATGAATGTTCACACTGTCACATTATTGACATGTAAAAGCACCTGCTGGCCGATGCTGAAGGCCTGGTTGTTGAAGTGCTGGATGAACTCGCTGGCCATGTTGTCCGAGTCGTAGGGGTTGCTGTCCACATTCTTCTTCTGCAGGAAGTCAATTTCCACTGTCATGGTGCTTATGCACTGTTTGGACTTGTCGAACTTGTAGTTTGTTACTATGGAGAAGTAAAAAAAAACGACAGGTGGTGAGGGTTGTAGGTCAGACAGCAACATCTGGATTACCTGTGATTGGACTGATAGTTCTCCTTGAAGCCTAGCAACTCAAAAAGTTGGCCAATTGCACTGTTTCTCCTGCACATCCTCATGAGAATATGTCTTCTTTCTCCCTTTGCAGTGCTGTCTAATTAAAATTAAAGCTGCCTTAATTGATCTTTGTGGCCACTTGGGGGGAAGAGGATGGAGCTGAAAGCACAACTTCTGACATATTATCAGCTTTTAAAGTTGTTTTGGCAAACAGTTGCCTTTGTACACACTCAGCACACACAGAGCAAGTATAGGATTCAGTTGGAGTTAGCTCTGCACCAACTCCTGAGAAAGTATTTAAATGTTATGCCGCATTTCCACTGCATGGTACAACACGGCTCTATTAATGTCGACTCATTCATTTTTTGTTTTCCATCGGCAAAAGTTGTGGACAGTACTTGGTCCTTTTTTTTGGTACCACATCGGTCAAGGTCCAGGGTCAGAGAGATCATCACTAGTGCAACACTGGACATCCTGCACAAATCTGCCCTTTTTATCACTTGACACAGATTTTAAAAAATGGCAACACTGCGCTGCACACTCTGCCATACAATTGACGAAGTGTGGACGTTCCTCCGTTTGGTTGCTGATGTAGAGATTAAGCAAGTATAGTTTTGAAGATTCTGTCACGGCAGTTTCACGCTGTGTCGTTAAGAGAATCCCACCCACACTAAGGGGTACTATCTGCAGTGGAAAACAAAATGGAGGAAAGGACCTAGTAACAGAAGTGAGTTAAGTTCAGTGGAGCCGAAGCATGAAATGAAAATGCAGCATTTTGTTTCTTTTCCAGCTCGTCACTAACTTTGTTTTTCTGCCTTTTGGCGCTGCAAGTAGTTTCTCAGAGCTTAAGTGTTTTAAACTGCAGATTAGAGCAGAGTTTAAGGGTTGCAAAACAAAAACAATGAGCTAAAAGAGGCTAAAACGCTTCAAAGAGCTGGAGGATACTGTGTGTGATAATTTGTGGGTTTGCCTCTACAATCGACCCGTTTCATGTTTTATCGATCATTACTGTAAAAATACTAATTAGTGAAGCTTTACATATGATCATGGTTTTGGATACAGTATACCAAAGTGTGTGACATTAGATCTCACTCATGTACACTGTATCTAATAACCTAGTACAGAACGATTATCAATAAATTATCACTTTGTCTTCATCTTAAAGGGGAACTACGCCCATTTTCAAAGTTCATACATGCTATTCCTCTGATATAAGATGGAGGTCTGGAGCTGCACCACAGACACTGAATGGTGAAAGGTGTTCTAGATCAGTGGTTCCCAACTGGTGGGTCGCAGTGTAAAAGTAGGTCTCGGGTCCATTCTGAATGGACGGCAAGTGACTCGCAAATGTGTCAAGTTTGTAATACACACTTTATTTTAAAGTAAGGTGAATTCCAGGCACAGAGCTTTTATTTTGAAGTGCCGTTTCCTGATGTAGAGTGTGTGACGATTCTTCAGGTGATTATAAACTAATGAAAACATAGTTATGAATATTATATTCCCTTTCTGCCCCTAAATCCTACACACTGGACCGACATGTTATCGGTATCGGCCGATATTGGCTTTAAAATGGATCAGCCAACATGCTTTTTCTTATTTTGCACTATGAATGAATATTACACACATTGTAAAGTATTGTATTTCATGTCTCCATCTGCTGGTGGCCCATCACGATAAGAGTATGCATGCATAATATGATGTTAATTCCACTACAGAAGAGACTTGATGATCACTAAAATTAGGTGGAGAAAAAAGTGGATATCGGCCAAATGAGTTGTCATATATCGGCATATTGGATATCGGCAAAAAATCCAAATTGTGTGTCCCTACTTTACAGTTTTTATAATACAAGCTTGGGTGAATAAAGTCACAATAATGAAAGCAGTAACACCGCTTACAGCATTCAACATCCACACAAATGCAGTACCCAGTTTCAGCCAGCAGATGTCGCCATTTCTGACTGTTTAAAATGCTTTGAAACTGTGAACCATTTTCAACACTGCTGCTTAACAGTGATCGAGTGCTTCAGAAATCTCTGTTTCCCCCATTACCACTGAATATCTCACACAGCTCTATCATTTACACTGTCTCTGACATTTATGGTCTGATTATGTTCAATTAGACGGCAACAAAACAGCAGGGTCTAAGCTCATTAGTACATTCAGAGTGGTTAACAAATCAATTAACGCCTTGTTAGCAGGCTGTTATAATCAAACATCGATTCCTCTCATCCTTTAGTGTGAAAAACAAAATCAGCAACACAACAGGCAGTTCCTGAATCTGACATGATTTGTGGTGCCCTTTTTAAATTGTCTGAATGTCTTCAAACTGCTGCTAATGTCTCATTATGGAAATGAGATTTACTGTAAATGGCTCTCCGCCAGATTGGCATGATAATTCCACCGCTGTCAGGTAATTACCAAAATTACATCCACAATACTGCTGAATTATTCATATCACAATTACCAGGAGACACTGCTAAAAACATTTGATCCATTACAGAACTTCATGCTCAGATATTCTAATATGGTCTAGACAAAAGGACACTGAGTACTTCTTTGATCAAATAATAAAAATAGTATTTCATTGGTTTTATCACAGGCTATTTTACTGCTAATAACCATTGTTAATATCTGGTTTAACCTCTTCTACTCCACCCTCCCTACCATAAACCCATTTTTATCTTTTTAGGGGGAGAGGGGATCTTGAATGCTGGAAACCTGACGATTAATTTGAAGTTTGATGTCAAGTTTTCTAACCTAAAAATTCTGTAATAAACATTGTGTTATGTTGGGGCGCCTATTCAAACTTTTAAGGTTTAGAGTGTATAGAGGCTGAGGACAGTATGATGAAGTATATGATGACTATTCGTGTGCTCAATTATGTATTTAGATTTGGTGCTACATGTGATCATTTTTGACAACTCAAGAATCAATAAAATTGGTCAAAAATCCCTACAAAATACTACATTAAGGTACCAAGACCTCCAAACATGACCTCCAAGACATCTCGGAAATGTCAAATATGTTTGACATTTCCGAGATGAGGCACTATACTTAAAAATAAAGTGTGTTTTTACGAATGTGACACATTTGCAAGTCATTTGAGGTCCATTCAGAATGAACACGCAACCAACTTTTAGACCCTGACCGACCAGTTGGGAACCACTGCTCTGCATATCATTGGGTGCGATACTAGTAGGCATGAATGATTTGTGACCACGACTGGTTCGGAGGGCTGGCACTCTGTACCTTCTCCCTGATGGTAACAGCTTGTATATACTAAATAAGGAATGTGAAACCTCTCTAGTAATCACCTGCTCGTTCCTCACCACTTGGGACTCGCAGGTCATCATCACACTGTTTTGCTGCTGTCCAGCAATCTTACTAGACAATACACCTACAAGAGTTAAACACAGGTTTTAACAGAGCTTTTTCACTGGTTATAACCACAGTTTATTTCTGGTTTTTATGTTTGGTTTTAACACATATTTCCCTGGTCTAACCATAGTTTATCCGTGGGTATAAATATAGTTATTCCTAGTTTGTATAAGTACAGTTTGGCCCCTGGTTTAGCCTTAGTTTTAACCCTGGTTGTTAGAGGTTTATCACTGGTTTTAAGACTGTTGTCATCTCTTGTTTTAACCCAGGTCTTAAACCTTATTTTAAACACTGGTTTTACTCAGTTTTATGCCGTTTAATCCTGAATTTGACCGCTGTTTCAAACCTAATTTTAACCCAGTTTTTATTCCTACAGAACCCTTGCTTTGCTTTTTTTTTTTCAAGACCATGTCAAGAAAGATTAAGATATCTTGAGGCTTTCTCACTCAGTGGGATTATATTTTCATTCCTCCCTTTCTACTCCTGATATGCCGACAGTATCATAATAGCGCCCATCATTTCGGGCACCACTTGCCCTCAGGGAGCTGAGAAAAAATATTTTTTATCAAAGAACAGGTCTTCACTTTCTCTGGATGCTGGCCAGCCTCTGAGACAGATGTGCAGTGACGCCACCCACCCATATTGTTATACTGTCTCTCCCTGCGCCGGGTAAATCACGCTCCCTCCACCCACCATGACACCTAAATAATAGCTAAACCCCCTAACCCCACGTATAATTAGTAACGTGTAGGATATGACCATCAGAAGTCAGCACAGGGAGATGTTTCTCTGGCAGAGAGAAAGACTTTAAATGACTTTAAAGTCAGTCACATGTAAGTTGCATGAATCCTTCAAAGTCTGAGCGGTGGGTTTGATGTCTTGCGTTTCCACTGTGGCGAGGTGTCTGTGACTCAAACGGCGTTCAGTGATAAAAGAGAACGACTGTCAAGAACTGCTAATCAATAGATGACAAATTAATGGCAGTCATCACAAAAGGCTGAAAGGATGTCGTAGAACAATACGAAGCATGTGCAGCCTGTAGATACATGTGAGGCACAGCCAACCTGTTACCAATAGCAACCAGGAACATAAATTAACTTTACCTGTAGACAGCTGGGTAAGTTAAAATTATTATTGTTGTTTACTGAATTGTTATTGTTGTATTGTTACACTTTGCCAGAGCATCAGTGGTCCTTTAGCTGCTCTTGCCATGGGACCGTTTACATTGTTTGGTTTAGACTTTGTCTTTGTCTTGTCTGCCCTGACACGTGAGCCGGTGACAGGCAAAGAGATATGGGCGCTGTCCTCCTTAGGCGGACTGGTTTTCTTTCTTTAATTTTTGTTTGTTTGGTTATTTAATCTGCCTGCTTCCCCCACTAATTACCACTCACTCAGGTTAAACCCAGTCAGACAGTCAGGGCAGGCTTCAGGTGTGCCGTGGTTGATCTGTTTGCAGTGAAGATAATAACGTGTGGAACGGTGTTAGCACTTTGAGTGCAAGACCTATTGATTGCAGTGTACACTGGTGTGACATTGGAACTTAAACTCTGCCTTGTAAGTGACAGCTGAGGGGGCAAATCATTTTTCATGCTAGAGACCTCTAGTGGGTGTAACATATAGAAAATTACCAGTCTTATGCTATAGAGTAAACATGAAGCTTACCTTCAACCTCTTGTCCAATCGACAGGCCGGCCCATTTTCTCTGTAAAAAGGCAAAAGCAAGTGAATGATTTAGTTTTATGTCTCATTATTTCATTTTGTATTAGGACACATTATGGCAATGGAAAAAAAAATCAAACTGGTTACCATTTAGCCCTCAATAAGACAATTACATTTTCCAGAGGAACAAAGTTATCAAAGACCTCTAATTAACAACACTATGAGTTTCAGAGACATCAGTGCAACGTTCCTCTGCAACGTGGTCTTATTTCACAACACTTCTCTACACTGAAATGCAAACGTAAGATCTATATTTAAAACATACTTAAGAGTCAGTTGACAACTTTTATACATAAGCTGTGTTTTTGAGATGGCAAACAAAAATGGCTGCCATATCAAATATGAGTCGATCAGCCAATGGATAACTGAATTCTTGTTGTAAAATAAGACCGTCTTGAGGAGGTTACAGTAGTACCTGTGTAACGTTGTGGCTGCCATAAAGACGGAGGAAGAGCAGGCAGAGACAGG
The DNA here is from genome assembly GCF_006386435.1 of Epinephelus moara. NCBI lineage: Eukaryota > Metazoa > Chordata > Actinopteri > Perciformes > Serranidae > Epinephelus > Epinephelus moara. The sequence continues at coordinate 6,228,342 of NC_065518.1, read as the reverse complement.
CAAGCAAAAAAGGAAAAAGCAGTAACAGACAGATTGAGACAAACAAAGAGGTCCATGCAAAGAGCCCAGACACACAAGACAGCATCATGTCTTAGAAAAAATCTTAACATAGTGGAGGTCACATACGGCTATCGAGGTTAAAAATATATATGTCATGTTTCAGAAAAAAGTGTTCACTGGTGCTTTGGAAAGGAAAATTACCCAATGAATAAAAGTATGAGACAGAAAAAGTAGGAATAGAATTATCTCATGTTATCAGGAACATCAAGCATTGAAGAACACTGGTTAGCTTCATACGCCAAAAGACACATTTTTATTTATTTTGTCTCACAACAATCACTCTGGATGACATCTGCAGAAAACAGTTTAGCAGCGATGCACAGCCACCGTCAGGCGACACAGTAATCATTGAGAACAAGTTGCAGGCGACATTCTGCCCTTAAACAGCGAAACCTACCTGTGGCAGGCTGAAGGCGATGGTCCCGGCGTTAACACTGGGATGCTTCTTCAAGGTGAACACAAACTTGTGGGCTAAATTGCGTACAGTCACATGTCTACATGGAGACGAATGATAGGAGACAGAGAGAGGGATTACATTCATTGGGTACAGAAAGAAAGAGTCAACCCTGATGTTGCTGTTCTTCCAAAGATAATCCCACTCACTGTTCAAACTGCTGCTCCTTCTCATTGATGACAGCACAGTTGGTCAACGACAGTTCGTCTGTCGGGCAACGAGCCGCTTGCATAATCTGAAAAGGAAACGGAGAAAAATGTAAACAACAAACATGTTTCCATTCAACTGTCGAAAAGCGAATTTTCAGCCAACTTTTGAAATGAATAAGACATCTGAATTGGACACGTTTCCATCAACTGGTTTGAAGTGGATAAAAGTGGCTCTGCAAAGCGTAGTTTTCTCAGAGGTTGGCAGCATAGGCTAAGAAAGCGTTGACACTGGCACAATCTTGTCAAATTCCAAGTGGGCTAAACCCGACTATAGCCTCAAGCTTGTTGGCCCTGCTCTGGAACAGAGTTATCCCCTGAAAATGGACTTAACCCAGGGCTAAAAGTTGCCAGTGTGTAACAGGGCTAAGTAAACGAGTGAATTTTAGAATGTTGACAGAAGTTAGGTCTGAATTGTAGGTTAATCCTGGGTTAACTATATGTGTGTGAAAATGGGCTAAGTTCGCCCAGGGTCGACTCTAAGGACAGCCTTGGGCTTAAAGACAAGAGAAGTAGAGGTTGCGAACCAGAAACAAAACGCCTTGGCCATCAAACTCATCTACGAGAGAAAAATGGAGAGAGGTCTTTGGAAATTTGTTTCAGTTGGGTACGTTTTAATTGTTCTTTCATATCAGCTAGTATTGGCCGTTTTTCATGCTGTCTGGACACGAAGACCTGTTATGTCATTATGGGAACATCCAGGAAGACGTCAATAGTGGGAACAGCTGATCAATCATGTGAGTTGAATCCATCCATCCATTCATCCATCCATCCTCATCCGCTTATCCAGGACCAGTTCGCGGGGGCAGCGGGCCAAGCAAAGCACCTCAAACGTCCCTCTTCCCAGCAACACTTTCCAGCTCCTCCTGGGGGACCCAACGGTGTTCCCAGGCCAGATGAGATATATAATCCCTCCAGCGTGTTCTGGGTCTGCCCTGGGGCCTCCTACCAGTAGGATGTGCCCGGAACACCTCTAATGGGAGGCGCCCAGGAGGCATCCTGATCACCTGACCCCTTTCAACGCGAAGGAGCAGCGGCTCTACTCCGAGCTCCCTATCTCTAAGGCTGAGCCCAGCCACCCCACGGAGGAAACTCCTTTCAGCGGCTTGTATCCGCGATCTCATTCTTTCAGTCACTACTCAGAGCTCATGACCATAGGTGAGGGTTGGGACGTAGATGGACCAGTAAAACCAAAGCTTCACCTTCCGGCTCAGCGCCTTCCTAACCACAATGGTGCGCCGCACCAAACCGCCGATCCATCTCATGCTCCATTCTACCCTCACTCATGAAGAAGACCCTGAGATGCTTGAACTCCCTCGGTTTGCTTTGATTTTCTAATGCAATATTTCAAAATATTCAGAAAAATACGTTCATGGAAACACTGGTAGTGACTCAATCGAGGAGGTAATATCTAGGAAAATATTTGAATGATGTGGGTTTTTGAAAGCTGCTACTCCAAGGTTGCTTGTGAGGTTCTTTTTAGTCCTCGAAAAGCCATTTTCCTTCAAATTATAGACAACGGTATGATTCAAGGTTTATAATGAAAAGGAGCAAAACCATTAGGTATACAGAAAATGTTCATGTACAGCACATGACCTGCTCGTGTCACAGCTGACATACTGTGATAGCCAGTATTGTGGACTGTTAAGGATAATATTTCAGTGTTTACAGTCTGTATGCATGGATCTCAACACAACTGAACATCTACAGAGAAAGGAAGATTGTGTAGGTTGGCACTGTCGTGGTTTTGCTCCCACTCCCCTTTACCATGAGAACACGCTCACATAACCACCATTACATGCATGTTGCTATGGTGATCTCTTTACGCTCCTTAATGTCAAGTGTCAACTCAGCTTCCTCTGTCCATAACAACCATTGAGGCAGTCTGTCTGTGGTGATGTAACAGCTTTCATTAGCACTGTTGAAAAGGTTAACATCCACTGTACTTTGTTTCAGTGGAGGGTGAATAAATGTGAATAAAAGTACTGTCAAACACACAAAAGGTTCAGACAGAGCAGTGCTGCAGAGGTTCCTGTTGTGTCTACTATACAATGCAATGGACTGCAGTGATCATCCATACTGTGGAACAATTGGATCTGAGACATTCAACACTGCTCGGGGAGACACCATTATGTGCTGTACACAGTGGACTTATTGGATTCTTATTGATTTTTTTAAAGGTTAGCCCTGCTTAGCCTTCCTAACTTATGAAGATTAGATCCTTCATGTTTATAGCCAGTCATGTCTCAGGTTTTAAACCCCATGATAAAGTTAAGTAAGATCCTATTTCATGCCCTCTTCATGTCAGTCAGACAGTCATTACAAAATCATGCTATGCAACTAGACATTGCTCAAACCCACATAGCTTTATTCTAAATCCTTGTGCAATTCCTTAAGTTTCCAAAGATACCGAGTATTTAAGGCTGAAATTTTAGGAAAGTGTGTATCAACTAATGCACAAGACATCCAAAATATTTCTATTTGATGGAAAGTTGCAGCCATAAAACAAAGAGTCTTAGGTTTGAATATTGAACTCAGGGTAGACATCATATAGGCTGACTTGTGATGAGCTCATCACCTTGGGCTCTGGGAAACATCATCAGGTAGGGCTGACCCAAATTGAATGTGCATTTGGCCATGTCGTCGAGCTAATTTTCAGTCTCTGTCAACAATATTTTCATTCTTTTCAATGATTTTTAAAGTACGTATAAGTCCAGCCCCAGTGTTGGCTTTACTGAGGGTATCAGAAAACTAAACAAAACTACAGAATGTGCAACACCATCTCCTGTCCAATGGTCTCCATGGCGTGAAGAATCTTATTGTCTTGTTTTGGCAGAAAATAGATGTACCTACATCTTGGATAACAACACTGACTGATACCCTCCACCTGGAGAGGATCTGATACACCCTTAATGACAGACTGGAGGAGTTTGAAAGGATTTCGAAACCCATGATTTCATCTACGGAAGGAGCAATCAGTTAAGGTGCACTGTGCAAGCAGTATAAATCCACATGTGGCACTGGATGGGGAAGCGTGGGACTGGGGGGGGTGGGGGTGTTTTTTTGCTTTTTTAGTTTCCTTGTTTGCTGTTGTTTGTTTTTTGTGTTTTTTCTTCCTTGTACAGTTTGTGTAGTACCTAAAATGAGGCACTGTTCCTACTCCACGCAGGTCTGTATGACTACTTTGCACGTACTTCACAATCGAAATATAAAAACATGAATTATTCTAGTTTTGTGACCCCGACTCGCTCTCATCTAACGTTAGTCACCCGCAGCTCAGCACTTCTGAAACTGGAATATCCTCACTACATGTGACAGGTTTACGGATATCCTAGCAAGATGTCAAAAAAGTCAAGCATCTAGCATACTATCAAAGTTTGCAAAGATGACACCTAAAAAAACTGAGTGCCAAATATGCCAGAGGAAACTGGTGTATCACAAATCTACAACAAGCTTGGCAAATCACCCGATTACTCCAAGTAACAGCTCAGGTGTTCTGCAAATTATTTTTCTTCCTCGCTGTTATTTATGGCTAGTGTTACTGTGACCTGCATGCTAACACATGCTAACAAGTGGGTAATTGTCAGGTTATTTTAGATGCATCAACTAAAAACTGATGCTTCAAAAAGGCAGACTTATGCCCTCCTCTCATAACCCCCAACTCCCAGTCGAAGCTTCGCTTAATTGCAGATATTGCTCAGTAAAGCTTCGATGCCCTAAAACTGATTTTCAGGACAGCCCTATATCATGCAGTGTAGAAGAAGGTGGTTTTAACAACCTTAAGGCTACTTAAAGGGAAATGGGAGAGGTTAACTGGATGTTAGGGGCTTAAACATCATTAGAGGACAGCTGCAGCTCATCTACGTCTGCTCACTGCATTAGTGATGTATTTCCACTGCCTCACACTGAGCTACTCCGCAGACAGCAGCAAATCATCATGGGACTGTTGCAAAAGTCTTTGATAACAATCTGACCTAGAGTATAAGCTGCTCGCTGGGTGAATCAGCATCCCCACAGCTACGGTGAAGCAAGCAACTTCATCATCCACTGTGATGAAATATCAACTAAAGGTTCAGTTAAGCATAGCCTTTATTTGGCCTCAACAGTTAAGCTGTACAATGTACACAACATAAAAGAAATCACACAACCTGTAACTGTTCAGTGTCAACCTGCTCTCTAATTACAAATATTAGAATTTAGCAGTAGATATGGCTCATATCTACTGCTAAATTCTAATATTTGTAATGGGTAAATGTAACCTTGTAAGGCTGACAGGAATCGAGTACGCTTAACAAATAAATAGGAATTAAATGGTGACAATAACAGAAAGTCATGACTCAGGGCAGTGACTAGTATAAAGGCTAACACTTTAGTTTCCCCACCATGCATAAAGGCATGTATATGTCATGTCACATGTCAAAATACTCCTCATACTCAGAGGATCAGCTTTAAAAACCGACAACTACAGACATATTTCAAAAGATAATAATTCAGCAGGAGTATCTGCTGGGATACTTTCAACCCAGTCATGCAAAGCTATAACAAAAGCCCAGTCTAATTAAGCCTTTCTAAGAAAAAGGCAATCAACCTTTCATTCGAATAACCTAATTAATTTGCAGAAACCCAAAAGAGAATCACTTTCTGACCTACATTTCGAAAACATTAAACTTTGCCTACTTCAAGCATTTCACTATCCACACTAACCTGAACTCCAGAGATTATCTTTTGGCCACTTGCAGGTAATACTTCCTGCTGCAGGATGTCGGCTGACAAAAAACCTCACAGCAAAATACAGAAATCTAGAAGGCAGCAAGGGAAACTTAAACAGCAGTCAAAATGCTGTCCAAGGTTCCTCTTAGAGCTGCACAATAAAGCAAAATATCATTGAAATCGCAATATGGACAAGTGTAATATCCAAATTGCAGGAGCTGTAATTCTTTGATAAAAATAAAATGTGTCGCAACACACGTTATAAATGATGCATTGAGGTGCTACAGAGATGATTTGAATAACAACAAAATAGACACTACAGACGATCTTGTGATGGGATCAGTCCAGCCAGACACTCATGCTAATAGCACAGAATATCTAAAGTATTTCCTACGCACCACAGATTGTGTAAAGGACATTCTTTGCATTGTTTCCATCTAATCAGCTCAAATGTAAAAGGTCAAGAAGGTACAGAAAAGTCCCAGGATCTGGAGGATCATATGATCAGGGTCAACTCTCTTACTATAGTATCCACAGGGGAAAACTGTTGTTCTGACATACACATTAAATAGCAAGAAAGATTACACCTAACATGCATAATTGTACTAAGTTACCAGTTTATTAGGTACACCTAACTTACACTAATGCAGTCTAATACAACAGCTTTTCATTAAAGTTACAAAGTTCAGTTAATGTTGAAACTGTTTTAAAGAGGTGTTAAATCAACTTCATGGTCATTTTGGAGACTGTGGTGCATGGTGCTGTTTATTGTATTGAGTTAACCTTTTTTAGACTGCCCTCAGTGCTAAAAATGGGGGGACAAAATATTTGACACATCTCTCGGTATTGTGCAACACTGAATAAAAATCTCTATAAAACATTAAAATGCATTAAAGTTCATTTTTGACCTTGGTTACAGCAGCTTGACAAAAATAATCTTCACTCAAGGTCCACTTAATACCATTATTCCTCTATTTCATCAGCTGAGGAAAACAAATTTGACATTAACAGCTCCGAAAAAAGTTACTGGACCTTGGAGTTAAGAGTTTTTCATCAAACTACTGAAACTAGTATTAACAAAAACTGAAGTGACAAAAACTGGAAAGACGGCAGAGGAGATACCCGCACGCCAATACAACTGAGCTGGGCAGCCATAAAAAAGGTTCACAGGCAGAGATCAATGCAAAACAAAAACAAAGTCAATTTATTTAGAACACCCGTGCACAAAAAGACGGGTGCTAAAAGTGCAAAAAATAATAAAAAGTGATTAAAAACAGCAGCAAACATTTCAGTTCAATTTTTTTTTTAAAAGAAATTCACTGATCAATCGATTCAGTTATTTTCTAAAGCTAAAAATGTCACTAATTTATTGGCTCCAGCTTCTCATACATGAATATTTACTGTTTTTATTACCCTTCTGTGACATTACACTAATTATTTTTTGATTTTGGACTATTGCTCAGACAAAACAAGTTAACTAGAGAAGCCACCTGGGGCTCTGGAAAACTGTGATGGACATTTTCCCTATTTTCTGACATTTTATAAACAAAATGATCAGTAGAGAAAATGAGTGCGGCAATAACAACCTCCAGGAAGGTAAGATTTTGTATTAGACTACAATAGTTTACTTTCAGCTAGGTGTATCCAATAAACTGAAAACTGTGCGTCTTCATAAACAGCTGCTTTTATAATAAAAAGGAGCACAGATATGAGGTAAACAGAAAATGTTCATGCACAGAGCTCGTGTCACTTCTGGATAGTAATTCAGTGTCTACATTTTTTCAATGAATGGATCTCAACACGACTGAACATCTACAGAGAAAGGAAGACTGTGTAGGTTGACACTCCCACTCTCCTTTACCATGAGAACTCTCACAAAACCACCATTACATGCATGTTGCTATGGTGATCTCTTTACACTGATAAAAACTTCAACACAGGAAACAGATAAAATATTGGCTCCAGCTTCTCATACATGAATATTTACTGTTTTTATTAGCCTTATGTGATATCAAACTAATTATATTTGGATTTTAGGCTAGTGCTCAGATAAATCAAGTTACCTAGAGAAGTCACATTGGGCTCTTGAAACAGTGATGGACATTATTCACCATTTTCAGTCATAATAACCTCCATGAAGGTATGGCTTTGTATTAGACTGCAGTAGTTTTACATTCAACTAGGTGTACCCATTACACTGACAACTGTGTGTCTTTGTTTACATTGCAGCTACCTGAAAATGGCGACTGATGTAAAGAGCTAACTGAGCTGTTAACATCAGCCCAGTTTATCTGCCAGTTCATCTTGTTCCTTCTTACACATTCACTGCAGCTGCACTTCCTTCCTGACACTTAAGAGTCATCATTGATTTAGCATTTCACAGCAGGAGCTACTTTTATAGCTCTTAGCAACACTTTATACTGAAGTCAATAACACAATTGATAATACAATTCAGGAAGCTAGTAAGCTAAAACACTCAAGCTGTTGTAAACACGTTAATTTACACCCAGAGTAGTGACAACACTACATGCTAGCAGTGGTCATAAGATACTCCATTCGTCTTCCGGGCTGCCTACGAAGTTTTGAATGACACCCGATTCTGCCAAACAGGCTCGTGCTGTGTTGGCTCACTTTACGTGTTTAAAAAAAGCCTCCAGTCCTTTAAAGTACGCGTTAGGTTTAGTACTCAGTGTTGTCTGTTCGTTGTGTATTAAAAACATAATGTTAAGTTCAAACAAACTCACCCGGCCGCTCATCTTTGTGTGTTTTCTAACCCTTCTCCAAGTGCAATTCAGCAGAAACGCTCCGCTGACAGAACAACTGCAGAAATGAGAAAGTGACGTGCGCAGAGGCGGGATCTGCCACCGTAGCGACGTTACGTCATCACGCACAAGCCGCGTAGGAGGAAGTGCAGGTGGATGTTCAGGGAGTGTGGGAACTTCCTCTGACAACACGTCGATTTTCATTTCGGTTTTAAATTTCTGTTTCCAATTCAGTTTAGTTTCCAGAGTGGGTTCGCTCCTTTCTGTTTTCTTTTTATTGATTATAATTGTTTCGTTTTTGTTTACTTTTGATTAGTTTAAGAGTTGGTTTTATTTTTTCCTTTTGCAATGAGATTTAAAGGGAAACTACGCCTATTTTCAAATTCATACATGTTATTCCTTTGGTTTAAGACAGTCCACAAATATTAGTGAACATGAGCAACTGTCTCCCAGATCTTAAAGCCACAGTGCTAAAACTCAAATTTATGATGTCACAGGGTGTAAAGTCTGGGGCTGCCCCGTAGACAATGAATGGTAAAAGATGTTCTAGATGACACTGTGAGCACTGAGGGGATTATTCTGAGTATGGGTGCATTTTCTGTTTCAGAACTGAGAAAACACTACAGTAGAATAAAGCTCATTTGGATATAATAAAGAAAACCAACATTCTGTGGGTCCATAAAATCACTCTCCCATTCATCATCTGTGGAGCAGCTCCAGACTTCATACCCCATGACAGGGGTGTCCAAACGTTTTGAATATGGGCCAGATTAGATAATATGAAAATACCTGGGGGCCAGCTGATTCTTGTAACATACAAATGGGACAAATACAACAGTTTTAAACTCTCACTTGTCACTGTCGCGACTTCTACGCTTCTTTGCTGTGGCCATGTCTGCTACCTAGCCAGGAATATTGTTTCAGTTAGTTTTTTTGTTTTCCTAAAGTCCAGTTTTTATTTTTGTTGTAATCACGACTCTGTGCTCATCAGATAAATTATGTATTCAAGTTGTTATTTTAACAACTTGAATACATAAGTCTTTTAACCTGTATCTATAACACCTCATGTGTTCATATGACCCTTTTGACGTTTTAGTAAGATGCTTTTTGCACATCTTTTGTTCTCATTTTACTTTAAAATATATTGGTATGTTTTGTCTAAATGTAACTAACAAGTAAATGTTATAATATTGCATGAATGATTTGATTTTGTCACCCATGTTTATTACGTTGTAAAGTAAAAAATGAGTAAGAGGTGACATAAAAAAGGGAGGGGGGGAAGTCAGTTTTCAAATTAATAATACTTAAAATAATAATTATTACAAAAATTAAAATTACAAATGTTAAAAAAAACTTTTTTTAACTTGTTTTTTGTGTCTGACGAATCCAGAATGAATACGATTGAAATTATGTGATTTTAACTAATCTCAAAATCAGATAAAGTTCTTTGAAAAATGTTTAAAATTAAGAACCACTTGTATATTTAATATGAATCTGTATCAGCAGCAACAAATACTTTGTTGATTTTTAAAGAATGAAGCTTGTGGATGACTGAGATCTACATGAACATTTCTAAAATGTAACATCCCAGTATAATAGATAGATAAGAAGCAAAGTAAAATCTTTATTTCGGATGCTAAAAGGTCACAGTAAAAGGCTTCAGATATACTGAGACATAAAGTCTTTAAAAATAAAATCTCTGAATATTTGAAGTTTTGAAGTCTTTGCCACAGGCATGACAGCTACATTTTAAATGACATGCTTGTGCTTCTCTATGTGCTGTTATAAGTACTGAGAGGAAAAGAAGAAAGAGGTTTGTGGCACTTGTTTGAACACTGTGGTGTAAAGAAAACTGTGTTATGATAACTGGGAAAAGGGTTGTAGAAATAAATTTACTGATGTGGGTCACACATGCCCTTGTGATAAACTTTGCCATTTACACTGTAAAAAAATGTCTAAACCTAAGTGGACTGAGTAGTCATGCTGTTTGTGTAAAAATCAAAATAAAAGACCATCCAAAACTGTCCATTGAACTGATTTAATGCCCTTGTGACTTTTTTTTTTCCAAATAGTGACAAATATAGCAGCAGGAGGAAGAGACTCTTGGGTGAATTCTGAATTTCATCGCTTCAACATTTGTATTTTTGTGGCGGTAATTTTAAGATTGGTTTCCGACTGCTTGGACACCTTTCCTTTGACTTGTCTGGTTACATTTTCTGGGTCACACTCCCATTCTTGAGTGCATTTCAAAGACACATGTAAATCCCATCTCCTCACCCTCATACTGTAAAACAAACATCATAGCTGAGTGCTCCAATGAAAAGTTACCACGTCAAATTACCATCAGCAATTTGTTTTTTTGCAAGAGACAAGACAAAATCCTTAAAATACAAAATATTTATTTTGAAAATGTCTTTATAAGAGTAAAACAAAAACAAAAAAATAAAACCAAATCAAAACCATACAAATTGTTTGGTTACTAGCATACCACACTAGTGCTAGGAACTAACAATGGAGAATTGCTCACTCAGGGGTAACTCACAGACGCTCAGAGGCGATGAATACATCTCCACCTCTGCCCTCCGATTTCATATTGCACCCAAACACTGAGGCAAACAGAAGCGCCGAAAAAGTGGCACTAGTGGTGAAATGGCATCCTGTTCGATAAGCTTCCATAACCAGGGTGGGCAGACATGTGGCAACCATCTGATTTTCTTTTCTTTTTTTTTAAACAAAAACACAAAACCAAAAACAAATAAAGTGAGTTTAATACATATCTGAAATACAGTGGGGACTTAAATGTTGGCATCGATATGGTGAGGAACAAAAATTAAGAGTTAGGGGGAGCTCTTCGACCAAAATTCAGTATCCCAAGGAGTATCCCAACCTTCCAAAAACTGAACAGTGTGCTTCTGAAAGATATGGACAAGAAGAAGGAGAAAGCCTCGTGTCTGCGTATGCGGTTAGCAGCAGAGTCCGAGGCCGCAGAGGTCAATGTTGCACCTTTGAGGTTGCAGTGGAGTCAGCTTGGTAAGCACGACCTTATAGCAGATATAAACATATATGTATTCTTAAACCTTTTTAATCTTTTATTGTGGTTGTACAATATTCCCTGATGGCCTGATTTGGCCGCTGAGTGTTATACAGAATCCTGAAGAGATATCAAAATTAAAGAGGAAAAAACAAAAACAAAAACAAACGAGAGAAGTGATGAAATTGTCCATTGAGGGAAACGAGGGGGAGTTTGATGGGGGAATCCTGTTTGTTGCAGTTTGTGGGACTGGTTGTCGCTCTCCCTTGTCCCCTTCTTAAAATGTTATACACGCTGGTCAAACACACACAGTTCCTCCATCGCACTGCCGTGACAATCTGCTCTGAGGAGGGAGGAAAAGACATTCAGTTGAGACTAAAGAAAGAGCGTAAGAGCCATGCTTCTCCTCTAACTGTAATATTATTATCATTTTTACCTATGTCAGCTTCTTGGCTTTGTTGTAAAGTGAATCCACGACTTTGCTCATGTTCTGAATTGTTTCCAAGGCTGCTTCGTATGTTTTGTCCACTGGGGGCTCCTCGAATATGATCAAGACACCTTCACCTTGGTCAAGGATTCCTGCACAAGAATGTGTCACATAAATATATTAGAGTACACTGAAGACTCCTGCTCTGTACTGCGGCACATTAGAACCATTGTAGGTTACAAAAAAAACCAAACTGAATTTCTGGGAATAAAGTAGTAAATTCTGAAAAACTTCTTTGTTTTCAAGGAACCATATCGCTTCACTCTACAAGGTTAAATCAATCATAAGCTTGATGGCCTTCCTGGGTTTTCTAGCTACATCAAAACATGATGTTAACACGAATGGGCCTCTTCAGCTAAAGTTCATGTACATTTAGAAACTTTATATATCCTAAAAACTGAAAATAATAAAGTAATCTAAGTCTAAAAATAATGTAATGTTAACAGTAGGGCTGGGCGGTATTGGCGGTGACGGTAACTTACCGCAGTAAACATGAGCCGTGGCACTGCTTTTGTGGTTGCAAATTTATGACTTCATAATCTCAGAGTATATTCAATTTGGGGTTGTTTTTTTTTTCAAAATTTGTGATTTTCTGTCAGTAAATTTACAGTTTTAATCTCAGACGATATCTTTTATCTGGCCATTATGTGTTTTTCTCCAAGTATTAACCCCCTTACACTAGGTGGGTGGGTGGGTCTGGATGTTTCTGTTCTTTAACTAATACGCTGTCTGTGCTCTGCCTGTGACGTGAATTTATCATTTGACTTTTAGGAAAAGACAACTCCAATTACCGTGAAACTTTTTGTCCAGAATCATCTGTGATAATTTCCTCTCAACATCCCCCTATGAAGAACAAGAAAAGACACGAATAAGAAAAACCCTCGTTTTCAGAGATATAAATGACAATTTTAACACTCAGAAAAAACATGTATGCAAATATACATACCTTTGACAGTTTGATTAGACCTGATATGTGTGCTATCTGAAAACAGAAGCAGAGGAAAATGAAGGAATCATTAATTTCTTTGTTAAATAGGTGACATAAAGATTGATGTAAATATATAAAAACAATAAATAAATAATACAGGACAGCATACATGATTATAGCACCATCATCACTGAGCATCTAACAGCAGGTAAGAAACAACTGTGAGGAAAGTAGGACTGCATATAGTGCAATAAAAAATCATGGGCACACTCTGGTAATAGTTGGAGTAAAACCTATTCTGTCTGAACATGGCTGGAACAGAGTCGACTGCCAAAATCTTCCCACATTGTGAGATAACAACACTTCTTTAGTTCTGCTCTTCATCCCACTGTGCTATTTATTCTTCCTGATATTTCTATAATTTATACCTTTAGTTGTACAAGATTATTCGTATTTATATCTATGGTGTACTATGTCCACAATAACTGTTAAACTGCTCACAGTGTAGACCGCCACAACCCCCCAACATGGGAGAAAATCTTACGGTTTGATTCTGCTCTTTTTATTCGTAATTCCACTTTTCCCTGTGTCTACATTCATACTATGCACTGTGCTGTATTTTGTTTAATTTGCGTTAACACCTTGGGCCGAGGGGAATTCAATTTTGTTTCCATACACTCTGTATGTGGAAATGGTCGTGGACAAACTTGAACTTAAACTGGGGCTTACGAAAGTCTTTGCACAAAATTATAAGAAAATAAAGATGATGGCGAGACACAAAGAAATGTTAAGACCTGATAATAATTGGAGAAGGTTTAATTGTATAACTCTATGGTGATAAGTTTCCTTTGTAAAGCTGGGTCCTTACCTGTACTCTGGAAAATGGTTCAATGACTCGGATGAGGTTTTGTTCCAGCAGGTTGTCGTACAGCTTGGCCAGGTGAGTGTTGATAATGGGATCGTCCCTCAGTTCTGCTCTGTACTCTGTTAGGGCCTGGAACATGCACAACTTTGACTTTAAAAACTTAAAATACTCCAACGAGGAAGCAATATGAGTAGACGCATACTTCAAAACTTCATTAAAAATGCATTATATATACTGAACAACACTTTGAACAAGGTTTTTGCCATCATAGAATCAGCAGGTATAATCATTCAAACTAAAAGTCAAGGTGCTTAAGTTAATTTCTGTGTGCTGCACGTATCCCAGCCGGCATAAGAAGCAGTCGGTGAAGAAAAAAACAAGACCCAAAAGGCTAAACAGAGGTTAATCTGCATAAAAATCCATGAACACAGATTTGATGGAATTCTTACCTTTTCAAAGTCTGCTAATGATCTGTTCTTGCAGGCCTGGGCTACACATTTCAGTGCATCTGTCTGGATGGGTAAAAACAAACAAAAAACCCCATAAATGTCATCCTACAGAAACCAGTTCAATTAAATTGATTAAATTGATTGAAAATCTCCCGTGAGCAGAAAATGATGAGTACTTGCCTGTCTGCCGGCATATCGCAGGCCCAGTTTACCACTGATCAGGGCTTGAACCTCCTCTGGTCTGAAACAGAACAGAGAGACATATAATAATATTCATGATTCAAACGTACCATGTGGATGTGAAACTTTCAACCAGCTCAGTGTCATTCAGTGTGGCAGATGAATAGTGTTTGGCTTCCCCCCTTGCCACGAGCACCTGGAGCTCCCCGCTCATTTGCCGGCGGAGGTCTGACAGGTGATGCGTCTGACATTAGCTAGCGGAATGGTGTGAAGCCAAACACTTTTCATCTGCAATGACACGGAGCTGGTTGAAAATGGGCAGAGTTTCCCTTTAAGTACTGCACGTAGAGTTTTAAGCACGACTCACAGGTTGAGGACAATTTTGCACAGAAGCATGTATTTGAGTGCTGTGATGGCTCTGGGGCTGTCGATGGAGTCGTAGCCCTCGAAGGCCTCAAAGAAGTAGGAGTAGGCCGTCTTCCAGTCCTTCTCCTCTGCTGCGTGGATGATCCCTGTAGCAGAGATGACACAGCGTGATAGTTACCATCTACGGCAGGAGGTTCATACAGTTTTGCAAAAAGTATTCCAGGTGGACATTTCATTTAAACTAGAGACCCTATATTCACACCCCCTGCCTTTGGACAATGTCACCTCTCATAAAGGATATCTTTTTTGGATCTTAAGTGCAGCCGGCAGGACAGTCATTGCTGCAAAATGGCTAAACCCAGCAACACCTACAGTCAATGATTACACTGATATTATATGTGACATCTTTCAGAAGGAAAGGATTACTTTGTCTATTAGACTGCAACAGGACAAGATTGTGAAAAGATGGGAAAGCTGGATGGTGTGTATCACAACTGTACGTGCTTCGTTTGTTTAAGGTAAATTTTTGTCTTTAAAATTCTTTGGTTTCTTATCTTCTTTTTTTTATTAAGTTCAGTTTTATTTATTTAATTCGTTTTTCTATGGTCATACCTGCATCTATAATTACTTTACTGGTCCTTTTTAGCTTCTGTATTATCTGCTTTAAGTCACTTTTATGCCACCTGCTGTTATAGAAGTGTTTTACAGAAGACTCGGAAAGATCAGACTTTTACGCCCTGTGAAGATGATTAAGTTGTCAGCTTAGAACTTGGTACAACTCAATAAAAAGAGAATTTATAAAAAAAGGATTAGATCATAACTATGATCAGATTAAGGAAAAAAACACCAGTTTAGAACTTCACACTCTTTTTAATACAAGATAAGGTAGCTTGAAAAGCATTAGCTAGTGTGTATTATCATCAAATAATAACACTGACACTTAGAATTTGACTTTGAACTCTGCACTTATTTCAGATTTGCTTGGCGCCCCCCAGTGGTAGAATCAAAAAGTGACAATGAGGCATCCAACAAGGACTGTCTCATCTTTTCTATCAGAAGAATCTGAAGGATGCTGTATTTAAATTTAAAAAAATCCACACTTAAACATCCCACATTTGTAAAGATTTTTTTTTGCCTTTTTATGTCTGTATTTGACAGAACAGTTGCTGTGTGAAACCCACAGCCACCTCAGAAATGACACAACCCCGGGATGTGGTAAGCCACTGGGCAACCCAACACCCCACATTTTTGGCTTTACTCATTGTATTTTAGCAAAGCAATCTATGAACTATTGCAAGCACATGTCACAATAGATACATAAGTCTCTGGGACACTTAATGGACTGTTGTCAATATCACATGTTAAACTTGTGCTTTTCCTACTGTGACAAGTCAAAATTAAACTAATAAAAATTAATATGCTATTACCAAATGTGTGGTATATCTTGTTTTACCCAACCAAAGTACCAGATGATGAAGCTGTCAAACAGCACTAACACCAATTACATTTTGCTTGTGATTGTAACAATACAATTCATTCTGTGACTGCTAAATTCTGAAGTTTTCCTGATGTGATAAATCCTACCAATCCGCTACCCCACTCACAAAAACCAAACCACTTTAGTCCAGGTAGTCTTTGGAAGTGAGAATTCTGAACACAAACTGACCTGACTGCATGTCCAGAGCTGCCTGGAGCTTTGGAGGACAGTAAATGGCGTTGGCGGTGGTCCTGGCTGAAGTGAGGGCTGCGCGGGCCTTGGGCAGGTTACTGAGAGCATGGTACGTCTTACTTTCCAGCAACTGCACCTCTACCAGAAGAGCTTTGTCATCCATCTTTTTCAGCTCCTGGAGCAACTGGGAGCCTGAGGGAAAGAGGATGAACACGAGTTAATGTCATGCACATTAGCTGTTGCAATAACTTTGTACAACACTCAGTAAACAGCTACGGGGTAAGTGTACCATTACAGTCC
The DNA here is from genome assembly GCF_006386435.1 of Epinephelus moara. Lineage (NCBI taxonomy): Eukaryota > Metazoa > Chordata > Actinopteri > Perciformes > Serranidae > Epinephelus > Epinephelus moara. The sequence continues at coordinate 6,211,875 of NC_065518.1, read as the reverse complement.
TGATATGTGCTGCTGTTCTTCCTCCTCTCATTTTAAGTGAAACCATGTCTATCTGCTTTGAAAACCCTCTTTTATAAGCTACTGAATGTTCTGACATGGACCACAAAATGATATTTTTAGTTTTGTGTTTCTTGGTGGACTAGAAATCATCTGTGTGGAATGCCACATAGCAATGACTGCCTTTCCGTAAAGTCTCTAAGGCAGGAGACAGATGCTGCTGTTTAGCACAAGATAAAAATGTTGTGTCTCTAAACACTCACCAAGCGCCAAGGCCTCCTGGTATCTTTTGGTGTCAAAATAGAGTGAGATCAGCCGTGCCTGAAAGAAGAGAGAGTGCTGTTAGACAAGCAGAGAGCAGCTGTGCCAATCTGATGCCTTGTACAAAAGCTGCAACATGTATCATGGACCTGAAAGACAGAAACACTACCAGGATACAACAAAAATCAAAAGACAGGAAGACCCAGCATGGGTTTCTGTTTCAGGGTTTTTGGATATTTGCTAATTACTTAACATTTCAATAACTGTAACAAACATATTAGAATTTCCATTATCAAACTTTGCAGGATATTTCCAGCCTCATTTTCCAATTTATCCTTTTCATTACCTACACATTTTCCTTCTAGATATATGTGCACGAAATTAAGACAGAAACGTTTACACAAAGTTAAGATTCCTATATGTAATTGTCAGGCACCATGTACAAAACACATTAATTTCATACAAAGAGAAGAGATGCATTGTACCAGCTACTAGCTAATTTCCCTCAGGTCCCTGGGCAGGTAGAAACAAACAAAAACCTGCTGTTTGGGCGTGCTGCTTTGTTTTAATCATGCTTTACACACCAAAAAAAGAATTCACTGACATTTTGGCCCACATGATGGAACAGACGTGTTTTAGCTAGCCTTACAGCCCTTCAAAAAGTCAATCATTATGAAGCAATTCATGACAAACAGTAACAGCAAGATGTTGAAATGCCACTCACACCCTTTTTGGAAGAACGTGCTAAATTACAGACAGTTCCTACATTTCTTAGAATTACTTCTTACAGGAAAAGCCACAGAGAGGAGGTAAACCAACTGTTCTCAAAGGTGGAACTTCACACCAACACATCTAAGTGATAATAATTCTACTCCAAATGCAGCAGTCTGAAGTTGCATTACATTATCGCTGCTGAGGCTACTACTGGAAGACAAACAAACATTTGGCTTGTGTTTCTAGAGACCTGAGTGCTCTGGATCGATTTAAAAATTCCTTACATATCTCAGCATGATGTCATGTTGTCTACAGATAGCTATGAGGAATGTATTTGTATCAGCGCCTGTTTCTCAAAACATGAAGACTTCTGTCTTTGTCTGAGTTCATGGTACACACACAGAGCTATTAACAAAGGTTCATCTTTTTACTCCTATCACATTACCCATAATGTGTGTCTTAAGGGCGATTCACTGCCTGTCTGAGGAGCGTCCCTCTTCTCAGCTTTCACTCATTCACACATGCCACAGTTTCATTACATAGTTTTCCTCTCCACAGTACTAATACAAAATCTTGTTGATCCTGTACTTTGTAATTCAGCCAAAAAGCTCTAGATATTCCTGGCTGTGAGTGTGAACCTGCTGGCAGTGATTTGTCTACGAAGCCCATTTTGGCTGCCACAGCAGGATGATGTCATCATGGATGGCAGTGTGTAGTGGCTGTTTTAGTGTCTATCGTTGGCACTTTCTTTAGGCAAAGTTTACAACTTTGTGTCATCACATTTATCAAGTTTCCTGTTTTCATTTGGTTAAAACTCAAGGTAATGCCACAGTGACTGTGTTGGATACCTAAAAACAAACAAACGCTTCACCATAATCTGTTTGAAATCACAGCGTCTCCCACGCCATGAGTCAGGACATGTTAAATTTGATCCCTCCCACAGCTGCTATTAATGTTAGGGATATCTCTTTTGTTTTCACTATTATTAACCAAAGTGTTGTATGTTGGTGCTAACTAGAGTTGGGTGGGATGACGAATACATCCTATGCTTCTACCTCATCAGCAATCAAGGTGTCAAACATAATGCAAATACTAAACCTCAAACAGCATAACTGGTACACTATAGGTTGATGCAAAAACCTCTGATAGCTTGATAACCTTTGCCTACACAGTGTCGTTAAACTCAGCATCAAACTCCTTATTTGCAGTTCTCCAGTGAGGTTCTCCAAAAGATATTACAACGGTTTGTGTTCCATTTGAGGTGTTATATTTCATGATATCCAACTGTATACTGCAGTTATCCTCCACATTATACATGAGCCATTTCCGGCTGAAGGGGTGACGGTGGCCAGATGGAAAATTTTGCCCTCTTGTCAGATTCTAGCAACGAGGCACGCTGATATTGCAATGACTTTTGGTAAAATGGATTAAGTTACATGTATGCCTTTTGATAGCACCCACAAGTTTACTCTAGACCTCCTTACCTCCAGAGCCTGTCGTAGGAAGGTCCTCTTCTCGGCCTTGGCCCACTCAATGCATTCAAGACACAGCTCAACCTCCTGCCCCGTTGCTGCCTCCATGTCAAGAAAGAGGTCCAGCAGAGAGCGGACCAGCCGGGCCGCCTTGGCCTTGCTGATGGAAATCAGAAAAGGCCTCACAAACTTCAGCAGACCCCCTAGTTCTGGAGACAGCCACAAAAAGAAAAAACAAATATTATAAAAATTGGAAACATAACCTTGATTAATTTCATTAGGTTTTCTGCTGGCTTAGCTGGAAAGTAAGACACAGAATTAAAGTTTGACCATTACCAGCAGCCTGTCCTGTCTTGGCCAGGAGTGTCCCCAGCTCCAGGATGCTCTGTTCTTTAACCCTGACAGCTTCCTCATCGTTCTCTTGGACATCTCTCCTCACTGTTAAAGAAAAGCAGCAAGTTGACATTGTAAAGCACTTTACTTGTTTTATTATTCACTTGATGCAACTTGTAAATTTTAAAACAGTGTGTGTGCCAAAGTGAGACACTCATTTAATTAGTGTGAGTCCTGGACTTTTTAAGCTTTGGAAACCACCATCTGACTTCATCTTGTTTTATGGTGTTTGATGTCACATGATCTGTTTTATTTACATCCTCTCATATTACTCAATATTTGGTACAGAGTAGACACAAATCTTACAACTATACATGCAACTAAAAATTAGTTTTATCTACATATTTTTTAAATCTGTAACAGTGGTGTAGTGGTAGTTGATCAGGTGGGTGTACCACTATGTAGACAGGTAGGTTACCCACTGGGAAGTGTGTATGCTGTCCTACATATATATTTATTCCAAAGGCTTTTTTGGTTGATGGGTGGAAATCCTGTAAATGGCTAGAAAAAGCAGTGGGTATACCTTCTGCTACACCACTGGTCTGTAAGAAAAACAGTAAAAATGGAGATCACAATGCTCCTGAGCCCAGTTTTTTTTCTTAAAATAGCTTCCTATGTCTGAGCAACAGTCACAACCCCAAAAATACTGTACTCATAATTATATCGAGGCAGAGAGAAGCAGGAAATCCTCACATTTAAGGTGGAGTCAAGGAAAGTTTGTCCTTTTGCTTGATAAATAGCTGTCAGAATTAAAGCACTTTTTCTGTTAAAATGTTAATAAATCATTTTACCTTATTTACCTCACTAGTAGGAACTTAATCAATGTCTTGTCACGACATTTCTATTTGAAGCCGGAGAGCTTGACAGCTAGTGGGCTGTAGTGACAAGGCAATTTAAGGACAGTGATGCCAATAGGAAATGTAAGACCTGTTTACAGTACATCGTAATGCTATTTTAATACGCTCTAGTTTCCGCAAAAAATAAACACACACGCGAACCATGGCCAATTAGTAATACGTGTCCTATTAATTACAAAATAATGTAGTGGTTAATTTCACTGTGGCGAAGCAATACTTTTCACTGTGTTCATGATTTTGGTTAAAGGCGTTTGACAACAAGCTAAAGACGTTAGCCCCAACAGCAATCATGCTAACATGACAGTCTTGGTAGAGCTAACGGTAGCTAGCTTACAAACTGTGGACAATGACCCAGCAACACATGACACAACTACAGAGCCAAAACACAACATTACTGATAACTACTGACATATTTCACGCCCAGGCCTACAGTTAGCATAGCTGCTAACTCGCTAACATCCACTAGCAGTTACCGTTACACACCGTTCAGCAGTGAGTCAGCACGGCACACCACCGGCTCCTGCTATTGAACGCCGCTAGCTAGCACGCTAGCGTCGCCTGCTAACACTGACCGAGAAATGGCAAATTAATGTTGCCGAAGGAGAAGTGTCCGTCTCCAAACCTCGGCCGAACACCTACCTATTGAATGGAGGATGTCGATAGAGGCGTTGCGGTCCGTGCTAATGAGAGACTGGGCTCTCTGAAATTCAACCACTGCTGCAGCCGCCATCTTCCTTATTCAAATGCTGCTTGAATGAAAATTACGTGCGCGGACTACGTTACTTTGCGTAGGTGACGTCATGCCGTGGCTTGCATGTCGGGATTTAGAGGCATATGTGGGAAATGTAGTTATATGGAAAAATGGGTCGTAAACATGTAGCAGAGGGCCTCTTAAATGCGCATTTGATTTATAGGTGTGTTTACCTTGTAACTGATACAGCTCTGCTGTTAATCAGGCTTCTGTCTTTATGGGATGAAGGAGAATATAGATTTATCCCAGTGGGAGATATTTAATCCAATTTTACACATGGAAGAGAACGTGGCCTATTAAAACATAATTTTGACCTGGGAAATATAGATAATATAGCCTACCAAGAAATTTGCTTTTAATATTCTTAAAAAACACATCATTAACTGGTATGTACTGTAGTCCTGATAATCCTTCTCAGCTCTCAAGATAAAATAAAAATAAAATAAAATAAAAATAAAAATAAAATAAAAATATAAAATAAAATAAATGTGGCCAAAAACGTTAGACCAGCAACACAATTTAATTTTTTTAGGCTCATATGAATCATTTGGTCTTCTGTTTTAAAGTAGGTTAAAAATCACGATGCGCACATGCCAGGCCAATACCAATATTTTGTGCCAAAATTTAATAGTTTTCATGAGAATGGGACAAAATTCAGTTTATTCTGTGTTAATTTACGAACTCAAGCATATAAAACAGCAGTGTATTTCAGCATTACACAGTAATTCTCTCAGGAAACCACAGTCTAATATAAATAAATCTTTTTAGCCTGTCTTTCAATTGTTATTAATTTAATTTAATTTAATTTAATTTAATTCAATTTAATTTAATTTTTTTTTTATTTCATTTGATTTTATTCCATAAACTTTTATTTATTGCTTTTTTCACCCACTTTATAGCTTTGTTGTTGAAATTTTCTAATCTTGCAAAATGCTTTTATTGTAGTTTATTTTATTCTTTATTTTTTGTCTATGTGAAGCACTTTGGGTTGCATGTTTGGATGAAAGGTGCCATACATATAAAGTTGAGTTGAGCTGAGTTAATCTATCCTAACAGCATGAACCCATGGTCGAAATCTAGCCAAGTTTTTGAATTAAAACATTAACGAAACAAAATAATACTTGAACAAAAAATGGAAAATATAATTTAAAAAACTAATATATTTTCATGTATTTATATCTTAATGTGTGTGGTCTTTAAGGGGGATCTCCATCATATTAATAAATGACACCCAACACCGAATAAAGCAGCAATATCTGCTCAAATGGCAAAATGATGCATTGGTCTGACCATATCTCATAATGGAGTACCACAGCTACAGGCAAGCCCCCACTAGAGGACTGTATAGGAACATATAGAGTGCATGAGATCACTGTGAAAGCCAATACGGAGATTAAAGTAGGACAATGTAATACAAAGATCTGATATTCAGTGAGAACTTGCAGAACTAGAACTCACCAATCAACTCACTTCATGCGTAAGTGCTTTTATATAAAAGGCATTGATTGGATTATATTGGTGTTATGAAGACAAACATCTTCGGGGTTCACCGGGTTCAGTTTGCACGAGCGCCTGCTGTGTGTGGCTATAGGCGGAGTTGTTTCCCAGCAGAGACAGCAGCGCGCACAGAGCGCAGAGCGGCGCCCCACCACCGCCTTTGCGTCAACCATCCTCACACAGTCAACTGACACAACACAACATCAGCCCTCGCAGCATCCGCATCTCACGGCCAGGAGGACCAGGAGCACATCTTCATCCAAGCATCCATTCCACAACTGCCCACCATCGTCTGCGCACCGCCGACACCAGGCGTGTTCATCCACGGCTCGCTCTCCTGCCTCGGATCGGATTATTTTTGTCTTTGTCGCATTTATATTCTCGGAGATGGTTTTGTGTTTTCATCGCGTCTTGTGAGGAAAAAAAACACACTGAAGACGCGGAGCATCATCCTTACAGCGCAGTTATAGCCTCATCTGGTGAGTCTCTTTCGTTTTGGATCATATTGGTGCTAAAAGCGCAGCAGTATAGTCTGTACAGATTTGTGCATACAATAAAACACATGATGCGCAGCTTTATTTCATGAAACAACATGACCATACATTACAATAAATAGGGATGTGAGGTTATAGGCAGGTAAATGCACCTACACATTAAGATATATTAACAAAGAGAAGCAAAACATGAGTGTTTTCTTCATTTCTAAGCCACCGCCTATGATGGCCAGCGTTTTCATTTCGACGCAGACGCTCAGCTTCAGCACCACGGAGAGCACCCGATGTACACAACTCCTTATCACACAGCAAGAAGCCCCAATAACACGCTGAAATCCCACCCCAGTGAGGCCACAATAAAAGCTCATGTTTTGGAATTTCTCCACACTTGACGGATCGGATTGATAACAGGGTGATGGAATGAAGCAGCTCTGGATGCTGCGCAAGAGAGTCTTTGGTATGTGTGTGTGCACACTGTAGGCACTGCAGCGGGGATGAAAACATGTCGTGCAAAGAAAGAAAGAATCACACATCTCTTTGTTTGTGTAGTTTTAATGGAGGCAAATGGAGGTAAAACCTTGGATGAGCGCATTAATGTGCCGAATCACACATCAAACGCGACCTTCACCTGTTATTAGGGTGTTTACGTTTCTGTCTTCCATTTTAGTGAGAGGGGTGGCGCGTGGTTCACTCTGACTCGTCGGCCATTGCCAGTGAAATATGGACCTCTCATAAGAAAATGCTTTTGAATGTACCATATATGATCCATTTTAATCAGATGTGGGGAAGAATTCATGCACAATCACTCATATTATTATGTTGCTGCACTCTAATGTGCTGCAGATGATTATTATCTTACAGTTTCACAGTAAAAGGGTTATAATGTAGGAAGCAGAGAGGAGAGATCTGTGCTGTTTGAATTAATTATCTATAGGCTGATCCTTTCCACTACTTACTGAGTCAGATCAATACTGCTAATAAGGCTGAGGTGCAGTCAGATAAAGCATGCACACATTCATGAGAACATTACTGTGATATTATCTGATGTAAGATGAGAATGAACGAATCCGGGTTGCTATTTGTAATATTATGGATAATGTAAAGGTAGTTAATGCTCCACCAATTATTTTTCTGATTATTGATCTTTTCTGCTTGCAGCAGTGGCCATCAGGAGACAGAGAGCTGAGATCTAGTCGAGGTGATCGTTATCCCCTCTGAGAGCTGCCCACAGGACAATTCTCTCCCAGGCTTTAGATGCCCAGCGGCAGCCTGTAGCCAGGGACTCCCAGCAGACGCACAGAGGCTTTGAGCCCCTCAGGATCTCCCCTGGCAGACCCTCTTCTGACCCAGTGCGGCTAAAGCCCCTGGACACCTACCCCCAGTCACCATGGGAACCGTGCTGTCTTTGTCACCCAGCTACCGAAAGGCGGCTCTCTTTGAGGATGGGCCGGCCACCGTGGGCCACTACACAGCTGTCCAGAACAGCAAGAACGCCAAAGACAAGAACCTGAAGCGCCACTCGCTCATCAACGTGCTCCCGTGGAAGCGGATTGTAGCGGTGTCAGCTAAGAAGAAAGGCTCCAAGAAGGTACAGCCCAACGGCACCTACCAGAACAATGTCACCCACCTGAACAATGAGAACCTGAAGAAGTCGCAGTCATGCGCCAACCTGTCCACCTTCACCCAGGATCAGAGCACTCCGGCTCTCACCAAGAGCTCCAACAACACAGCATCGTCCGTCAAGAAGGCCCCTCTGACCAACTCCAGTGTGGCCCCAGGGACCCCTAAGAGAGTGATCGTCCAGGCCTCTACCAGTGAGCTGCTGCGCTGCCTCGGGGAGTTTCTGTGCCGGCGTTGCTACCGGCTGAAACACCTGTCACCCACTGACCCAGTGCTGTGGCTGCGCAGCGTGGACCGCTCCCTGTTGCTGCAGGGCTGGCAGGACCAGGGCTTCATCACCCCTGCAAACGTGGTCTTTGTCTACATGCTGTGCCGCGACGTGGTCTCCTCTGAGGTGGCCACGGAGCACGAGCTGCAGGCCGTGCTGCTCACCTGCCTCTACCTGTCTTACTCCTACATGGGCAACGAGATCTCCTACCCTCTCAAGCCCTTCTTAGTGGAGAGCTCCAAGGAGACCTTCTGGGACCGCTGCCTGTCCATCATCAACCTGATGAGCGCCAAGATGCTCCAGATCAACTCTGACCCGCACTACTTCACTCAGGTGTTCGCGGACCTGAAGAACGAGAGCCAGAAGGAGGAGGAGAGGAGCCGCCTGCTCATTGGCCTGGACCGGTGAGGGGATGCTGGGGGGGAGCAGAGGGGTCAGAGGAGGTGGGGCATACTCCAGTCTGGCATTTTGACGAGTTTGAAATTTTATTTGTGATGCTATTTATTTATTATTGTCCAAACTGAGGTGGGACTAGGATGGTTAGGAAGTATTTGACATTTGTTTATACTTTGAAGACTTTGAATTTTCAACCTTGGAGGGAGGGGAGGGGAGGAGTGGTTTTCACAGATTTAAAATGTTGGCATTGAGGGATAACAGTTGCAATGGTCACCTAAAAGTGGGATTTAAAAAGCGAGAGCACTCTTTTTGCCTCTTGAGGAGATGTGATGATCAAGGCCAAATTCTATTTTCAAACAAGCAAAGGATGGATTTTCTGTCAACCTGAGAATGAAAGCTTTTTTTGACAACGAAAAAAATAAAATGCCAGACTTGGGTAAATCCTTTGCTAACGTACAGATATATATCTATATGAAATACTGAAAATCTTAAAAAAAAAAAAAAAAAAAAAAAAGTTCAGACACATTAGGAAAGGAAGCATACATCTACAGCAATGAATGTGGAGAGGACTGAGGCTGCGGCAGCCTAACCAGTGACCTTCTGACTGTTTGACGATGTGATGTGCACTGCCTACTGCAGGAGAGTGAGGGCCATCGCCTGACTGGCTGACTTCATGCATCACGGATGAACAGGCACCTCCAGCTGCAAACCCTGGCTCTTTGGGATGCCATCACCACGTCCCCTCCATTAATACGGATACCACTGGACATTTTTTTGCTGCGATGCATATCTGAAAGAACAGCAGGGGCCATCAATGCTGGATCCATATTTTTGTGGGTTTCTGTTTGTGGCTCTGCAACAGGACTTAAGGGAAGAGCGGATGGACAATAAGCAAACATTGTGGGACTTTTGATCAGGAGGACAACAGCCAGAGGACGTGTGGCTGATGATGAGTGGTCATACTGTGTGTTCAGAAAGACCTACTTTATTTTCATCTAGACAAAAAAATAAAACAAGTTAATGGATGTTTTACTCCCCAGAGGCTTACACCTATGGAGGCTTATTTATTGCTTTTCTGGAACAAGTTTTCTTTGATTTCTTTCTTTTTTTACTTAGAAATGTAATGTTTTGCACGTGTGCCATGCAATTTTTTTCCGGGAAGGAAGGAACAACTATTACTTTTCTTCTTTTTACTTGATTTGTAAACCAACTGCATCTGCATTAGAGAATGCTGTGAACAAAGTGACACTAGTTTATTTAGCTATGCTTGCTAAAATAGGCTATTTGTTTACCAGGGAAAAGTTCTTTTTGTACTTTTTGTCGATTTTTTGGAATGATGTTTGATTTCGTGCTTATGATTCAGCGTAGAAAATGTTAAAAAAAAACAAACAAAAAAAACAGTGCCATATCTTCAATGAAAATCCCACAGGTCTGAGAACACTCTGAAATACTGTACTGTTTGTCCAGCTGTTTGGTGAATGGTGGGATGGATTTTCATTTACTACTAACTACTTACTGACACCTAATTTATTGCCATTTACGTATTTATTTAGGCACATTTAATGTAAATGAGAGATCGTTGATGATGAGAGTAAAAAGGGAAGGACACGAGGAGGGGCTTCGCTGGTGTAGCAGGTGTGCTTATCTTTGGTGGGAATGAAGATTGATCTGGTTTATGCAAATGAATGTTGCAGGAATTTATCGACGAGTACCTAATTAAAAAGCCAATGTTAAATCTGACCATCACCAAAGTGACATCATCAAGGACACCTTGACAGAACAAGACATCCCTGACCTTTTACTTAAAGGTCCAGTGTGTAGGATTTAGTGGCATCTAGTGGGGAGCTATGGTAACTGATGCGAAAACGCAAATGGCCTTAGCTAGAGCTGGTGCTTGGTTTGTCCATTCTGGGCTACTGTAGAACAACATGGTGGACTCCTTGGAAGAGGACTTGCCTGCTCAGCCTTGCTTCCAATTTTTCCTAGTGGCCACTTGCGGTATTGCAGCGAAAATATTCCCTGCAGCTCAAAAAGTATTCTCTCCGTCGACCACCATTATAAAAGAGACGTTTAGGACACCTCGAACTGCAAACAAGGTCACAAATGACTCTTTTTATTATGATCTTTCGATTCATGGAGGTTTTATATTTGCAAAAATTTCCTAGAGTCGTGAGGTGAAGTCTATGAGCCGAGCAGGAACTCATGGGCGGAGTCAGCAGGGAAAACAGTGCTGTGCATTTTCACTGGGACGCATATTGCAGAATTACACCAGAAAGCTAGATACTTTTTTGGCGTATGCACCCGGTGAACAATTCCATAAGGCTGAATAGGCGCCATCTTGGCATCTGGTATCTAGGTATTATTGTACATCTATGGGACCTGCTCCTTTTGTAGATATAAAAGGCCTATCCCATAACAAACACAATAATTCTTATTTTCAGGTGACTTTAAACTAATGAAAACATTATGAATATTATATACCTATCTGCCAATGGATGCCCCTAAATCCTACAACTGGACCTTTAAGAAAATGCCCTTAAAAAACATCTTTTTGTCCGGAAACCCCGGCCTGCACGAACCCAACCTGCTGCCCCACATATCAGACAGAGAAAGCACACACACACTTTTCCAGGGTAATAGATTATTTCAGTGACACTGGTTCAGCATCGCTGCAGGAAAAAAGCACAGCTTTACCTTCAGGATAATCCATCAGCATCACCTCTGTGTAAATCAAATGTGAGGTGACATCACATTCATCGAGGGGCTGCAGGAGACGAGGCGACCTCCACAGGAATAATCACATTTTCAATCATAGACTAAAACGCCGCGCTGCAGTGTGCGACGACACGACAACCAAAACAGAAAGCATGCAGAACAGTTGTGTCTTTTTTTGTTACAGAGGAGAATAGTTTCTATCTCCGCAATGTGTGCAGTCACTGGAGAAGCTACAGTATTTCCATCCAGAAATGTATGAGAATTTTACTGGTTTCACATCTCATCTCAATGTAGAAAATACCTTACACTCTCTTTCTTTAGCAGTGTTCTGAAAATCTGTCTAACGGGCTGGTGGTACCAACAAAAGGCATCTGTCAAAGCTGTTCCCGGAGAATGGAAAACCTCTCCGCTGCTGTGTTAGCGTGAATCTGAGATAAATGAGCAGCTCGCAACCTGCGGCCTCCTCCGCTGTGGGATTGTGGCTGCCATGTGGAGTTGAGAAAGTTCATTTGGTGTGTTTGTACTGGCACAATAGGGGGACACGCACTTTGGATGGGTTTCTGCTCTGGCAGGAAATAAAGCAGGGCATTGAGGTTAAAAGGGCCTCATGAAGAGACCCCAAATCTTTTTCTCTCTGTCCACTTTCCCCCCCGACTCACTTGAAATGTGCCATTTCTTTTCCACTTTGCATCATTGAGTAGTTGTTTGAGAAAATACTTTCAAAAGCTTATACAATATGAAAAAAGACTCAAGTGATAGTTAAAGATTTCTGTCAAATTCTTTTCTGTATCTTGTTGCGTACTTTGTAGATAAAAAAAAACGAAACAGTGGTTAAGAACTTCAAAAAGGGAGGCATTCGATGGCTGCATGTGTGCGCGAATGTGTGCGTGAGTGTGTGTGTGAATGACAGCGTTTTATTTGTACAGAAGAATGTGTGACATGTTTTCTTATAGACATGGAGCATACACCAACCACACTGGTACCAGGACTTGGTTTTCCCTCGGCGGGGTGAGGGAGGGGTGTCGATGCTGTTCGATAAAAATGTTCTTTTTGTTTTGAAAAAGACAAAAAAGCTGTTACTGTAATTGAAACTTTTTTTCAGTTAGTTTCTGCTTACTTTAATTTATTTTTGTACTGTGATGGAAAAATAAAATGCACTGATCGTTCAAGGTGGCCGCTTGTCTTTTTGTGCCTCCAGCTGTGGACTGATGAGCACTCGTTTAGTCTAAATCTGACCTTTGCAAACACAAGATGTGACATTTAACATTATTAGTAACACACAGGGTGCTCTTCATAATGCTAACGTGCATCCTTGCTTCTCTCACTCACATCACTTCTTCGTGTCTTAGCCAGGAAGAGACGCGATAACGGAAATGCCGACTCGCCAAATGAGAAATCTTTGGTTCCGTCAGTTAGTGTGCCACATGTGCAAGTGCGGCATTTTTACGCCATGCCACTTGATTAAAGACTTCTGCATAGGATACATCTGTTTCCTTGCTCTAAGCTCCTCCAGAAGCCTCCTTGTTTCCTTGTCTCCTTGTTGTGTATTTAAGGGATTGGAAGATCCTCCATCATGGCGGAGGGGGAATGATTTCCGGGTTGTGGAAGCAAAAGTTAGGATAATGAAAAGCACCCACAGTCTGATCTGTTGGCTACAGGAGCTTGATGGTTAACTTGGGGTTTTGGGGCCTTGCTCAAGAGCACCTTCGTGGCGGTAATGAGGGGGGAGGCAAGTGTTGCTCTTTCTCTTTCCCCACCCAGATTCATCCCCAGTCTGGGGATCGAACGTCTAGTCACAATCCTACTTTGCAGTGAATTCGACTGTTAACATTTTGAGCAACAATCACCTCTGGGACAGCTGTTGGTCATTACTCATAGGGTTGGTGGTTTAATCCCCACCTCTACACGCAAAGTTTCCTTGAGCAACGACACTGAACCCCAGATTGCATAGGGAAATAAACCTGAACTTTGATAGATCGTAAACATAGAACGTCCAGTGGCCGAGTGGTTAAGATACAAACTATATAACTGCCATGTATCTAATTCAGTTTGCTGGTTTTATTGTTATCAGGCCATTACATGCACATTATCAGTGGTGATAAGCATCTTAGATATGGATTAGAAGGGGCCTCCCACACCTACTATTAGGTTCAGAAAGCCATTATCAGTCTTTGATGAGAGCAAAGGAAGTCAGATGACTTAGCATAAAGAGCAAGAACGTCCTTAACCATGACTTTTGTTTCTCTAAACCTAACCTGACCTTCTAGACATAAGGAAAGTGAAACCTAAAAAATGGTATCGGCCATTGAATGGGCTGATAATAGCCTTTCAGCTTCAGCCTAGTTCACATTACACAATTTCCACCCTGATTTTGCGTCGCAGAGACTATTGTAATCTTTTGAGTGTTCATACCTGGCGACGTGTGTTTCTGTCAGCGGGAGTCTAGCCAACTGCGTTACAACCTGCGTGTGCACACCACAAGATTTCTCCACCGAGCCCTCGCCGACAGAGCCCCAGATAACGCAGTGACGTCACCAAACTTGGAGACAACACATTGTAAAGGCATGGATATTCTTTATTATCCTGGGTCCAAACACATCACGCTTCCCGTGATCCTGTGGATGCCGCCAATGTTGTTGTTGCCCAAAAGAAGCTAAGGATATATATATAGAGAAAGGTGATGTTTAGAGAGCAAGCCTAAATAAGCAACTCCACTTTAGAAACAAGCCCAAAGTCGTGGCTACTAAGCAGACCTGGCAACCCTGTGGCGTGTCCTCCTCACATTTCTTCCATCCTCCTGCGTGCTGACGTGGGATGTATCCCACCTCTCATTGGCTGATGCTCTTTGTCAGTCGTGTCAGACTTCTCCAGTTTCCTAGCATGCCAGATATCCAGTCCCAGTCACAGACGAGGGGGCGACTTGCTCGTAGGCTTGTTCACACATGAGGACTCGTCGTGGCAGACTATCTGCCGACTCACCTCCGACCCAAGGCGGCACTCAAGATCATCCATGACGTCAAAATTGCAGTGAAAATCGTGTAATGTGAACTAGGCTTTAATCGGAGTGGAACACCTCTTCTAACCAATATCACAAAACCCTTTCCCTCTAGACAAGAAACCCACTAACACCTGCTAACATATCAGCTCCAGGTCTGATCGGCTTCAGTCGGCAGTGATGGAAATACAACACCTGGGTGGATGTGCTAATGTTAGTCCCTTTGCCAGTGTGATGCAATGATGGGCCGCCACAAAATACCTTGCATCTCCGTACAAGCAGGGCATAGATATTGTTCAAAATTTAGTGAATAAGTCAGAGATATAACAAAGAAGTAACAACTGTAACATTTTCATTGGCCTCCGTGCTGCTTTCTACTGTTTACTAACCTGTTTTTGGGCTGGTCTGAGACGTTGAAGAAAACAAAACAACAACAACAAAAAAACAGAAAGGCATTCTCATGAAAAAAGTCTATCGGCTACTTTAAAAGGTTTTCACACAGCTATACGAGATGAAAACCCACTGATAATGACCATTTAATGGACTGATAACATCTGAATCAGGCATTTGTTGCATGTCGTACCCTCTTTCTCCCCGCTTTATCCTGTCTGATTTAAGGTGTTAATACGTGTAGACAGTTGATCTGATGGCTGGTTAAAGGACGAACATCCATATTCACTGTTTTCAATGCTAGTGGGATAAGAATGGTCAAATTACGCCAGGTCAGTTTTACTTATAGAGACCAGAACTACAAATCACTTCATATGACACCCTTTTCAGAGCCTTCGTTTGAGTTCAGTAGATTTTGTTTGCATTTGTACTCTTCACACTTGGAACAATAGAAACTGGAGGTGGCAGCCATTTGTCATGAATTTCAGTGATCTCTATTTCCTGCAATTTGAAAAACAAAATAATCTTTTTTTGACTTCTCTGCTCACTTACAAATGACTCATGCTGGTGGGAGGCTGGTCCTTTGCAGTCGGTAGGTTATTGTTTACTGTGACAATAAATGTGTGTTGACGTCCCTCCTAGAGTTAAACCAAATAGATGTGCACACCAGGCAGCTCATCTTAGAAGGATTTTATTGCTGTGTATCGTTACTACCTCTTCCTCGGACTTCTTTCACAACTATGTGTATAATCTTTTAAAATCAATGTCAGTTTTTTCCAGTCTTTCCATGAACCAAACTGCAGCAGTATCTCCGTGGCGATGTGTACCAGGAATCAGTGCTGCATCTCCAAATACACTTAAAGCCCCCCACACAGACTATTAGTTTGGGTCAGTTCACTCTTTACATATCTCTCCCCGTCCATTAACTTCCATTTATTTAACCACCAGGTCAGTCAGTGTTGTCTGACTGAGTCACTGCCCTTTGGGGGGAAAGTAAAACAGAGTCATCCCCCTCTCAGCAGCAGACAGTCATCATCCATCAACTAGTGGATTATAACCCCTGCTGAGGAAGCTGGCGATGGCTGACACAGTGGCAGTAGGAAGCAGCGTTGTCATGCCGACGGCAGGGGTTTTTAGCCGTTTCGACGTCACCCGCTGAAACAGCTGTTAGTGGGTGGATTAACGCTGAGCTCTGCCCTACCATCACCACGTCACACATTACAGAGTACGGCCGGCCTGGGGAAACATTTGAGTCAACACAACATCAGTCTTGGCATGATATCCAGGCTAATGACTTGCAACAGTTTTTATCTGATCACCCCCACGCCAGTAAACAAGCTCAGAGAAGGACTGAACGCAGCAGCTACTGATGCAAATAAATTTATTAATAAAATGATTAATGAAATATTTCTCATCATGGAATGCACTATCTGTACTGATACAGAATACATTTGAACAAAAATAGTATTACAACTGTTCCCTTTAGACTTGGTCTGGATATTACAGAATATTTATGGAGCATAATCACAAATATGCAAAATATAAACTTAATATAAAATTAGGCACAAACTGAATGGATGGTACAGATTTTGCTCAAAGCCACAGAGAAGGGAATAAATTATGGAAAAGAAAATGGAATTTGTTACCCTTTGGCTAACGTGTCAAATGTGTCTGGAACAAGAACACTGAAAACTAGACAGAAAATCCCACTATAGAGAGCAGTAAAGGGAAGAACACAATGGCACAAGTCTCCTAGTGTTAACATTCATATTTAACATCCTTTTATGAAGCAGTAATTAGGAAAATTCTGTGATTTTTACACTTGCAGTAAAGCTGATAATCAATAAAATGGAAAAGTAACTTTGCTGATTGGGTGCGCACACTGAAAACACATCATTAAACGAAAGGATAAAGGATAAATCAGACGGTATTCTATATTCAAACAGTGATATTTTCTATGTATCAGAGCCTGATATATCTTCTTCCTCTGTGCCGTAGAGCTCCACGTGTGTCCAAAAACTATAAAAGCAGTGAGCCACGCTGCTGCACTGTGTGAAATGTTCCTTCATTACCATAAACACACTGTAGTTTGTTTTAACTCAATATTAAAATACTCACTAGACCACCAAATGTGAATTAATCCTCCGCTAAAAATAGTCCCTGACACATACACAGTTTCCTCCTGTTTGAGTAATGTCTGTAAAAACAACAGTGCTCGGCTGTTTTAGGAAACGACTCTGCTTGTTGTTAGGGCTGGATATCGTTTAAATAATTATGAGCATGAGCGTAAGTGGCGTGTTGGAGCCTATAGCCCTACTTTTGGCCAACTCCATAAAATATGCTGCGCTGGACTTCACCACACCACAGTGTGGTTGGGTTGTAGCTGCTGCTGCGGGAGTGTGAGCTCTGCACCAGGGACAGTTGTGAGAGTCCACCCAGCTGCACACACACAGTGACAGGGCTAACTATTAGCATCACATAGCTAATCAGCCTGCTCTCTGGAAAAATGACCACTTAAGTTGACTGTGCAAGCAGCTTTTAACGACCTATACTTGCGTTCATTCTAAGGTGGTGCCTTCTAGTGGTCTTAGTAATTATTACAAGAGCAGAGGAGAAAGCAAAGTAGCACTGAAGGCATGACAAAGTCACAAAGACTGCGTAATGTTGTACAAGTAGCAAAGAGGTCCCTACAGGGTGGGCGAGAGGGCTGATGGAGGTGTTAAACAAACACAGGACTTACAACCAGGAGACCAGTGTTTGTGTCCCAAAGTCAGCAGCATGCTAGTATGTGTAGGATGCTACATGAGTGACATATGTGACATCTGCCACATGATATATGTCACAATGTGTTACTGAAAAAAGTACTTATCTAATGCCAGACTGTGAGGTTTTTCCTAAATCTAACCAGGTAGTTTTGGAGCGTAACTAAGACCGTTTCTTGATGTTAACAGTGAGTTAATAACTGTGACTGTTAGGACGGGAGTATATGTCGTTTTGTCATATTAGCTGTTTTGTAAGTCAGTGGAAATAGACCTGTTTTGTTTAGGTATGAGAGAGCACTGAATGTGTTTAATGACAGGATCGAGCCATTTTGGTGTCTGTGTCAGTTTGTTGAGACTGTTCATCGGCTTGGTGTTGGATGTTAGCCTCTGCTGTGTTAGCTTGTGCTAACTGGGCAGACAATGAACTGACGGACGATCCAATATCAGACCTCTGGCTCAAACAAATCAAATGCAGGTAACATTTCACTGGAGGAGTTTTGTCACTACTTAGTACTGGATTATTTTGGTTGAATCCTAAAAAGTTTTCGCGTAACGATACCCAGCCCGAAATGTTGTTTTTCATGGGGTCTGCTGACAATAATAAAGACACACAATTATTATTTCTATCCTTAAACAGGTTTTTGATCCACAGTATTTACATTCAGCTTAATATACTCGGCTTTGTCTCATCTCTTTTGTTTTCGTTGCTGCATGATACTCCTATTGTTCGACATGTACTGTATTGTTGCTGGTGTAGTTTCTCTTTTATTTCCACGCCTCCTGGGCACAGGACGGAAAGCTAGGAAAACAAAAAAATAGGAAAACCTTCTCTGCCCTGCAGGACGGTACAGTCAGCCAAACTGGGCGAGGAGCGAAGTGATTTGACAGAGGAAGGAAAGTAGAAAAAGGAGAGAGGGAGGGAGGGCTGGAGAGAGGAAAAGAAAGCAGAGGGAATAGAGAAGAAGACGAGGCCAAGCGAGGCTTTGTTCACCAACCCCCCCTTTTGCCTTAAGAAAGCGAAGAGAGAAGCGCTGAAGTGAGAAGTGACACAGAGTCCATCCTAATGATGAGCGGTGAATAGCAGAGCAGGGAGGAGGAGAGGAGAGGAGAAGCCCTGTGGGAGATTACCATGCTGAAGGATATGGAGAGCTGCAGTGTTAGAGTCCACACACACGCACACACACACTCATCACAGGCTGCCCCTGCGCCTGAGCTCCTTAGAAAACCATCTATTAATGCTACCAATGTCACTTCCTTAATCCACACTATGAATGCACCAGCTTCCCCAAACAACTCTTTTCTGCATCGAAGTGTCTTATCAGGCGACAGGACAAGGTCAGGCGCCACAGAGCTGCGAGGTAGAATGGAGATTTGCTCCTTCAAAAGACGGGGGTGCTTGCAAACTAATTAAGATAAACGACTCGTTGAGTCAACACTCGGGCACAATTAGAGTGTCGTGCTGCTGTGGCTGGAGTGATTGCTAACAAGTTTTTTTCTTCCTGTTGAAGCCGGCCAGAGTGGCTCTGCCTCTTCAACTAGGCCAGACACCGAGGGAGCTCCGGCTCATAACCCTGAGCTGTCGTTCCTCAGCCCACAGTCAGTGCTCTTTACTTAGGCTTTACTCAGAGACAATACAGCCAAGTCTCTGTGGGTAGAGAGATGATACAGTTCTGGTTTCCTCATCCTAACAATTTGTCACATTTACCGTCATTATCGCAAGCTTAAAGGAATACGTCACCCCCAGAATGATGATTTGTAAATCAATTACTGACCTCATTTTACCCTGAAGTCCTGAAGAAAACCGTTTTTCTAGCTTGAACGATGAATCCAAAAACGGCAAACACATGGATAAATGATGTAAAAGGGGTCTGCGTTCAACAACAACAAAACTTTATCAAAACGTGTTTACAAACTCTCCTACGACTCATGCAGTTTAATCTAAGTCTCATATATCCAGTCGTATGCCCAGTACTTCCCAGACAAGTTGCATTTTGGCTAAAACACATCCAAACACACTTTTGCATAAACAGCCCAGCCATGCTACTTGTCCGTGCATGAGACTGTTCATGCAAGTGTGTTTTAAATCGTAATGTTTTTGTGAACATGCATGTGTTTGGAGAGTACTGAGCCTTCGACTGGATAAATGAGACTAAGGGGCCGTACACATGCTGCGTCATTAACCGCCTGGAGAACGCAAGGTTGAGCGCCGGATGTTACTTCTGTGCCAGCATTCAAGAGCATGGCAGCAGGTTGCGCCTGGGGTTGCTAAGCAGCCTTAACAAGCAATGTATCAAAGCCTATTTACCTGAAATCCTGAGTGCAGAGCTGATCTTCTTCCAGGAGCTGTTTATAAGTGTGTAGGCCTATCGTCTGTGGGGCAGATGTAAAGCTCTGGGTAGCCCTGCACTAACATGATCAACTTTTCCAGATTTACTGCAAACTGATATTTACGGAAGAAGGGAAAGATACCTGCTGGCTGGTTGTTCGTCGTCACGACATGTGGTGCGCACTGCTGCTTTCCTAAAGTTGAACTCGGTTTATCTCAAGGCACAGCCATTGCGCCCTAAAAAACAGGCACTTGGGAAAGCGTGCTTGTTGCTGGTCTACATTGAAAATAATTAATTATGAGTGCAAAAGGCAGCATGTATGTGGCCCCTTATACGGCAAGAACTGTGTGAGTTTGTAAGCAGTAGTTTTGATTTAGTTTTGCTGCTGTTAAACACGGACCCTTCTTACTTAAATGCATCGAGAAATTTCTCAATTTTTGGATTTCTCGTTCACCGTGGAGACATGCGAGAAAAACAAAGTTTTCCTCAGGAATTCAATGAAACATGCGCCGAGTAACTGATATACAGACGGTCATTTAGGGGGTGAGGTATTCATTTCGGCAAATTCAAGCAGGGTTAGCTAAATTCCTGCCTGATGTATAACAAACTAACATTTTGGCATGAAACAAACAAAAACATCTAAATATCCACTCCTTCCAAATTCAACAATGAGGATGCTCGATGCACAGAGGCAGTAATTAATTGCTGTTTAGAGCTTTCAACCATCTCACATGATCTTCATTAGTTTGCACAGTTGTAGATGGTAAACACCATCACATTCAAACTGCATTTAAAACTTCTATCTGTCTTTGTTTTTTGCTATTGGAACAGTGAAGATAACCCATACCGATATCTCAAAATGTTGGTTTATATCAAAAGACAAATGCTCAAAATTCAACACATGACTAGCCTAGGCCCTTAGGAGCATTAGGGATGATGCTGTGGTCAGATTGTTTTCTCAACTGCTGTTTCCAAGGTCAAGAATGACATTTTTAGCCTCAGGTTGGTTATAGAGCAGCAAACACCTCTTAATGCCACAAAACAACAGATATTTGTGCCTTATGCACTCAATCTGTGGATGGGTATTAACACACACTGTAAAGCCAGACATCTCCATCTCATGAGCTTCTGTGTTGCAACACATTTCTTGCAATGTCTGGAAAAAGAACATATTGCAATGTGCTAACACTTACCAAAGGAGGAAAACAGAGTGAAAACTTTCAGCACAGCCGACAGCTTGTGAGAACAGTACAAAGCAATCTCTGAAGTGCTGATGATTTGATAGGTGTGATTTGGCCTCGGGACCAGCGAAGGGAGTTTTAGCGAGAGCAGATGAAAATCGAGTCTCCAAAATAGTCCACGAAAAAGTCATTCCCATCATTAGACGGGGAGGTAAACTAGGACAGCAGTCTGATTCCAGACTTCACACCCCTCTGTCTTTTCTCATTCACTGTGGCCACTCGCCAGGCTCTCAGCCTCAGAGCCAAGACGAGGAGAGCTAAAAAGAGCTAATCAACACACACACACACTCCCACAGCCCTACTCACACACTCTCTTTCTCTCTGATGAAGGGGATATTTGTCAAATGGAAGTCTATTCCACAGGACTAAGGACCACTACAAGTCATTAGGCTATTCACTTAACACAAAGACAGCAAATGAGACTATGTTCAGGGGCTGGACTTCACGTGGGATTATACAGTACTGGCCAGCAACACTCTAAACTAGAGTCTTACATTTTAGGAGAATACAAACTCAAAATGTGTCTTAAAAACAAACAAACAAACAAAAAAGTAATGCTTTGGTTATCATCGTCGTATTTGCTTTCTGTTACTCAGTTTAAGCATCTCTTTTTATACTAAATGCAGTTAAAGTGCTGCCACATAAAGTATATTCTAACAACCAAGTCGCCAGAGAAAATGTTCATGTACGTTTTTGCAAACCACACATACGTTTGTATATTTGTACATTATTTTGTAGCAGATACAAACTTGACACCTCACTGTGGTGAAGGTAGGCACAAAAACCACTTGGTTATGGTTTGGAGAAAATCACGTTTTGGCTTCAAACACCCACGCATGGTGGCGCAAAAGCCACTGGAAAAGCAAGAATGGGTTGATGAAAAACAGCCGGGATCTGTGGCTGAGACGTTGCTGGGGAATGCTGCAGTGCTGGTGAAAAACACCCAGGTTTGGTGGCTCAAATGCCGCTGGGGAGCACCGTGATGCGTTCGTGAAATCACCAAGGTTCAGTGGCTCAAACACCGGGGGACACGCTGTGATGGGATGCTGAAAACACACAGGTTAGGTGCCACAAACACTTGTGGGAAACACCGCAATGTATCAATGAAAAATACTCGGGTTAAGTGGCTGTAGTAAACTGTAGTTAGCAAATGCTGGATTGTGACGGGGTCAGTGAAAACACCCAGGTTTGGTGCCGCACGCCACTGGGAAACATTGTAATGTGTCAATGACAAACACCAGATTTGGTGACTCAAACGCAGCTGGGAAACACTGTGATGTGTTGATGAAAAACGTCCAGGTTCGGTGTGACAAACGCCAATGGAAAGCGGTGCAATGTGCTGCTAAAAACACACAAGTTTGGTGCCACAAACCCCGGTGGGAAATGCCATGATGCGTTGGTGAAAACACCCAAAATGCTGCTGGAAAAACGATGTTTAATGTTGGTGAAATACACCCAGGTTCGGGGTCACAAACACTGGCGAATATGCTGTGAAAGACTGACAAAAAACAACCAGTGTTGTTGTTTGTCAGTCTTAAACGGTGCTCTGCAGCTTGGCAGACATCTTGTCTATAGGTGACTCACCATGCACCATCCCCTCTACCTCCCAGTGACGGTCAGCTCATTCATTACATCACTTGACATGCATGAAACATGCAAACATAATGTACTCATGGTTTGCAGGAATGTACAATGCCAAAATTTTCTTCTGGCGACTGTGCTGATTCTAACCTTTGATATATAAGCAGTATGAGAGTATTATAAAAGTACACACGTTGCAGTAGAGAGTATAAGAAGCAGGACTTAAATTAATAGATCTTTAACACTTTGCATGTAGCAGGTTGCGATGTTCAGGATATGCTCAACACATCCTGTGACACACTAACAAGGACTTTGGAGCTCGTGCCTCAGACACTGACTGAACCACTGAATCACATGTCGCTGTTCTCATATGTGACTGTAAACATTAAGTGAACTCAAAGTGGACGCTGCATTTCCTTTCATTTACCATGTCGGTAGTAAGACTTCAATTAAGGTCACTGACGTTGCTATTCCTTAGAATATACATTACAAAAAGTGTTCAAACATAAATATCATCTTATTTAATCTTTTTAGGGTTTTACTTCTCCAGCTCCTACACAGGGAGCTGCACGGATTATAAATTCCTGCAAAGCCTTTGGATTTTTTTCCCTATTACGCAACATCAGTTTTTCAGAGAACAGTTGCAGCATAATCTCCTCTCACCTCCACGACCACAATATTCCATCTACAATAAAGTAAATATTGCACAAAGCAAATTAGTTGAAATTTGTATCTTTAGAAAGAAAAAAAAAACACCACTTTGTTGGATTATCCTGTAGTGCATTTTATAAAAACCTGTTTAGCTGGTGACATCGTGCATGTAGGCGTAGTGTACGCTCCCTGTTTATGGTAACGTTGCATAGAAATCTAAAAACAGGTCAAATTTGGCATGGCTTTGCATATGGAGGACTGAGTTGCCACAATCCTCCTCCAGAGCGGCTATCTGTATCATCACATTACCAGCAGCTCTGCAAAACAAAAGTGAATCATCATCATCATCATCATCATCATCATGGCCTGGTTTTGAAATCAGCTGTCGCTTTTTTTCCTTCCACCGTTTTTAGTTGCCAGGAACAGCCAGGATGTAACCAGATCGGCTCTTGGTAAAGTCTGGCTGCGACTGGTTGATCTTGGGCTCCACGATGATGGTGCACTTTCTCCCGCTCATGCTGCACTGGATGGGACTCGCGATGTTCACCTGCAGCTTCCTCTTCTCACTGCAGAGAAAATAAAAGACAGAGGGAGATTAGCAGAGGTGGAATGTAACTAAGTACGTTTACTTAAGTACTGTGCTTACGTGCCTGTATTTTCCATTTTAGGCAACTTTATAACCTTTAATATGGTACTTTTTACTCCACTACATTTATCTGACAGCTTTGGCTACTTTTCAAATGACATTACCTCATCCCCTTCCTGCCAGGTGAAAAAAAATATGTATCTGCAGATGTGTTGGCTTTGAATGTTTGTGATTAACTGAAGAATGAAGTATTCCTTTTTGCGTGAAAATTATTCATCTTCCTAAAGGGCAGGTGCATCTGCATACTTCTCCGTGTTTTCCAAATGGAAATTCACACAAAGCAGTTATCAAGAAGCGGCGGGTAGAATGTGTGCCCCATATAGCAACAGTCCAGTTGTGATTCCAGCCTGCAGCCCTTTTCTACATGTCGTCCCCCCTGCCCCTTCTTTCCTGTCACACTTTAACTGGAGTATAATGAATGCGTAAAAACCTAATAATAATCTTTAAAAGAAACAAAAAGCAGTAACATAGGTTACAGCACTGGGGAGTATTTTCTAGGGCTGCCCCCTAATAGTTCACCAAATGTTGGTCGACACAGAAAAAACAGAAAAAAAAATCCAAATAAATCAAAACCTATATGACTGGACCATGTGTGACTTTAATTTGAAAGGACAGACACAGGAAGTGTCCACGCTCAGCAGTCAGACAGGAGTCAGGTTAATTTCCAGGGCTGGTACCTGCGGTTATTCCACAGGCTAGTTAATAACATGTCGGGCAGGAAATCCAAAGTGTGGGATCATTTTGAGAAGGTGAAGGACGAACCCAAGGTGATATGTAAACTCATCTTCATTGGTCGACTACAAACATGACGTATCATCTGAAACATGGAAGTAGCTACATGCCCATTAGCCCACAGCGTCATTAACAGGCGGCTCGCTCAGTGTGTGACGTGCACTTGTAGATAAAATATAGGCCTATATTAATGAAGGTTCATTAGTACGGTTTTGTATTTCTCTGTAATGTAGCACAGTGTTAACAATGTTACTGATACTATTCTTTCTCACACCTTCAACTCAAACCACCAAAATATATCATTTAATCATTACATTCATATCAGAAACATGCAGGAGACTAGTCGACTAATGGACCTAAATGACGACTATTGGTCGACTAGGAAAATTCTTAATTGGGGGGAACTCTAGTATTTTCACATTGTGATATCAGTACGTTGACTGAAGTAAAGAATCTGAAAAATTCCTCCACCCCTGTTGATAAGTGATTGGACACTGGCAGGTGTAAAGTTGCACATTTTATAAAGCAAACATAAGAAAGTGAACATTTACTCATAAAATGTAGATTCATTCACACACTCTGTTTACTGCAGCTCTGATATATAAGCAGCTTGCCTCAGCGGCTTCACATTACATTCAGTCATAGTTTAATGCACAGGAATAAAATATGCAGATCCATTAGTGACCTATGTGTGTGTGTGT
Organism: Epinephelus moara; assembly: GCF_006386435.1. Classification (NCBI taxonomy): domain Eukaryota; kingdom Metazoa; phylum Chordata; class Actinopteri; order Perciformes; family Serranidae; genus Epinephelus; species Epinephelus moara. Next base: position 6,186,414 of record NC_065518.1, on the reverse strand, counting down.
GTGTGTGTGTGTGTGTGTGTGTGTGCTTGTGTGTGTGTGTGTGAGAGAGAGAGAGAGAGAGAGAGAGAGTGCAAAAGTACCAGAGGCTATTTAGGCCATAAATCTTACTTGCTCTCACACACGGCATTATAGTCCTACAAATACACCACATTCATCCACAAACAGACACACACACACACACACACACACACACACACACACACACACACACACACTGCTACTGTATACACTTTTATATGCACAGTCATACTCTCTCTCTAACACACACACACACACACACACACACACACACACACACACACACACACACGGTGCTGTTTGGGGCCATAAATCACCCTCGCTCACACACAAACACACACAACTGTACTGTCGTATAAACTCAGTCATCCTCACTCATGCATACTATCACACTCTTACACACACATACTATAACACACTCTACAGTAGAGCTGTCAGACTGAGAGTGATACTGTACACAAGACAGAACGATTTAGTTTGTAAATGAGACTGAAAATATGTCTAAGAGAGAAACGACAGTGTGTTTGAGGGAAGATTTTCAAAGATTAAAATGAGATCTGTGATGATTCTCTGTCGGCTCAGACCGTACAAACACTACTGTGTAAAGCAGCAGCATAATTAATGTTGAAAACCTTTAGCTGCAACTTGAAAATGAGATGAGACGAGCAGCACGGTGAAAGTCCCTGCACGTCCACACAGGTGTCTGGCTGATCAGACCTAGTCAGGCTGAGGTTGGGTGGAGCTGTGTGCCACTTGTCACGTAGCGACAGGTATGACACTAAATCTCTGTAAGCTGATAATCAGACAGCAGCAGGTGGATGAGACGCTGCAGAAAACTTACATTTTGTCTAATTTTAAGTGTCAGCAGGGAGAGTACCTTTTACATTTGGATTCTACCACGACAGGACATGTTAAATATTAGTCTGTATTGTTCATGATGCTCTTGGTCCATGTGGTATTTTGTTTGTGCTGCAGAGCCGTCAGTATAAGCTGTATGTGGCATTTTGTGCACAGATATGAAATGTAGTGGAAACCACACCGACCAAGCAGCAACCTCCAGGGCTTAAAAATAAAGTCAGTTGCTGAAAACTGCAGTTCCTTGAATGACCACTTGAGGCTGGCTTCCATGAAAACATTCATGAGAATGGTATGGATGGACAACCTGAAAACACAATGCATCCAGCTGCGAGTATTGCTAACATCAAGGCATAAAAATGCCTTCGGTCTGTAAAGCTAGTTTCTCCATCCAAATCATGACAACTGTACAAGGGGTGAATCTTCATATAACTCACCCATCTAAATTATAATAAGGCTTAAATACATGCATAATTATGGGCGTGGGCACTTTGATTGGCAGGCTGTCTGTGAGGTGTCACTCAACCACCCTCGCTCCTCCTCCTCCTCAGCGCTACACTCTGAACCAAATATGGTCACTTCTGGCGCCAAAAATCCAAAATGACAACGTCCAAAATGCCAAAATCAAGGCTTCAAAAGGGGAGTCCACAAACCGCTGGTCTACATCACAGTGGCTACGTCCAATTCTTGATTAAGTCTATGAAACTGTCACAGTGCTAGTGGAATTTTTAAGCACACCCAATGTTTTTATGTATTTACTTTACGGACCTCAAGAGTGGTATTAAAGTTCTCATCTAACTCTCAGCAAGAAGGAAAATACCAGTTTACATTTTTCCTAAAATATAAAATTATTCCTTGAAAAGCTACATTTTCAACATTTATGCTACCAGGAGATTTGAAGGAGAAGAAGAAGAAGTAGAAGAAGCGGAAGCAGAAGAAGAAGAAGAAGTAGAAGAAGAACAAGCATAAGCATAAGAAGCGGAAGCAGAAGAAGAAGAAGAAGTAGTAGAAGAAGAAGAAGAAGAACAAGAACAAGCATAAGAAGCGGAAGCAGCAGAAGAAGAAGAAGAAGCGGAAGAAGAAGAAGAAGAAGAAGAAGAAGAAGAACAAGAACAAGCATAAGCATAAGCATAAGAAGCGGAAGAAGAAGAAGAAGAAGACGGTCCAAAATACACACACCCAAAAACAGGACCTATACATGCATTGAGTGGGGGGATGGCAGGGTGGGGGGGCTGCCCATGGGTGGGCGCCCCGGGTGGTTGGGGGGTTCAGTGCCTTCCTCAAGGGCACCTTGGCAGTGCCCAGGAGGTGAACTGGCACCTCTCCAGCTACCAGTCCACGCTCCATATTTGGACGAGACGGGGACTTGAGCCAGTGACCCTCCATTTCCCAACCCAAGTCCCTACTGACTGAGCTGCCCCTTTAATGAGCCATGATGAGTTCATGGACACCTCTTGTCTAACACGTACTATCATGAGAGAGTTTAGTTTTATGTTTTATGAGACTATATGTAGGAGAGTGTGACGCTGTGAGGATACAGGAGTGTGTGTGGGAGACAATATTAGTGTATGTGCAGGATTATGCTGCTGTATGTCCTCAAAACCTCTCTGCCTGCATGTTTCAGCACACACGCTAAGAAAATTAAGATGAATAACAGAAAAGAAATCAGGCAGGACTGCTGTTGAAGTAATGATCCATTTGGCGTTGCCGGGCTGGATTGGCTCTTAGAACCTGTCACATCTTGTTAGACCCTTACTGGGTGGACGGGTGCTTTGCCTCGTTTGCTCTTAAACAGGATCGATGACTGAAATCAAAGAGGGAGGAGAAAAAGGCATAAATTGTGAAGCTGCTGTTCAGAGAGAGAGAGAGGGGGGGAGAAATATAATGTGATGTAAATGTGAAGGAGAAGGAGAAGATGAGTGTGATAATTGCTCTCTGGCTGAGAGAGCAAGAGAGAGGAAGATGTAATGTAAATGTAAAGGAGTTTGGCTCAGAGAGGAGGGGTGTGAACGCACATGCATCTCTGTCTGTTCAGTCAAGTGCTCGTCGTGACACACATTCTCACTGACACAGTTTCTGACGGTGGCTGCCTTTGTCATTTGTAAACAAATCCATTAACTGCAGTCCCAGCTGGGCTCGCACAAAGCCGCCAATCTCTGTCCCTCAAATCTAAAATTAGGAAACGAGTCATGAACCTGACGACTTGTTGCGCAACGACAATAAGTCATAAACAACAAGCAGAAATGCTCCTGCTGCCCACGCTGCACTCCTCTGCAGAGCGTGTGCCTCTCTGTGGCTTGGCTTATGCAGAGTGGTGAAGCTCAGGGTAGNGGTGGCTGCCTTTGTCATTTGTAAACAAATCCATTAACTGCAGTCCCAGCTGGGCTCGCACAAAGCCGCCAATCTCTGTCCCTCAAATCTAAAATTAGGAAACGAGTCGTGAACCTGACGACTTGTTGCGCAACGACAATAAGTCATAAACAACAAGCAGAAAGGCTCCTGCTGCCCACGCTGCACTCCTCTGCAGAGCGTGTGCCTCTCTGTGGCTTGGCTTATGCAGAGTGGAGAAGCTCAGGGTAGCACTGATGCTGGTTTCCATGGCAACCCCCGTGAACTGAACTCCCCCATCTGTCATGGCTGCCAGCCAGCCAATGGTACTGTGTGTGTGTGTGTGTGTGTGTGTGTGTGTGTGTGTTGTGATACGTCTCTTTCTCTGAGCGTCTCTCATCCCGTTACTTCTCCATCTCAGTGAAATGCCAGAGGGGATGCTGCGCTGTGCTCCTCGTGAAGGGCAAACAGGGTTAGGCTCACATTCACAGAAATATACCCACACGTGCAGACACACATACACACACACAAAATACAACACACCCTCACAAAGCTTCCACTGGGTACACCAAACAGGTCTTTGACACCTTTCTGATCAGTCAGAGCCAAAACTTGCCTCTGAATAAACACTCTGGCATTCCACTAAAAACTGATATGACACTTCATCTGTGAATAGAAAAACATGATCAGTGGAGTCTTAAGGTCACTGGCTGGCCTTTCCCATCAGGAGCTGGCCCAAGCCCCGAGGGCGGACTTAGTCCTTCACTGGATGGCCTCTCCGACTGGAAAATCAATTCTTTCCTTCTCCCTACCCCCAGTTCCCTTTGTGTGCCTTTGCCCTTCATGCCATGTGAGTCCAGGCTCACTTGCTCCCCAAAGTACCTCCTCTTTGCTTGGAAGGATGGAGGATAGACGGAGAAGGGAAAGAGGGGGAAGAGACATGGCAAACAGAAGTGAAAATAAAAGTTGAGGGCTGAAAAAAGAGATTACAGGGGACCTATTCTGCTCATATTTAGGTTCATACTTTTGTATTTTGGGTTTCTACTGGAACATGTTTACATGCATTCATTTTCAAAAAACTATTTTCCTCATACAGTCTGTGCTGGAACACCTGTCTCCCTCTGTCTGAGACATGAATATGAGTATAAAGAGAACTGGATACAGCATTGGAGGCAGGGCCCTGTTGATTCCTATGAGAACTGTTCAGTGTCCCATGATGGCAAACAAAGTTCGTCTTCCTGGGTATAAAATTACCCAGATCTTCTGCATCATTGGGTCCAATAGAGCAAGTGCACTTCAGGCTGCTTCTGTGTGCTGAGCATCTAACCTCCCATTTAGCCCTCCGCTAACTTAAAGGGGGATGATTCAATCGTGTGGACTCTTCTTGACTTTTGAAATGTTATCAGACCTAATGGATAAAAATCCTGATAGTGAAGGAGTCATTTTGTGGGGGTTATGACGCTAGAAAAATGTATCCACTGATTTACAGTCGTCTATTTCACAGTGTAAGTCTGTGGGAAGCTGTAATTCCACTGTTTGGCCACTCTGAAAACTGGCTTTAAAGCCCGGCGCATCCTGAGATGCTACATTTTAGTGCCTGTCTCCTACGTCCCCCTCCTGATAAGCCCAGTCTGCTCTGATTGGTCAGGGTTTCTGGGTCTTCTGTATCTCAATGTCTCTGCTAAGCCCCCAGGAACACTGCAAGCCTCTGAGGCCAATTTGGCACAGTGGCCAAACTGTGGAATTACAACTTCCAGGTCTGAATGAAGACTTTTTTTCCCTTTGGACTTGCATTGTGAAAGACGTCTGAAAATAATCCATCCATCTATCCTTTTCAACTGCTTATCTGAAGCCAGGTCGTGGGGGCAGCAGGCTGAGCAAAGCACCCCAGACATCCCTCTCCCCGGCAACGCTTTCCAGCTCCTCCTGGGGGACCCCAAGGCATTCCCAGGCCAGACAAGATATGCAAACCCTCAATCATGTTCTGGGTCTGCCCCAGTGCCTCCTACCAGTTGAACGTGCCTGGAACACTTCCAGCGGTAGGTGCCCAGGAGGATCCTGATCAGATGCCCGAACCAACTCAACAGACCCCTTTTGATGTGAAGGAGCAGCAGCTCTACTCCGAGCTCCCTGCAGATGTCCGAGCTCCTTACCCTATCTCTAAGGCTGAGCTCAGCCACCCTTTAGAGGAAACTCATTTTGGCTATCTGCAACCTCATTCTTTCAGTCACTACCTAAGGCTCATGACCATAGGTGATGGTTGGGACCTGGATGGACCTGTAAATCGAAAGCTCTGAGGGTCACGAAAAGAATCCGAAGTTGATCAATTCAGTCCAATAACATTTCAAAATTCTAGAAGAGCTGCACGATTAAATTATTTTATCCACATATAAGTTAGCAGAGGGCTAACCTGTAAGTTAGCTGCTCTGCCTGCAAAAGTCTCTGGTGTTCTTGCTCTATGGGCCCAATAATGCACCTCCAATGCTGTATCCACTTCTCTTTATACATCTGTGATCTCTGCACCATCATTGCAGCCATGGGATGACTATAACGGAGTATAGCGACACTTTCTTTAGTGAAAAATCACCAAAAGCTTCAGCAAGAAATTAATAACATTGGCAACCAAGATTGCATGTTTTCCTGATGTTAGCATGTAGCTACATGTAGCATTGTATGTAATGTAAACACTTGCAGTAGCATGCCTGGAGCAGATGACCGTATAAATAAATCCATCTCAAGCTGACGTCAGCGTGTAGCCAAAGTAGAATAAGAGTTGGAAACAAAGTATTTAGGATGGGTTGAAGCCTGAGGTTTTTGCTCACAGGGTTTGCTTCTACATACTTTTACTTCATTATTTGAATCCTTGGTTATGTTTAATACGAACATCAGACATTGTAACGTAGTGTATATGACAGAAAATGAGGAAAAACACAATAGGTCCCTTTCAGTGTGGCAAAAAATAAAAAAAGAGTGTCTGTAGAAAAAGATTTATAGGACAGAATATTCAGAGACAAGTATGTGTGCTGAGAGGTATCAGACTGAAGAAAAGTGCTGTGAAAGAAGCGGTAGAGGACGAGCCGGGCTATTTTCAGGTCGAGGAGCCAGGATTACCTCCAGTCTGTGAAGCCATCCAGTCCCACTTCTGAGTCATCCCTCTAATAGTGTACCTGGCTCTCCCCCAAGCTCTCTGCTGCTGAAAAATATATGAGCGCTGCAGGTGGGGAAGGAGGAGGGGGGACACTCTGCAAAGCTGATGTGCCATAAAGACTGAGGACTTTGAGGAGGTGATCAAAGTTGGATCTTTCCGCACTTCTAACTATGATGACGGAGCCATTTTAGAAGCTACTGATGGAGCTAAAACACTGAGTGAAGTTTCCAAATTTTATTCCTGCTCCAACAAAAATCACTGAGCTGTTACTAAAGTTTGAGGACTTCTAAAACAAAACCTAAAGTAGTCCACTTTATTAGGCACACCTCTTCAACTGCTTGTTAACGTGATTAGCTTATCAGCCAATCACGTGGCAGCAACTCAATGCATTTAGTCATGTAGACATGGTGAAGACAACCTGCTGAAGTTCAAACGGAGCATCAGAATGATGAAGAAAGGTGATTTAAGTGACTTTGAACGTGGCATGGTTGTTGGTGCCAGACGGGCTGGTCTGAGTATTTACTGGGATTTTCAG